>NW_028230441.1:17837608-18145573 GCF_043228905.1 Azolla caroliniana
TATGTCATGACTTATGCAGGGGGAGCTATTTCGTGGCAGTCGAGGCTGCAGAAGACGGTTGCATTGTCAACCATAGAGGCAGAGTACATGGTAGCTGTGGAAGCCGACAAGGAGATAATTTGGATGAAGGACTTCATCGGAGAGCTAGGGATCCAACATGAGGAATACCGACTCTACTGCGACAGTCAAAGTGCTATCCGCCTTGCAAAGAACACAACCTACCATTCCCGGACGAAACATATCCAACGGAGGTACCATTTGATCCGGGAAAGAGTAGAAGATCGAGAGTTCGTGCTAACCAAGATCCACACGGAGGAGAATGGGTCCGATATGCTAAACAAGGTGTTGACAACCGACAAGTTGGACGCGTGCCGAAAGCGGATTAGGCTTGCGAGACATCCCATGCCGGAGTGAAGGGGGAGATTGTTGGGTAAATCGGTCCCTCCGGATAGGATCCGGTTATGATTGAAGAGGACCCGATGAGAACCGGAAGAGATCTGGAAACTGGATCGGATGGACTTGGTGAGAACCGGAAGAGAAGACATATTTGTAAATATGTTTTGAGTAAGCCTATTGAGGCTATATTTGTAAATAGCCCTAAGTTCATATAAGTATAAATATGACTTAGGGCAATCACTCTAAAAGAGTTGGTGTGGTTGTTATATTGTTGTATAGAGTGAGAGTAGATATACAGTGATACTTTGTTGTAACTGCCGGTTGGCGAAGATACAGAGCTCGAGGTCGTTGTGTTGTTCGGCCGACAATCGACTCTATCGCCGACACACAGCAAAGTTCGAAGGTTTTGTACTGAACGTCCTATCAAAGAATTGTGCTTGTGTGAATAGATACTGAGTTACTGTAATCTTATCGATGTTACACAGACATCGAGATTGTTACTTACGTAATACAGTTGTAACAAGGTGGAAATAGATAAACAAAAAATAAACAGTTGCACACCGAGATTTCCTACAACTAAACTTATATTACTAAACGTAAAATGATAAATTTTACAATGCCTTCGGTTCCTTTTTATAGGCAACTTGAATGACTTCCTCATCAAGAATTACATATTGCCTATCGGCAAGAACTACAAAACTTTGTAACTAACTATAATTTTCGGTATTAACTATTATTTAGCAAAAATGATGACTCATCGATCCTCTTCCTCGATCTAACTTTGACTTCGACTCCAACGCTTTCGACTACGACGCTTCCCCACTATGTCCGTCCGCCCCTTTGTCCGGGTAACACGTTGCCTTTGAGTCTCTGATTGTACCTTTCTCATATAGTGATATCTTGGAGTTTGTGGGCTCCCGTGGTTTTTCCCCATTAGGGTTTTCCACGTAAACACTCTATGTACTCTCTATTGTTTGTGTGTGTACGTGCATTCACTCTCTACTTCCCATCCCTGTGTTTCATTCTTATTGAAGTGATTCAAGAATCGGGTGTGACCGAGCAATATTCCACGCTATTCTTCATAGGGTGGTTGTACCATGTATACCTCCTCTTCTAATTTGCCTTGAAGAAAGGCCTTCTTTACGTCCATCTGATGGAGGTGCCACCCTTTCGCCGCTGCGAGTGCAATTACGGTCCACATAGTCGTCATCTTTGCCACAAGGGGCAAATGTCTCTTCGTAGTCGACTCCATGTGTTTGTGTGTATCCTTTCGCTACGAGTCGAGCTTTGTAGTAGTTTACGGAGCCGTCAGCGTTATACTTCACCTTGTAGATCCATCTACAACCGATCGCCTTCTTGTGCGGTGAGTGGGGAACGAGATCCCATGTTTCGTTCTTGCAAAGTGCCTGCATCTCCTTGTTCATTTCTTCGACCCAATGCGGGTCCTTCACGGCTTCGGAAAAGGTTTCCAGCTCCCGTACTGTTGCTACCTTCATCATAAAGGCATAATAGTACACCATATAATCATTGTAGTCGAATCGGCTTACGGGGTTCTTTTCACGGGTGGATCGGCGGAGCTTTTCATTTGCGGATACTAAGGCTTTCTTCGCTCCATTTTTCCGGATGTCAAGGCCTTCAAACTCACTATCGAGGGAGTGAGTCGATTCATTGACATCGAAGTGACCATCTTCATACTCCAGCATTTTCGCCTTCCCTTTGTCCAACTTCGGACTTGGTCAAGATGTGCTTTGATCGCTCGGAGACTCTTGTGGCCCACTAAGCCTTGTTGTAATCGGGCTTTTTTCGAACATGCGCGTGAACCGATTTTCGACTTCTATCTCTATTTTGGCGGATTCCGGGTCGAGCGGAATCGGAGTCGAAGTTGTCTCTGGTGTGTACCAAGATGCAGACTCGTTGAAAACGACGTCTCGACTTACTCGACCCTTCCGAGTATAAGGGTTATAACACTTGTACCCCTTTTGCTCTAGTGAGTATCCTACTAGGGTACATTTCTTCGACTTCGGTTGTCGCTTCTCATCGGGGATGTGCACGTATGCAATGGAACTGAATATCCGAACATGTGATAGATCCGACTTCTTCCCGAAAAACTTCTCGTACGGAGTAAGTTTGTGCACACGCGATACCGTACACCGATTCATGAGGTATATGGCCGTGTTAGCCGCTTCTGCCTAGTACGCTTTTGGTAGGTGCTTTTCGTTCATCATGGCACGTGTTACTTCGAGGATGTGCCGATTCTTTCATTCAGCAACTCTATTTTGTTGTGGCGTATCTCGACACAAAAACTCTCGCTGAATTCCTTCTTTCCGTAGAAAAGCCGAAAATTCGTCGGAGAAGTACTCCTTGCCTCCATCTGACCGAAGACATCGTACATGTTGGCTTGTGGCTTTCTCGACTTCATTCTTAAATTTTTGGAAGTGTTCGAACACTTTGCTCTTTTGCCGCATGGGGTAGATCCAGGTTTTCCTGGAGAAGTCGTCGATGAAGATCACATAGTATCGGCATCTGCCGAATGTAGCCGTCTGAGACGGAGCCCATACATCGGAATGAATTATGTCGAGTACGCCTTTGCTCATGTTCCGCTCCTTCGGAAATGGGTGCCGATGTTGCTTGCGGAATTGGCAAGTGGCACACACGCCTTCAATCTCTTTCTCCGTGAATGTTGGGAGCCTGATGACGATTCCTTTTGATTGCATTGCCTTGAGCTTTTGGAGGTTGATATTGCCAATCCACTTGTGCCATAACTCTATGTCGGAATCGGCTTTCGTGCCCTTTGCGAACATGGCCGATTTCACGTCGTGCGAGTCGAGAATGAACGTTCGACCCTCTCTTCATTTGCGAGCGATGAGTCGACCCTCTTTTCGATGGAGCAACCACCTTGATTAAATTGTACTTGCATCCCTTGGTCAACAATTTGGTCGACGGAGACCAAATTCTTTGTAATGGTTGGTACATGCAAGAAATTTTTAATAAAAGTTTGGTCACCTTCTTTGCTGAATGGGACATTACCGATGTGTCAAATCGGATGCGTAGTGTCGTCTCCGGTTTTGACATAGCCCGGTGTTCAGTTCTTGAAGTTCTCGGAACCATTCTTGATGAGACGTCATATGGTTCGAGGCACCGGAGTCGACAAACCATACCTCTTTCGGACTAGATGCGCTATTCGAAGTAGAAGCTGACATAGAATTTCCTCTATGTCTCATCACGAATATTCTGCCATGGTCGTCATAGTCAGAGTTGGTGGCATAATTGGTGAGTTGTCGGTTTGTGGAAGCTGACTCGCGTATCTTCTTATGGCACTCTTCTTCATGGTGACCGATTTTTCCGCAATATCCGTATTCGATCGAGTTTTGTCAGCTCGGGTCGGAATGGAAGCTCCCCCTTCTGTCGAAGGTTCCTCGATGGCTTCCATCTTGATGCCAAAATTGCGAGTTGTTTTCGTAAGTTGGGTGTTGTCCTCCTCGTCCTTGGATGAATCGGCCTCTTCTTGCACGACCGTGTCCTCTTTCTTCGTCCGAGTGTGAGGAAAGCATGTGGCCTTCGGAGGCGTTGCTCTTTGTTAGAACATGGTTTGCTTCGACCAACAACATGGATTGAAGATCGAAGAAGGAGGGCGGATTCTCCCGTGTTAATACGACGGTTCTCATCATGCCGAACCGTAGTGCAAGGCCGTTGAGGCATATTTGCACCATCTCATCATCGTCCACATTGACGCTTATCGAGCTGAGTGAGTTGCAAGCTCCTTGATCTTCAAAGTGTAGCTTGTGATGGACATATCCCTTTGTTGGATGTTGTTCAACTCCTGGCGGAGTTGAAGCTTTCTCGCGGTTGTGTTGGTGGCAAAAATCTTTCGTAGATTCTCCCACGCTTCCTTTGGCGTCTCAGCTTCTTGAATGTACTCGAGCATGTGGTTGTGAACACATGTCGCCAAGAAATACATCACTCGGCTTGCCGCTTGTTGCCACGTTGCATAGTCGGTGTCTTTCGGGTCGGGTTGGTTTTCTTGTGCTCCCTTGATGTAACCCCAATAGCCTTGGCCGACAAGGTATTGGTGCATCTTGTACTCCCAAGATGCGAAGTTGTTTCAGTCCAACTTCCCACTAGGGAGAGCGCTCCCCATTTGAGTATTCATTGTCGATTAAGCTTCCTTTCTTCTTTTCCTTCTCTCTCGAACACGAGCTATGTAGTGGTACTACGATAACGATGAGCCGATTCTTCTTGAACGTTGGCGTAGAGCACAACACAAGATCACAATGAGGTGAGTGGGCTAGATCGAGCTACCAAATCACTCTGATACCATGCAAAGAATCGATGGTGATTCTTGTGCAGCGGAATAGATGTGCATTATGTGCGTATATGTGTGAGAGAAAAAGAGAGGAAAGAAAAGAGAACTCAAGATAGATAAATGAGAGGAAAATAGAATACTCAAGAAGAAGGTGTATATTTCACAAGTAGAATGAGATTTACAAAATGTAGCATAACAAGGAGTCACAACCGACTTAGTATGAAGTGTGAGGAGGGTGCTTTATATATAGTCACCCTCTCTCTTCATTAACTAACTACACCAACCACACTCTCTCTTGGGGAATGTGAAGACTCATAGTCATGGGGGATATGTAACTCATTAGTTATGTGTAATAGAATATGATTCTATGACACATAGTTAATAATAGATTCTATGTAGAGAGTGGTGGTGTGACTCTTGACCTTTGAGTAATAAAAGATTCTCAAAAGATGTGTTCACACATTGCACTATGTTGAGCTTGATTCTCAACAAATAAAATATTTACAAATCATGTATCAGAACTATCACTTCCCAAAGCTATGTCTTCCCCTTCAGACCCATCCGATGAACTAGAAGAGCTTTGTGAGGTCTCATCCTCATCATCACTAGCAATCAATGCATTGTCTTCATCCAATTGCAATCCAACGTCATTGTGATTATGATAAATACTCCTTGTTCGTCTCTTTGTTGCATCGGGGGGCACATCTGGGATCTTCTCTTTTATTATCTTGATTGTGGTTTTCTTTGATGGCCTGTTTTGGTCAAGGAGAAGTCATACACTAGTATGTCTACATTATCAAGTGTCAGAGTAGACGTGGTCGTGAAGAATTTCGGCCAGAGGCGGAAATCGGGAAACATTGGCTACATCGGCGGGGTGCAGCATGTGCGCTCACCCTTGTACATTTAGTGTGAATAACGAGGGCGCCTTTATGGCGCCGAAGAGTAGACAAATCGGGATAGACGATCCCATGTAAGTCGGGATTTATGCCACATTGTAACGCATCCCTCTCCTTGTTCTATAAAAGGAAGGGAACGCCCTTTGTGAAGGGGTTGCCCATTTTGCGTTAGAGGGTATACCGTTAGATTTAGGGTTAGTTACATTTCTTCTTCTTCTTCTTCTTCTTCTTCTTCTTCTCCCCCTTCGTGTTCGCTTAGGGTTGGCTTTAGCTCGTCTCCTGCGCAAGACCCCATTCAGCGCGACAAGCTCGTGAGCTCCCCGACCGGCGGCTTGGAAGCTGACGACTACTGTAACCTACCTTGGTCTGGCTCGAAGCCGGGAATGTATTCCTCCTTTTATATATATACATTTGCGTCTGTCTGTGTATATTGGAGTCTCTGTTGGTGTCGGGTGCTTCCCCTTTCCTGCGTTTCCTGTACATAAGGGCGTGAGTCGGGTCGGCCTGTGTGTGTGTGTGTGTGCGCGCGTGTGTCGGCGTCAAGTGCGCGCTCCCTCTCTTTCTCTCTCTCTCTCCCTTCGGTTGCTTCCGGTGTGCTTCTGGGAAACGGTGAAGTGCGACTTCCTACGCTCCGTCACTCCCTAGTCCAAGACCCTCGTGGTCCCGCCTTTCTCCACGCACGCGCGTAATAACGCGACAACGTGCTCGGTAGATTTTTTCTTTTCCGCTTTCTGCTTGTGCCTCCAACATCCTTAACCATATCTAAAGAACACTTCCCAATAAATGCATATGGGGAAGAGGTATGATACCAATGAACCGCAATGGAAATAACTTGATTGCCTTGTTCATCCTTAATAATTTCGGTGATTTTACCAATCCAAAAGGGATGGCCCAACTCATCACCCCCAGCTAATGTTGCAGCCAACATACCAACTTGTAGCTCATGCAGATTGCCCTGCCATCTCACCCTTGCAACATGCGATATTCTTGGTCCCACGTAAATATCTCTCTACCGTGGACGAACTAGATTATTCAGGTCAGGATTATCTAGTGATTGAACATTAGTCATGGTCACCATTGATGGGCCACCAATATTCCATTTGAATTTATTTTGGAGTGGCGAGTAACTGGCAAAGTGGTTAACTAAAATTGTACTCTTATGGTTAAAGAAGTTACCCCACCATTCAACATCCTGATCACCAACATACTTCTCGGTGCACTCAATATTTTTTTGTTTCTCTTCAAGGCACCACATCCAATGTATCTTTTTCTCTTCAATCGAACTACTTGGAGCCAATCTTTTATGGTTGTCATACGACATTTGTTCTACACCATGAATTGCCGCATCTAGAAAATGCAATAAGAGCCTACATATCTCTTGTGGCTCCTATTGTGAACTTTGTGAACTAGATGAGTATTGTTTGGCATACAACAACGTCTGGTTGTGGCTTATAGAACTTTTTATGAGAAAGACGTGGTTAAAACTGATATTATTAAGTGGGGCAAGAACCCTACATAGAGTCCCATCACCATCCACATAGAAGCGTTTAAAATCATAAACTTCATTCAAATGTTGTGTTGAGAGACAAGCTCAACATAGGCCAAATTGGCTGAAGAAGCCAATAGCCGAATCGGTTGGAGACCGATTTACTAGGCCCGAATGGCTGAAGAAACCGAGAGCTGAATCAAATGGAGTTCAATTTGGGTATGTCGAATCGGATGGAAACTGATAGGCTATTAGGGACCTATATTCCTATTATAGTAAATAGGAATATTATAGGTTGTTAGTGTTAGGCTCATTTATGAGCATTCATGTACTCGTTAGTATTTGAGTTAGCCCACTCATAGGGCTTGTATATAAAGTGCACTCTGAGCACTATTGTATGTACTGAGTCTTCTAGTAATCGAAATATTGTTGTCTGCTCCACTTAGTCTCTCTCCCTCTCTCTCTCATATTCTCTATGTTTACCTAATTGTCGAGTTTCCAAATAACGGATTGTGTACTCGTTGTCTTTTGCACACGCTTCCGCACACGAACCTTTTTACATGGTATCAGAGCGTGAGGGTTGAGAATCCTTTGCAGCCAATTAAAAAGTAAACGAACAAGATAGACATAAGCCATCTTCGTTTTTCGGAAAAAGAAAAGATAGGAACATGGACAGAGGAATGGGAAGCTTTCTTCCGAAAGAGACAATCGATCGGAGCAACTACGCGTCTTGGTCATACAAGATGCACCAATACCTGCTCGGGCACGGTTACTGGATTTATGTTGAAGGAGATAATGATGTAGCACTGAAGTCGACACACAGAGATTTCCCGGTTTGGGAACAGGTGGCAAGCAGAGTTCTCTAGTGCTTTGCATCCTGTGTGAGCGATCAACTTTTGGGCTATATTTGGACGCCAAGACACCAAAGGATGCGTGGACGAATCTCAGACGGATTTTCGCCACCAACACAACAACCAAGATGCTACAACTCAGGCAGGAGCTCAACAATGTCCAACAGAAAGATTTATTTATGGCTGATTACACAACCCGAATCAAGGAGATCTATGACTCCCTCACCTCCGTCAACATGAATGTTGAGGACGAAATGGTGTAGGTTTGCCTCGGAAGGTTAGCATCGAAGTTTGAGGCATTTCGAACGGTGGTCTACACGAGGGAGAATACGCCTTTGTTTTTTTTAGCTTCAATTGATGTTTCTCGTAGAAGAAAACCACTCAGGTGTGTCGATGAGTACACACACCGACAACAAGATGTTGTACACAGAGGCGGATTGGTCCCGTGGTCATGGTGGAGGAGGCGGGTCGGCACACAATGGAGGAAGCCGATAAGAGCGAAATCAGAGGCACATAGGAGGTGCTGATAGCAGTTCCAGACCCTCCACGAGTAGGGGTAGTCAAGGCGGTGCCGAAAGCCGGCAAGGGAAGCATGTGACGGACTACTGGTATTGTGGCAAGAAGGGCCACAAGGAGAGCAAGTGTTGGAAAAAGCTCGCCGATTCGGACAAAGCCAGATCAAGCCGAGGAGACACGGATATGCATCAAATATCACACTACGCCGAAGGCTCAGGGTGAGCCGAAACGAGCCCAACCTTCATCATGAAGCACAAAACCAACTCGATGATGATGAGCACCTCATACAATAATTCAGTTCATTCCTCAATAGGATATACTCCATTTTTTGCAAACATAGGATATCATCCTTGTTGGACAATGATGGCACATCTAGAAATCTCGAAAAATCCTGCTGTTGAAGATCATCTGCGTCAACTCCAAGACATTCATGTTGCACTTTCTCAACATTTGCAGACTACTCAAGCCACACACAAAAAGCCGCAAATCGTCATCGTCTAGACTCTTCACCAAAGGAACCGACGTTTCGAATTGGGGATCGTGTATGGTTACTACGACATAATGTGAAGACTACTAGACCTTGTGACAAGTTGGATTATCAACGACTTGGTCCATTTATTATCTCCAATCAGATTAAGGATGTTGCATTCCGCCTTGATCTACCTCCATAGATGCATCTACATCCGGTATTTCATGTCTCATTGTTGGAACCCTGCATTGGTATTTCTATTCTAGATCAGGTTGTTCTACCCCCACCTCCAGTTCAACTTGTTGATGGCCTAGAATTTGAAGTCAAAACTATTTTGGACTCCAAGATATTATGTAAAAAGCTTTATTATCTCGTGGATTGGTTAGGGTATACATGAAATGATCGTACTTGGGAGCCAGCTAAGAACCTTGATAATGCCTCCAACTTGATGGTTGAATTTCATCGCCAATATCCAGATAAGCCAAGTCCGAATTCATGCATTACGACTCATGGAACTCATCGTCAAAGGAGGGGGATGGTGTCGTGTGTATATAAAACCCAATAAGCTTTATGGTGATTTGAACCCATGACCTCCTCAAAGAAAGCATATAACCCCAACCATTAGGCTACATCATATTATATATATTAAATTATAAATTCTATTTCTATCAATAGGAAATATATATAATAATATTATTGAAATGTCACCACCTTGCATAGGCTAACGCATGATTGCCAAGTGGCATGCTTGCATGAATGCCAAGTGGCGATCATGTGTGCCTATGAGGTGGCGATCATGCATGTATCCAAACCATGTTATATAAACATGTATTTGAGTATTGATGAACCATTATGGTTCAATGCTAGTCTTCAACATATTCTTGTAAACCTTACTCTCGTTGTTAATATATTATCAAATTTTTCTTATCTCTCTCATATCTTGCGCTTCTCATTCTCTCCTTCATTTAAAAACTCGTTCCTAGCTTTGGCCCTAACATCCGGCATCGAAAGGCACGACAACACAGGCCTCATCTATAGACGAATCAACCCTTTCACTATTTGCAACAACTTTACTTTTTTGGATACTACCTAAGTTAAAAGGCTCGGTCGAAAAAAACGAGTCGATCTTTGCCCAATATCACCGTTTGACTCTTGACGTTGACACCTTTGAACGTTTTGATGGTTGTATTCCTCGATGGAGAATAATGAGTTATTAGGTAATGTAAAACGTTCAATAGAAAATAGGGAAATTTGACTCGATGCTGAGGACATCTCGACTAGGGTAGATTAGATCAAATGAGAGAAAAATTAGTAATTTTTTTACTAGAATAAGCCACTAGAACATAAGAAGTATCAGAAACGATAAAAACCCGATGAAGACGATCTAGAGATGCTAGAGTTCGTGGAGGAGGAGGAGGAGGAGGAGGAGCAACAACTTTGTTGCTCCAGGAGGCCAAATGTCATCAGGCATTTTATCTTTTGAGCAAAATCGTATTAGAGAGAACACTACAAAGACTAAATTGGTACATAAAGGCCAGCTTTTTCATTTGCCTATATGTTCAATTGAAAGGCAGCTAGTAGATCTTGTGACAGGGAGATGGCCATTAGAAATCTGAGAGCCCCATGTTGTGCACGTGCAAAACCTTAAGAGTAAAATGAAGATTAATCTGCACGCCTACGGTAGTACCTTTTCTAGTAATGATGGATCCAGACTAATGCCCCACCACTGTTGATTTCAAATATAGTTCAACTTATGACTATATTTCCTACGTTATCGGAGGATCACATTCGGCTGAAGCCTGACGACAACTCGTGAAAGAATATCCTCTGACCCCGTTCTTCAAGTACGTAGAATGCAAAGTCTATGCCAGTCTTACACATGAAGAGGCCAAGTTGTTATCCTGGGACCACAATAATGATAGTGATTATAGACAAAAGATGTCTTGTATCCAACGAATAAGATTTTTTCACCATGAGTGATGCATTGCAAAGATATGGTCCCAGAATACATCCCAATCTACGTCGACAATGTCTGTTGGAGGTGGGTATAATGGTTGATGAAATCATGAGGTAGGAAAGATTGAGGAAATATGACTCGTGGTTTTAGCTAACCTTTAGAACATGGGAGGTTTGGGATTTGCAAGATAGAATATTTAGCATGTGGGAGTGGAAAGAGAAGAAAGGACAACAATCAAAGACGGCCAAACTCGATCCACAGGTGGAAATGAAGTCAAATTCACATAAAAGTGATTTGATTATCGAGGAGCTCCCTGAAGATATGAAGCTGCTCCCTTGGCGGTCTTTACAAGGCATTAAAGATGACAAGTTATTAATATCTATACTTTCACGAGTAGCTGCCAAGGAGTTTAGCTTGGACGAGATGGTTATTGAATTTCAGAAGTAAGTATTATTCATAGGTTCTTCTTTGATTGGCTTCTTGTTTTCTTACCATGATTGACCTATAATTTCTTTGGTTGTTAGCCATAAAGTATACATGAAGATCCAAGAGGCGATGATGAAGGAATTGTCATTGCCAACATGGGAGGAAGTTGAACAAACATGCCCAATGACATCATCATACAAGGCCTTGGAAGAATTTTTTATCGTATTTAGAGAATGGGTAAGTGTGTTCATACTTTTACTTTAATTGTTCATCATGGCTTTCCCTAACCAAAATGATAAATGCAGAAACCTCCTTGCTCCAAAAAAGTTGGAGACACTAATGAAGGTATTCCAAGCTTGTTTAGTACACATTTGGAACGTGCAAAGTATGAAAAAAGAATGACAAAAGGAAAGAAGTTGGAAGTGCCTGAAGATTCAGAGACAGTGAAAAATTTCCTACACAAATCCCATCCTTTCCGACAACTGCATTATAGTGTATTCAACGGGGAAGTGGGTAGTATGCTAAACATATTACCCAAGAGGCACTATACTTTACTTATCACTGACATTCCATATGGATTCCGGATAAGGGATCCATGTACAATGATGTGCCATACAAATATTCCCAGATAGAGAAAATGGTGAAAGACTTCTCCGAGTTGACCCTTGCACCTTTATGGAGGATCGTAATATTCCATTGCATGGGCCAATCATTTTCTGTCACAACGGCTTTAAATCGACATGTCACACAAAAAAACATATGCATTGGTAAGCTACAAGTTGTTTTGATTTACTATTATAAATGTTGTTTTAATCAGTTGCAAACTATATTCTTAACACGATTGTATGATGTTAATAGGATTAAAACTAATATCACAAATACTCCGGGTGATCGAATGGTTAGTGCGGTTGAACATCTTTGTGTGGGGTACTACGATGCAATTACGAAGAAGAAGGCTCGGGCACATGTCAATGAAAGAAATCTTGTCAACTACATCATGTGCCCAGCGGTGACAAAGAAGCTACGCCATGTATCTAATGATAAGAGCCTTGTGAACCCGTACCAAAAACCACAAAGACTAATCAACTACCTAATTGAGTTGTTTTAAAACCCAGATGATTGGGTTTTAGATTTGTTTTCCGACAAAGGTATATAATATAAAACTTGTTACATCAATTTAGATTAACGTGTAGTCTATTCTCGATTCTACTAGGCATATTGACGAAGCCAATGAGGACAATCCTAATGAAAGAGCTAATCCTGAAGAGCCGGCTTTACCAAACTTATTATTGGATTGAATACATATTTCTTATTGTAAAATTTGAACAATATGAATTGTTAAATTTTGATGTAATATATAAGTTGACTTTATTTATAATTTGTGTGTTGTAAAGAGTAGCGCGTGGAAGCTTATACACGAAACTAGCTTCATGGGATAGTAAGAGAGAGTACGGACAGGTTTTATAGAAGCTTCAAAACAAAGAATACACAAGAGAGACAAAGAGAGCAGAATAGCATAAAACTAAATTAAAAAATAATAACACTCTAAACATACAAATGTCCTACATAACACTTTTTATACAAGTCCTTAAAGGAGTGACAGAAGTACTTACATGTACTTCAATGATCATATGAGCGACTGACACTGACTCCTAGAAATATGCCTATGTACTAGGCTAGGATCTTAGGACTCTAACGACTTACCGATTACAACCCGATTCGTCTCTCCGATACGACTCTTGGTTCCGGATATCGATACAGATAGCTATCCGGTTCTCCGTTCCGAATATCGATCATGTTCCGGCTTATTTAGCTGATTCGGATTCGATTGAGCTTGTCTACTCAACACTCCCCCTCAAGCTCAACTTGAGGTTGGATTGCCGAGTGAGTGTTTGCTGAACCTTGCATCCGGCTTCTCCAGGCGTCTTCCCGCCTTGCTCACACTCCTCAACCCGTCTGATTCCTCTTTCCATGACCCGTTTGATCCAGCGCACCTCGACCTTGACTTTGCCACTATCGCTGCTTGTTCTGACTTGTTCGGATGTGCTGACTTCTTCAGTTGACTCATCTTCCTTTTTCTTCTTGTCTCCCCCTGTCTCTTCGGCTCTTTGTCCGGTGCCAATGCCTATTTTCCTAGTTCCCGTTGCAATTTCCTCCTTTCTCCCCCTCAACTACGGCATGTCGAGATGCTGAAGACCAAGCATCTCCGAAAAATGTTGCAACTTGTCGATTCCAAAGGCCTTGGTGAAGATGTCGACAACTTGCTGATCCGTCCGGACATACCGCGATCAATAGAGCCACAATCAGCTGCTTTTTGATAGTCCATGCAACAGTTGCACTACCAAGAGACAACGAAAAACCGGAAGTGGACCAACGATCCGACGCATCTCCGGCCTAGTCGGCATCCGTATACCCGACTAGCTTTTCGGTTATACTGTGTTGGTATAACAGTCCCTTGTCCTTAATGCCACTAACATACCAGAGTATCCCGTGCATGCACTAAAGGTGCTCCACGGTTGGCTTCTACATGAATTGACTTATCACCTCGACCGAATAGCTAATATTGGGTCAGGTAATTGTTGACGTACCCAGCGCTCGGCCACAACCGAGAAATAGGATCAAATCACAGAAAACAAGAAAACACGAAATGCTCCAAGACTACAGAGAGAAGAGTGCACAGGATATTTTACGTGGAAAACCCTAAATGGGAAAAACCACGGGAGTCCTCAAACTCCAACTCACACTATACACAGAGATGTACAATGGTGAAGCTTCAAGGCAACAACCTTGAGCTCACTGTCTTCGCCACAGGCGGCGGCAATACACAGAGGCAACGACCTCTTCGTCTCTCTCTCTCTCTCTCTCTCTCGGCTGCTCTCTTCACTCTCTCTAAGTGGAAAAACAGAAAAATGAGTAGCAACCTAAAACTGTTTGCCCTAAGTCATATTTATACACATATGACTTTCAGGCTATTTACAAATATAGCCACAAGGGCCCTTGGCAAACATATTCACAAATATGTCCCCGCATCCGGATCTCTCTCCGGGTACATACATCATCCGGCTCCGTAGCCGGGGTCTTCGTCATCCGGTTCCGTAGCCGGGTCTTCATCATCCGGCTCCGTAGCCGGGTACTCTTCATCCGGCTTCATGCCAGGTACTCTTCATCCGGCTTCATGCCGGGTACTCTTCATCCTCCGGTTCCGTAACCGCAACCGGGCTTGCCTTCATTCATCTCCGGACATCCCATCCGGAGGGACCGTAAATCCCAACAATTGTTAAGTATATAAGGCTCCCAACGATTTGTCAGAACCGTTTCTTGTTACAAGTTGGTCCGAAGTCGGGACGAAGCTTTAGGTTCCATTCTAGGGGTGTGGAGGCTGGTCGACAATCCATCATGCCGAACTTGTACAACATATTCAACACATAACGTCTTTGGGACAACAATATGTTGTCGAGGGTGAGGATCACTTCGATCCCAAGGAAGTAATGAAGGTTCCCCAAGTCCTTCATTTCAAATGCGTCCGACATCTGGGACTTCACTCAGCCGATTTCAGCAAGTCCGGGACTTGTTGAGTCGGCACACTACTGACTTGTTCATCTCTAACTGAAATACAGGGGGTTGGATCATGTAGACTTGTTCTTCATGATCACCCTGAAGAAACACATTCTTCACGTCCATTTGGTGAAGATGCCATCCCCTTACCGCAGCAACTGCCAGCACCACACAAACCGTCGTTGGATTGTCGTCTCCAGTTTCGACAACTCTTGGTTGGTCTAGCTTTTCCAAAAACGAGAACCACTCTTCGTGGTTCTTCATGTGGTTAGATGCTCCGGAGTCAACGTACCACAGTTCCTCTGATCCGGAAGTGGTCATCTTCATCGAGTTCGCTTTGTCCTTCATCACAAAGGACGACCCTTTTCTGATCTTTCCGGTTCCGGATCCTTCCAATCCTTTTGCGTAGTGCAAGCTTTGTCGGTTCCCTTGTCCGGCCTTACCGGATTCGTATTTATCCGAATCGGTGCTCTTCTTCCAGCACTCGCTTTCCTGGTGGCCCTTCTTGCCACAGTACTAGCATTTCGTGTCGGTCTTTCCTTGCCGGTTTCCGGCGCCGCTTTTACTCCCCCTGCTAGTGGAGGCTCTGGAACGGCTGTCGGCACCATCTCTATGCCTCCGATTCTGCTCTTGCCAGCCATTGCTATTGCGTGCCGACCCACCTTGTCCCCCACGCCCAGGGGCCGATCTGCCTTTGTGTACATCATCCGATTGTTCGATTGAGTGGTCCTTGACCTGCTCACATGGTTTTCTTCGACCATGAGCATCGATTGCAGGTCGAAGAAGGACAGTGGCTTCTCTCAGATGCAAATTGCCGTCCGGATTGGCCCGTACCATTGTGCTAGACCACCGAGGCAGATCTGCATGTCCCATTGTTAGATATTGTTGAGCTCTTGCCGGAGCTGCAACTTTCGAGCCATGGTACTTGCGGCGAAAATCTTCCAAAGATTTTCCCATGCCTCCTTCGGTGACATTGTGTCTCTAATGTAGCCGAGCATCTAGATGTGCACAGAGGACGCGAGGTAGTACAACACTCTGCTCGCTCCTTGCTCCCATACCGGGAAGTCCTTGTGTGCTAAATCCGGCGTTGCTTCATTTGCTCCTTCCATGTAGCTCCAGTATTCGTTCCCTAGCAGATACTGTTGCATTTTATACGACTAGGACGTATAGTTGCTCCGGTTGAGGTTTTCTGTAGGAAGCGAGCTCGCCATGCTTTTGTCCATATCTTTCTTCTATTCTTTACGATGATTAGTGTTTGTTTGTTTTGAGCAGTTGTTGGTAGCAGAGGTTCTTAACCCTCGCACTCTGATACCATGTACAGGGTAGCGTGCAGAAGCTTATAGACGAAACCGGCTTCACCGAATAGTAAGAAAGAAAGAAAGAAAGATGTATTAACGTCTTCTAAGGCCAAATTTGGCCCATGAGACAATTGGTTTACAACAATAGAGTATTTATCCAGTCATCATAACTAAAAATAAAATTAAGTAAAAAAAATAGAACTTAAACTAAAAGAGTTCTAGTAGTGTACAATATGTAGTATACTCGAAAGTGACTATACACTAAGCCTAATTTTATTTCCACCCAAGCCTCTCGAAAAGAAGTGGGGGGTCAAAGGGTCTTGATGTGGGTTCCAATGTAGAGAGTGCCCTAGCCATGGCTTCTAGGCGGTGTAGCTCACGTTCCCGTATTTTCAATATTGCTTCCACATCACGTTGAGTTGCTTTGAAATCCGGAACCCGAGGACGTCTGGTTCTTCTCTGGTTTTCTGCCTCATCAATGGAAAGGCCGAGTGGTGCAAGTGTGTCGGCATTCGTTGTCTCCTCAGGTTCCTGAAAAACTGCATTTGTTACATGTTCGTGATCATTAGCAACATTATTGTCAACATTTTGTAATTTATTCTCTCTGTGTTGTTTTAGCTCTAGAATGTATTTGCCTAATTTCTTTATATCTAGAGTATCTAATAGTTTGGGGAGGGTGGGAGACGGACCAAGTATGTCTTGGTATTTTGCCCTTATCTCGGCATAGGTTGGACACTTGCATGTAAAGTGGTACTCATCCTCTATCTCTATGTGACATAACCTACATATCCTTTCCTCCCTAGGGACTCCATTAGTACGGCCATTTTCAATCTCAAGTTGGTGAGATGATATTCTAAGTTGTCCAATGGCAACCCTTAGTGCATGTGGTAAGAATACATCTAGATATTTTGGCCGCGTGATAAAACCTAACTCAGAGAAGTGCATGAAGTGTTTCTTATAGTACGACATTTTAGATGGGAGTGGCTTTAGTGGGGTGATCCATTTACACCGAGTGTAAATTTGCCATATTTCTTGGCGTATTACTTTATTGCGGTTCTCATGAGAGATTAAGGTGTTATCACTCGTGTGGTTGTACCTAAGGGGAGGTAGGTTATTAATGTCTAGACCATTCGCAAGAAGCCAAGTCACCATCATGCCATACCATGAGCTAGTATAGCCGGACTCATACAATGATCGAGAGGCCTTAAAGGCTTGATGAGATATTCTATCATGTGGTTGGCTATGTATCCTATCAATAAAGACTACAAGTTGAAAAAGTGCCTCTACTAGCATTGGGGGTAACGTGAACTCGGCCCTAATAATGTCATGTGGTACAGTCGATTTGCTTCGGAGTTGGCGTGATAGCATCATCACCAATGGTCTCTCTAATTGCGTCCACATGAAGGATGGTAATCCTGGAGCCCAAACCGCTGATGCATACATGAGGGAGGGGGTCACTAATGAGTCAAAGAGCCACCCTTTAGTCCGTGACTCTTGAAAGTGTGCTTGGTGGCATTGTCTCTCTAGGAGTGAGAGGGATGCATGTCCTCTTGTGAGTCTATCCTTCGCTGCCTGTGTCATCGAAAATTTACCTAAGCGGGCACTAAAAGTGACTCCGAGATATACGTACGATCCAACCACCTCGACTGGGCTATGGGAGATAGTTAGGTGACACTTAGCTCTAACTTGGGCCGATGTGTGGAAGATAAGGACTTTCGTTTTCCCTAGATTCACTACCAATCCTCGTTGTACACAAAAGTCATCTAAGGCATTGAGGTGCCTCTGTAGGTTGTGTTCGGATTCAGAGAGCAAAACTATGTCATCCGCATAGAGCAAGATACGAACCTGCGTATCCCCAAGGACCACTCCGGTGCCTCCCTCACGAGCAATAAAATCTGTGATCTCATCAATGTAGATCCCAAAAAGCGTCGGTGATAGGGGGCAACCTTGTTTTACACCAATAGTGCTAGTGAAACGATTGGATAGGCCACCTGGGCATCGGACACACCCAGACACTTGTTCATATAGTGCGTAGATGGCCCATACCATATCATCTGGTATCCTCAAGCTTTTAAGTCTATCAGACAACCGATCTCTAGGGACTGTGTCAAAGGCTTTGCGGAAGTCCACAAAACAACAATATAATCTCTTCTTGCGAGCCCTAGTTTGGTCAATTAGGCATCTAAGTGTGAAGATGTGATCAATAGTGGAGAAGGCTCGTCTAAAGCCAGCTTGTTTAGGTGCACGAAGGTTTAGGGTCTCCATGTAGTCGCTAAGCTCTGCTTCCATTACTGCACCATATAACTTAGCAAGGGTATGGCCTATCATAATGGTCCTATATGTATTTGGGTCCATGGGGTGCCCCCCTTTATGTATGGGGATCACTGTATTCATAGTCCACTGTGGTGGAAAACCCTCTGCAAGGGCACGATTGAAGATTAGAGTTAGCAAGGGAGCTAGGCACTCTCTCGCATATATAATGTGTTCTGCTCGCAATCTTGTGTGGTCCATGGACTTCCTATGTTGTAATTTCTTTATGACCTTCATGACCCTAGAGGTCGTGAAAAGTGTCCCCGTGGTAGGCCGGGGTGTGGAAGGCATTGGAAAAGGTGGTTGGTTTGGGATTTGGTAAAGTCTCTCTGTATATGTGTGCCAAGTTTCAGGATCTTCGATGGTTGTTTGTGGTCTTGGCTCCTGTAGTCTCTTCCATGCCGTGGCGCAATCGCTACTCATGAGCATATGGTAGAGTTCCCAGTATTGGGATGCCTCCCACGCTTGTCTCTTACGACGTGTCATCTTACGCATTTCTTTGCGAGCTTGTGTGGAGGTAATACTACCATTGAGTTGCGATACTGTAAGTTGTCTATGTAGGTCCCTACAATCCTCGTCATACCATTTATTTTGTGGCATTGATCCTGATCTACCTTGATTTGAGTGTTTTGTATATGGGAAACTGCTAGCTGCTGCGGAGTGAAGGATGTGTGTGAGTTTTGTATTAAGGCTTTCTAACGGTAGAGAGGGATCAATGGAGGGGAGATGGGCCTGAACATGTTGAGAGTATATGTCAGAGAGCTCATGTGTGAAATGTATTGTGGTGTGATGGCATGGTTGACTAGACTTGGTGACCTTAGAGATATCACATTTTAGCTCGAAGTATAAGAAGCTATGGTCTGCGCCAATAGGGCATGGGGCCACTTGGAAGGAGTTAATCATGTGGGTAGCTTCCGGGCGTCCTATTAGATAGTCAACTGTGCTTTCCCCTCCTCCATGTGGGAAACATGTGAGCTCTTCCGAGCCCGGCCACTTAGCTAAACCATTATATATGACCATCTGGTGCCGACTGCCAAGTTCGAGCAGATGATGGCCAAAGCTCGTGGCGTCCGCACCTTGATCCTTTGATCTACATGTGGTACCTATGTCTAAAGGATCAACATTTACCATTTCTAGGTTTCTATTCATCTGAAATACTGTGCATTGTCGGGATTGGGTTCTCGCATTGAAGTCTCCTACAAGAAATACTTCTCCTTGGGAAGAATATCGGATTATGTCATCCGATAGGGGTTCGTATGGAGAAGGCCCATGTGGCATTCCTTCATCGACTAATCTCGTCAAGCCACTAATATTATAACGGGATCCTTTTGGGGGAAAGTAACAAATGGCGAAAAATACTACATGGTCTTTGCTTATGGAGACTTTCACCCACATAAAACGAGCTTCTGGGTCTATCTTCATTATTTCTATCCTATTATGTAGCTCTCTACGAAATAGTATCGCGACACCTCCAGATCCCCTAGTAGTGTGTCGACGTGAGGTTTGTCTAAAAGCGGACTCCCAACGGAATCCTTCGACCCGTGGGAGTCCTCTATTTGGGCTCTGATGTGTTTCTACCAAGAAAAGTATATCAGATACCTTTAGTATCTCCTTTAGGCGGTCGGGGTGTGCCTAGAGTGCGCCATTACAATTCCATAGGGTCATCCTAAGTGCATTTTCTGTCACATGGGCCACACGCCGTCAGTTAGTAGTGCGATCATTTATGATCACTCGCCCGTCTCGGTAAAAGGCGCGATGGCCTTCTTTACGAGCTTGCATAACTCGTGGCATACAACTCTTGCGATGCTCAATTTGCATATTAGTGAGGTCTTCATCGAGATAGATGGGGTCCCCATCCATTCCTCGAAGGATTGGTCTCTTCTTAAAGAAAGTGATTCTAGAGTCTAAGTCTTTGAATTGAAGGACTAAGGCTCTCTTCCTAGTTGTGTCACGCCCGGCCCTCCATGCTTTGGTGATAGGTAGGGCCTCTGTGTACCCTAACATTTTCCCAAGTGTTTGTGCGTCCTCATTTGGGGATGCACCTTCCTTGAGCCCAGTGACACGTACATTTAAGCGTCGGGCCTGACGCATTTTCTCTTCTTCAAGGGTGGTGTTAACAATATTTTCATCTTTTATTTCTTTTTTAATGTTTCTTTTAACCACATCTACCCAACTCGTTTTAGCTAACTCTATGTTATTATTAACTTCCTCTTTAACTTTTTTAATTTCGTCCTTTATATCCTCTATAGAGGATATTTCACCGTCTTCTCGAGATACCTCGATGTCCTTAAGTTGTTTTTTAAGGTCGATGTTTTCTACTTTAAGTTGTTCTATTTCGGCCTTGAGGGCGTCTTTTTCCTCTCTATCTTTTTTCTTGTGGGTTTCGGTGTCTTTCACCCATTTTTTCATATCCATCTCTATTTTTGTTAAACGATTAAACATATCTAAAAAGTCCTCCTTACTTATAACCTCGTCTTGTATATCCTTAAGTTCCTTAGTCCGTCTAGACGTCATTGTGGTGTCAATAAGAAAAAAAAAAAGGTAAAATAAATGGGTTCGAGACTTAGCCGAGTTTGTGTGTGTGTCGCAATCACATCGGCATTTTGTAGCACGAGATGAGCACACCAAAAGAACCCACCCACGAACTCGTCGAGAAAAAGGCACTTCACCACATCAAGAGAAAACGGAGAAGAAAACACCCCATGACGGCGACGGTGACGGTGGCAGTCGTCAAACGACAGTAGACAACGGCAGCAGACGGCCGACGGCGGCAACAGACGGCAGACGGCGGCAACAGACGGTAAACGGCGGTAGCGGACGGCAGAAGACGGTAGACGACTGCACGGTGGCAGACGGCGACGGTGACGACACTAAGCCGGCGATAGAGAGAGACGAGGAAGCGAGCGAGAGAGAGAGAGAGCAGACGGCGACGGTTGCAGCGGCTGCAGACGACGGCTGGAGACGACGGCGACGGTGATAAGTGTGTGTGTGTCTCTCTCTATGAAGGGTTGAAGAGAGAGTATGCACAAGTTTAATGGAAGCTTCAGAAAAAAGAATAAACAAGAGAGACAAAGAGAGGAGAATAACATTAAACTAAAATAAAAAATAATAACATTCTCTACATACAAATATCCTACAAAACACTTTTTATACAAGTCCTTAAAGGACTGACAGAAGTACTAACATTTACTTCAATGCTCATACGAGAAACTAACACTGACTCCTAGAAATATGCCTATGTACTAGGCTAGGATCATAGGCCTCTAACGGCCTACCGGTTACAATCTTATTCGTCTCTCCGATCCGGCTCTTAGTTCTGGATATTGATCCAGACACCTATTCGATTCTCTGTGCCAGATACCGATCCGGATCAGGTTGAGCTTGTCCGCTCAACACGTGTAACACTCATTGAACTTAGAGATTAAGTATAATTTGTATGTGTACATGTTGTCTAAAGTCTCCTTTATCGTTTGGGGTATACGGGAGATAATTATACTCTATCATTTTCTCGAATGATTGGAATGTTATTGTAGACTAGTTTGTTTCTACATTGACGGTGTCATGTATCACGTGTCAACGGAATTTTTCTCTCGACATAGTAGTATCTCTTAATTGCAAGGTTCACAATTTTCTTTAAGATATATTATATATAAAAATACATACACAATTAGAAGAAGTCACTTATTTAATGGGGTATGCTTTTTAGAATATGCATAATGACCCCCGTTACTATTATACTTGCATTAACTTCTATACATTATCTAAGATTTGGACAAAAACATGGTAGATAGAATATACGTCGGATGATTTTGTTGCCATGATATTAGTTAGTTCTATTTTTCGCTATGTTTTCATAAACCAGATACGCATGCATCGTGCATTTTTGAAATTCTGTTTAAATAAGGCATTTTTTAACATCTCACTATGATATGAAAAAGAGAATGCAACATATTACCTATTTCAAATGACCCGGTGTTTTAGGGTTTAGATAGTCGATAGGTTCTCTATTCTTTAGGTATTTTGAGCTCAAACGCTCAGCGGGTTCTTGAGTTTCTGTTCCGACCATTGTGCGAGGCCTCCATTCATTGTAGTATGTTATTTGTCTCTTACTAATCTTAGTGGTTCGCTTCGAGGTTGATCCTGTGTTTGCGTGGTTGTCTCTGTGTCGTGTTTGATCTCTCTTGAAGTTGGTCCAATGCCGTTTATTTTCTTTCTCTCGTTCTCTCTCTCTCTCTACTAGGATAGGGGTGTTTGTTTGTTTGTTTGTGTGTGTGTGTGTGTGTGTGTGTCCCCTTTTCCCCCTCAATATGATTGCATGCGGTGCATTGTTAAGGTGGCTGAAGTCCATTGTTGGGGTTTTCCGTGCTTGCGTGTCGGCTTGGGCAGAACCTTTCTTTTTAGGGTTTCGACATTTGGATTTAGGGTATGTAGTCACTTTACAATTCATTTACATTTAAAAGTCCCTAATAGTGGTATAGAATTCAACACCTTAATTATTAAATGTGTTCATTTTTTACATCACAAGTTTGTAGTCGTACCTTTGTGCCCTAGTATATAACTAAACATTTGCAAACTCTAATTGATGCAATTGAACTTTTTGCTTTAGTTGTTGGATTGAACATTCGTTTTTCTATCTCCTAAGATGCTTCTTTTCATAATTCACAATGAATTTCCAAATAAGATTGTTCTACATCTTAGATATCCTCTAATAAACAATATTTATGCCAAAAGATCAAGCAAGTTGAGAACTTGAAAAGATGAAAAGTTGATGTATTGGAAATTTGTAAGATGGCCTATGCATGGATTGTTACAATGGCGAATCAAATTTTCTGTCATTGATTTCGTAGCCAAGAATGCATGCAAGAATTTTAAGTGGAATGCCCTTGAACTATTTTGGCAACATGATATGTAAAGTCAAAAGAGTTATTTATTTAATGCTTGTCTAGTTCAAAATAGCATGAATACACATATCCATGACTTAGTTTGGAAAGTGATTTTGTGGCTCAAAATAATATTGGAAGCAAATATTAGCTAACTTGTGGAAATACAAGTCAAAGAATGGTCTCCTTGACATGTTCCTATAGCAAAAGAATTAACAATGTTGTTATCATAGGGCCCCCATGCATTCTTGTGATTTGCTCACTCCTTGTGATTGAGAATGCATTATTATTCACTATCAAATGGACAAGAATGTATGACATCCTTTTGCCACCTTCACCAATCAATAGGGACTACACTTGTATGTAGTTGCCCTACACTACTCAATTAAAGAATAGAAGTTAAATAAATAAATAGAATAGTATGACCACAAGGTACCAAGAATGGGAAGGACTTAGACTTCCAACAACAGTTCATCTTAACACACAATGAGTGGATCATAACATTTGAAATTGGTAGAGTACCATTGTTAATTATGTGTGTTGATCAATTTCAAAGGTAGGTGGTAATCCAAAAGGATATACAAATGCATGCAACTAAGGCATGACTACTGTAATTTACCATTAATTAAACAATGAGGGAGTTGCTACATGACATTTTTGTTGAGGAAGCACAAGACAATACTACTCTTCCACATGAAAGCTAACAAATCTTTTCCCCACTTGTGCTGTAAAATAGAAGATAGTAATCAAAACCAACACCAATCTTGACAACAATTAAGCAAGAAACTCCACACTTGAACACTAACAAGATCAAAGAGACACGAGATTTACATGGAAAATCCCGATGTTGGGAAAAAACCACGGGACCGTTCACAATGGCACCAAAATTCCACTAATAAACAATAATCCAATGGGTACAACAGGTTTTCATCTCTAGTTCAAAACTAGAGGGTTTACAATCTTCAAGGTAAGTCCTTGGATCAACAAATCTCTACAAATCATCACATATAGTGGCAAATTTCACAAACTCATAAAATTTGATCAGAGTAGAATCTATGAAGATAGAGAGATAAAAAAAAACAATAATCCAACTGTTGGATTTTTTTAAGAAGATAGTATCAGGAACAAGTCATTAAAATTTGGCCACGATCGGAGGTCGTTTGGTCATCAATCGAGACAAGAATAGTAGCTGACCACTCTACATCTATCTTCTATCCCTCTCTCTCTTTTCTTTCTTGCTACATGTTCTTTTTAGTATATCCTAAAAAAAAAAAAAATAGTAATAATAAGGGTTATGTTTCTAAAAAACCCATTATTACCCCTAAGAAAAAAAAACCCTATAAGTAGAAACTTTATTTGAGCCCTTTGCATACTAATTTGGACCCATTACAACATACACATCCACATACTAATGTGGCTTAAAAAAAACATAGACCGAATGAAATATTTGGACCTCTTCCTCCATGTAGGAGGGAAGAACCCAACAATTTTCTACCGAAGACCAATGGAAAGCTACTTCTGCCAAATAGAATAGTGATGATTTCAAGGTATCTTACTCAAAACTTTCCCTTTCATAACTTTCTTCTCACTATACTCAATAGAAATTTTAAGAAAAAATATCAGAAAAATAAATTCTCTGAACCATGGAAGAAATTGAACGATATAATTAGATCAGAATACAAAACATCAAATTGAAGGAAAATAGTTTGTTGTATTGTGATTTGTGTGAGTACACAAAACAGAAGAAATCGAAATGAAGGCCAAATCAGCCCGGAGACTAGAACAAGAAGAGCTACCAAAATCGGCTAAGATTAAACAAGATTTGTACACGTATAGTCACTAGATCAGATATGCAATCTCTGATTTCAACTACATACAGTGAGAAATTTGAGAACTCTAAGGAGTCTCATATTTGTCTACACTGCCTTTGCACAAACACATATCCATGTCGAGTCTTCTTGGTCTTCGTCGAACCTAATGAGATTCTTCTCAATGTAGTTGTTAAGGAATCCTTCCATTAAATGTGGCGAAGTTCTGTATTGAAACATTCGAATGTCATCACGAATAAGCAACAATGATCTAAAACGTTGTATAATCTCCTCACGTCTGCAATCCAGATATGTCATTATGTAGAAATTAGGATAAATTAGCATCAATCTTCATCCAAATTATGACTCAAATCATCAGAATTTCAAAAAATACTTCATTAGAAGAAAACATTTATGGATCAAGTATGACGAAATAAGGTTGTATCCAACATGACACATATCCTTATAGACTTATAATATGGTTTCACATCCACGGTTATAGTGTATATCCTGAAACAAATGCACTACAAGCAACAGTATTTTGTTTTTGCAACTTTTTAAACATTATCCTTGTAGCATAGGCATCATGATACTGAGAATACATGTCAACAAGCTCAAAATGTTTCTCTCATAAATAACTAATGAAAAAGAGCTTAATCAAGAGAAATTTGGCTCCGCCTCAAAATTGACAAGAAGTTCCAAGCTTCCGCCTATAATTCAGATTTTGGGGACATCTAGTTGCTAATACTTCATCCAAATAGCCATTGAAACAACTCAAAAAACAATTCCACTCTTCATCACTCATGTCGGGCAACAAAGTCACTTGGAGGGTGGAACTCATCCAAACAGGTCAAATCTTGCTCAGATTGATCATTATCGTTTGAAACTAACCCTATGTTATGCCATGAGAACAAGTAGAAACTTAACTTTATTCACATGCTTTAGTTAGAGAGATGAGCAAGTCATTACATGGGAGAAGCCAGATTAGTAAACTTTAGATTACTTGAGAGTACATCGCATAGTACTGGTGATGGCATACAACATCTTAATAGAATCTGTAAATCACAACAGTGATTATTGACAATTATATTAGATCAAAGAAAAAAGTTGAAACACCTAGCACAATGGGATCTCCAAACCTAAGCCTGTTCCAAAATTTGAGACATGACAGTTCCTTCCTGTGTGTTGTTTCCATCAACATTGTTGACTATGTTATCATAAGAAATACCTGACAGAGAGAATCATTAGCAGCAACATAAACCCTAAAACCCTAAATCATTTGCTAGGGTTTGAATTTGTGTTTCGCTCACCACAAAAATAAAATTTCAAATTTCTCTTCCTAGAGCACACTTTATATATATGGGTCAGAGTCGGGCTCCTATTTCATGTGAGTCGGGCTCCTTGAGCTCTTGCTTTAGGTGAGTCGGGCTCCTCAGGCTCTTGCTTCATGTGAGTCGAGGTCCTCGAGCTCCTGCTTCAGGTGAGCTAGGCTCCTCATAAAATGAAATTTTCATTGCACACTTTTCTTTATCCACATTGGACGACGCAAATCGCACGTGCCCTCAGCTGAGCGACTTGCACCATCTGCACCCGCGATTCCCTCACTTGCCCTCTTTAATATTTGGTAGTAGTTAGACATGTCAATTTTTTCTAGCTTTAAATTTAGTAAGTATTTTTTTTGTAGAAAGAATTTCAAAGAACTATGTATGTATGTATGTATGTATGTCACAATAGTCGGCTCAAGAAATATGGAGCAGCCGAAACCATGAACCAACCCATCTAGACAAAGGCCCTCGCCCGCCCTGAACATTGGCATTGCTCTTCCTAGGGCTTTCAAGTTAACAATTCATGCAACATGTCAATCTTAACTAGTAATGGTGATCACAAGATATGCATACTTGATTATCTGAATATCAATTCTGTTTCCTCTCACTCACAAACTTCTAGAAATTTTGATATTTTTATTGAGAATGAAAGAAATATTAACGTCTTCTAGGCCAAAATTGGCCCATGAGACAAATGGTGTACAACAAAATGGGGTATTTACCCAATCATCAAAACTAAAAAAATAAAATAAAAATAGAACTTACGCTAAAAGAGTTTTAGTATTCTACAAAATGTGGTATGGTGTAACACATGTGATAAAGGAAATGATTTTGCACTAAGCCTAATTTCATTTCCACCCAAGCCTCTCAAAAAGAAGTGGGTGGTACAAGGGTTTCGGAGTGGGTGTGACCTGTGGTACCGGTGTAGAGAGTGCCCCAATCATGGCTTCTAGGCGGTGTAGCTCACGTTCCCTTATTTTCTTAATTGCTTCTACACCACATCGAGTTGCTTTGAAACCCGGCATCTGAGGTCGTTTGGTTCTTCTTTGGTTTTCTGCTTCATCAAGGAAGAGGCCGAGTGGTGCAGGTGTGTCGGCATTCGTTGTCTACCCCTGTCCCTAAAAAATTTCATTTGTTACATGTTGGTGAATATTAGAAACATTATTGTCAACATTTTGTAGTTTATTCTCTTTGTGTTGTTTTAGCTCAGGATATATCTACATAATTTCTTTATATCTAGAGTATCTAATAGTTTGGGGAGGGTGGGAGAGGAACCGAGTATGTCTCGAATCTTGACGTAAGTTGGACACTTGCATGTAAAGTGGTACTTATCCTCTATCCCTATGTGACAGTCTGCATATCCTTTCCTCCCGAGGGACTCCATTAGTACGACCATTCTCAATCTCAAGTTGGTGAGATGATATTCTACGTTGTCCAATGGCAACCCTTAGTGCATTTGGTAAGAATGCATCTAGATATTTTGGCCGTGTAATAAAACCTAACTTAGAGAAGTGCATGTCGTGTTCCTTATAGTACAACATTTTAGATGGGAGTGGCTCTAGTGGGGTGATCCATTTATACCGAGTGTAAATTTACCATATTTCTTGGCGTATTACTTTATTCCAATCCTCATGAGAGATTAAAGTGTTATCAATCGTGTGGTTGTACGTAAGGGGAGGTAGATTATTAATGTCTTGGTCGTTCGCAAGAAGCCAACTCACCATCATGCCATACCATGAGCTAGTATGGCCAGACTCATAAAGTGATCGAAGCCTCAAAGGCTTGATGAGATATCCTATCATGTGGTTGGCTATGTATCCTATGAATAAAGACTACAAGTTGGAAAAGTGCCTCTACTAACATCAGGGGTAAAGTGAACTCCGCTCTAATAATGTCATGTGGTATTGTGCGCCATGTACTTGTTGTATCCATATCGGATCACAGGGTTCTTGTGGAGAGTCGATCGATGTAACTTCTGGTTAACCGATTTCAAGGCCCTTCTAGCCAAATCTGACCTCAGTTCTTGAGGTCTGCCCTATTAGAACCAAGAGAAAAGATAAAGTGGTGGAAGAAAGATGTAAAGAGATCACAAAAAGAGAGGAATGACTGATAAGAGAAGAATGAATGTATTAAGATAGAATGAGAATAGATACAAGATAGGTGATGAGCGCTTCCGACTGATGTTGATTCGAATTGGTTTGAGAAGAATTGTATGTCTATATTTATAGGTTCCTATAGAATAGCCTAGAAATTTCTATAATGTTCTAGAATGTTGTAGACCTAGAATATTTTAAGATGTTCTAGGATTTTCTAGAATGTTCTAGAATGTTGTAGACCTAGAATATTTTAAGATGTTCTAGGATTTTCTAGAATGTTCTAGAATGTTCCAGAGTATTTACAACTGTATTACAAGAAGTAGCGTTTATCATCTCATATGATCATAGGCTATTTTAATGGTTAGGTTCTTGATTATGTATTACAAGGTCTTGGGTTCAAGCCCAGGTGAAGCCATGATGTTTATGTATTCATGACACACCCTCGCTCATAGCTCTGTCAGACTCACTCTGATCTGACATGCCCTCGTCTGTCCCATACTTCAACATCTTCTCCTTCCCCTTTCTCTTTCTATATTACCCATCTCTACGGCTTTTTAGATTTCGGAAACAGGAGAAGACATCACTCTTCTTCTCTATGAAGTAGATCTAGCAATGCCGAGTATAGTCATCAATGAAGGAGACGAAATATCGACTCCCTCCAATAGTCACGTTCTATGCCGGTCCCCAAACATCCGAATGAATAAAATCGAGCTTATTTTGACTCCGATTGTGCTCATTGGGGAAAGGAAGCCGGTGCAGCTTCCCGAATTGACAAGCTTCGCAGACTTGGTCCTTCCGGCCACTAAATTTTGGCAAGCCAAGAACAATATTTTCGTCTACATCTATTGAAGCCACGAGAAGTTGATGTGGCTAATCCTCTTGTGCCAGACATCGATGTCTGATTCGACCTTTTTTCCTTTAGCGAACATAGCGACGCCGATGTTGTTTGTTTTGAGAATGAACATCCTCTCTTCTCTACGCCCTTGTGCGATGATCCGGCCTTTTTCCTCTATGAAGAACCCATGATGAGTGAATCGAACGTACATTCCTTGATCAATGATCTGTCTGACCGACACCAAATTTTTGGTGATTGTCGGCACATGTAGAACGTTCCTCGTGATTCCTCTCTAGCCAACATGGCTTAGAGAGACATCATCCATATGTTCAATGGGGTGAGGAGTGTAGTCACTGGAATAAACCAATCAATTACTGATCTTGTGAATGTCTTAATCGGGGACCCATCAGTGATAGTGGAACTAGCATTTGCATTGAAGGGACCATTGTAGAATGGTACAAGCAACGACAAGAAATATGTGAGAGTGGTTGATTTGCACCCCGTGCAAATTGTAGGAATCAAAGATCCCAACTTAAAGAGTCCGAGAGGATATTGGAAAGGTATATCACTAATACTTCCACAATGCATATGGTGGAGGTGGCCCGATGGTTTAGAATCTTGAGCTTGACGACTCCTACTCTACGATATAATGTCTCACTTCAATGCTCATTTTGTGATTGATCAAGCCCTTACATTTACTTGGTATCCAGATGATTATTGAAAGGCACATGCCACATCTATGAGGGTCATTGCCTTTTATACATCACACGACCCAAATGTGCATGGACAATATCACACAAATAGAAGTGGAGATAGAGGTAGAGTGAGTCGAGGAGACAAACCATATAACATCATAGATGGAATCATGGGAGTCCAAATTACAAACGATCGAGGATGTTATTTAAATTCTCTGGCAAGGGTTATGATCCTTTGACCGTGCAACTATTTTGGAATTTTTGTAGAAATTGGAAGATCTGTCTGAGAAGGTGTATTGCATTGTCGCGAAGTTTCGCGCGTGTGTTACTTGGGCGGGACCACGGGGGTCTTGGACTAGGGAGTACTGAAGGGATAGAGAAGACCCGAGGTTTGCTTTACGACAATACTACTTCCCGACCCCTTCCTAAGCAAGAGCTCGTTGCCCCTTTTTGTGAGGCCGATGACTTTTGTTGATCACGACTCGTCGAGTTTTCGAGATCACTGCACAAGCCAAGTGATCAAACGGGTACAAGCAAAGATGAGCACACAAGATGAACGCAGAAGGACACAATAACACAAACACGAATGCCCGTACGTCTTTATGAGGAGGAGAGGTGCATGGGCATGCTCGAACGCTCCCTCGTCACAAGACGACCGAACGTACAAGGAAGAAACAAACACACGCACAAATGCTCGTACGCCTTTATGAGGAGGACAGGTGCATGGGCATGCCCGAAATGCTCCCTCGTCACAAGACGACCGAACGTACAAGGAAGACACAAACACACGCACAAATGCTCGTACGCCTTTATGAGGAGGAGAGGTGCATGGGCACGCCCGAAACACCCCCTCGTCACAAGACGGTCGAACATACAAGTGGACGAGAACAAAGAAAGAAACAAAAACACGAATGATATTGTCTAAAGAAATAAATACGTGTTCGATTCCAATGCAAGAGGACCCTTTATAAAATAGGGTTTGATTACAATGTGGCAACTTCTAGTTAACCACAAGCTCAACAAAACATAAATACTAAATGCCCTTAGAGACAAGACAAATCCGAACACGACGAAGACGAACACACGAGAACCACAAAAATGCTGACCCCAACAAACCACGACCACCCGAACAGCAAGCACATGGGCTTGCAATGACGAATGGGGCAAAGCAACGTCGGACCAATGAAGTTTGGGGTCACGAGCACTTCGAGTGCCAACGCGAAGAAGACGAGCACATGGCGATGAGGGGGTGAAGGGGTATGAGATGAAGAGAAGTGGTGAAGAAGAAGATGAAGAGCTCCGAAGGAAAAATGACAATAGTCTCCTCCTCCCAAAACGTCCTCCCAAATGAGCCCCCCTTGACCTCCTTTTATAGGAATAAAAGAAAGGGGGTCGCCAATTTTGTCTTCAATGCAAGAGGAATAAAATTCCTTTAATCACGCTACATTGTAAGACGGGATTTGAACCGTGCACCTCTAGTCAAAAGTCAATGTGACTATCCACTAGCCCATTAACTCTCTCCTATATAATATATAATTCTATCTCTACAAATTTATAGCCTGTCTCCCCTCTACTTTTATCTCTCTTCTCTCTTACTTTTTGCACGAGCTTCTATACATCCTTTCCACCCTTTTCTTTTGCATGTGCACAATTAATTGCCTTTGTGTGCACACACATTGCACATGCACATTTTGACCGCTCCTTTCACCGGTTTTTCCCACTCTCAAGCACGCCACATCACAACAACGTTGGTGCACCAAAATCAACCAATGAAGAAAACGACAGATCAATAAGTTGAAACCAACAAATTAGTGCCAAAAGAGGAGCAATGGTCAACATCTCGCAAGCACTTATTGTGAACTCCCCAAACACTTCCAAATCCCACACCAGAAAACTATAGAGAGGTGCAAGTCAGGCTAGGAGCCGATTACAAATATGTGACCATGTGAAGGTTCGGTGTTTGTGTTGTAATGGCTTGACCTTGACTTCAAGGGACTCGAATGTTATTTGTTGCAAAAATTGTGGCAACAGTTTGCCATCATCCGCACATGAGCCATAATCTCTACTTACTTGTGTATTTATATTTCATTTTAGGTTTCTTTGCTTGGATTTTGAACATTTGAAGTTTTAAACTTTAATGTAAATGTAATTTGAAGCTTTAAATTTTGAGTTGATTTGTTAGTTGAAGTTTGAAGACATAATTTTGTGTGATTTTTGAATTTTATTAAGTGGTGTGCAATTGGAAGTATAGGGTTTTTTTAGAGTAATTTTTATGTAACATGTTGATGGCAATTTTTTGCTTTACACTTAGAATTTTTTGTAGTTTTTAATGTCTGTTTTTTAGTCCAACCCCTGCCTTGAGTCGGTCGGGCTGCTAGTCTCAGAGGTTATAAGAGAGTTGGGCTCCTAGTGGTAAAGGTTGTCAAAGTCCAACTACTTGTGACAGATATCAACTTTTTATCCACATTGGACGGTGCAAATTGCACAACCCTTCTCCTACGCACTCTGCATCGTCCGTCGTGACTACGATTCCCTTGCCATGCCTCTTTAATATTTGGCAAGTATGAAGCACACGTGCCATTCTTCTTTGGCACCGTAAACTACCGATTTGAATATGGGGCACTTGACGATTCGAGAACCCCCACCTCGACCTTCTCCTTGAGTAGCTCCATCAACTTCGGGATGTGAGCTCTTGGTACCGGAATAAGTTTGATGTTCCACAGCACATGCGGTACTGTGAAGATCACCATTGGTTCCATAATTGTTGGGTCGGAGCACCCTATCTCATCAAGTGAAAAGGCAAAGGCCCTCCCTCAACTTTTGATCATCCTCCAGAACTTGTTCTCCTCCCCGAGCAGTAGGAAGTCATCCGTGACAATTTGTTCACCTTCCCATTTTCTAAGCCTCAACATGTCGGATCTAACCGAGAGAATAAATCAGCTTACGGAAGCCGGCATCAACTTCAACTTGAGAATGACAACCTTCGGGAATCGTTACGGAAGCTTCAAGTTGGAACACCGATGGAACTCGAAGAAAAAAACAACTCTCCTCTTGCATCAACAAATGTTCTACCTGTAGATCTTGGTCCCTCGTCCACTCTTTCTCCAACTCCTCTCCATCCCACTACAAGTATGGAGCCCAAGATTAGTTTATCTGACAAGTTCAATGGCATGAGGAAGCACTCCTGATAGTTCATAAATCAGATCAAGCTTATTATCCAACTATAGCCCCAATAGTATGCGGATGATTTTCATCAAGTTGGTCTCATTGGGACCCTTCTATCAGGAGTTGCACAAGCTTGGTTTGCGCCGTTGGTCGAAACTTCCCCACCACTTCTACAAAATTTCCATGCCTTTCTAGCAGAGTTCGAGGCAACATTTGGGACCCTATTTCAAAGAATGGAGACCCTATTTGGCTAGGGTGCAACACTGTATCCAAGTGGTTACCGATCACAACAACAGAATATACTTTTCTACCACACAAACTTTAAATCGTAGACAAGTGCAATGGTCAACCTTCTTGGTAGACTATGTTTTTGAGATAATCTTTTAACCTAGCGCTCAACACACGATGGCCGATGTCTTATCTTGCCAATCTGAGTTTGAGCTCACTCGGGAGGATGAAACCTATATCCAGCAGTCCTAGAGTTTGTTAAAGCCTGACCAATTCTACAACTTCATGACTTGCTTGCTCTGGGATGACTCTTTGTTCAAGCAAATTGTAGAAGCCGTTATGACTAACAAGTTCGCCATAGAGGTCAAGGCAAGTATCACAAACCCCTCCCATGAACCCAAAAGGCTCGATTTAGCTCGTTTTACAATTCAAGATAACCTTTTGTTTCAAGATAATCTTTTGTATGTCCCAGAAGGACCGTGTCGGACCAGGGTACTCCAAGAGTGTTACGATGATCCACTTGCTAGTCATTTTGGCGTTGCAAAAACCTTGGAGTTGATATCTCACGGGTACTGGTGACCGCAACCATGGAAATTGGTCAAAGCGTTTGTTAAGTCATGCAACGCTTGTGCTCACTCCAAGGCATCTCATCATCGACCATATGGTCTCCTTCAACCTCTCCCAATCCCCAAACGGCCTTGGGCCTCTCTTTTCATGGATTTCATCACTAACTCGGTGTTTGTCATGGTTGATCACTTCACCAAGATGGCCCATTTTGCTCCATGTGCCAAAACCATTATTCGAGAGGAGACAACCAATTTGTTTTTCAAAAATGTTGTTCGACTACATGAACTCCCGAATGATATTACTTCTGATCGAGAACCACAATTTGTTTCCAATTTCTGGCAGCGCCTTCTGCAAACCTTCATTTGTATTGTGAATCTGTCTTCAACCTATCATCCACAAACCAATGGACAAACGCAGCGGGTTAACCAAATCCTAGAACAGTACTTGCGGTGCTCTGTTAGCTACCAACAAGACAATTGGGTTGACCTTCTCCCACTTGACGAGCTCACCTACAACAACTCTCTACATGCATCTACGAGAGTTACTCCATTTTTCTCAAACAACGATCTCCACCCCCACTTCAACATTTCTCTTCCCTCTGTCTCTATCAATCCTTCTGCAAAGGACTAGGCACGTCTCTTGGAGGATGTACATCGCGACCTTTCCTTGGAGCTAATCCTCACTGGAGAACGCTACAAGGAGCAAGCTAACCGTCTTCGCTCAGATGCCCCCCATTTCGAGGTAGGTGACTTTGTTTGGCTTCTACGTTGCAATATTGCCACCACTCGTCCTTGTCCTAAGCTCGATTACAAGACGTTAGGCTCTTTCCGAATCATCGAGAAAATTGGTTCCATGGTTGCCCACTTAGAGCTACCATCCCACTTTCGTATTCACAATTCTTGAGCGAGCAAGCTCAACCGGATCCGGATCAGCTGAATAAGCCAGAGCCGGATCGAATTGAAACCGGTAGGCCGTTAGAGGCCTACAAATCTAGCATAGTACGTAGGCATATTTTTGGAAGTCAATGTCAGTTGCTCATATGAGCATTGAAGTACTTGTCAGTACTTCTGTCGGTCCTCTATGGACTTGTATAAAAGTGTTCTCTGAGCACATTCTACATATAGAGTGTTATTACTTTGAATTAACTTTTAGCTTTCTGCTCTCTCTGTCTCCCCCTATGTAAGGTCTCCATTAAACCTTTCGTCTCAATATTCAGTTGTTACCCGATACAACCGGTTTTGTCTCATAAGCTTCTGCACGTGTACTTTAACATGGTATCAGAGCACGAGGGTTGACACTCCTCTTCAGCCGAGAGACACATTGGAAGACAAACCCTAATGTTACCGGCCGGCAAGGAGTCCAAAATACGGAGTGAAGGAATTAATTAAGTATGGTTGTAAATAAGCATAGTGTGGACGGACGGACTGGAAACGGTATGCCGTTCCAGATCCGGACGGATCCCGAATAGGTGCGATAGGCACCGTTTTGTACTACGGGCCGGAAACCTATTTAAAGGCCCGGACCCCATTGTAATCGCAGCGGATAATTAATAGAGCATATGGTGTTTATACTTCTGTGTTGATTTCCGTTCTGTAATTACTGTTATATCTTACGCGTGTAATTAACCAAAGCACTCTAATCGTGTAACCTATGTGAGTCGGTGTAATCGTTGAATCTTAATCCTATGCCGTAATCACCCTTTGGTGAAGTGTCTCCATGACACCTTGTGTTAGGCCTTGTCCGGTCAGAGAATAACACAGTTTTGGCGACCACGATTCCTGCTTTCTCGCAGCGAACGACGGTAATGGATGACTAGACCAACGCACGACCTGGTTACAGACCGAGCTCGACGCCTCGCCGAACGGCAAAGACGGCGTGAGACTTTCCAGCAAGCAGCGCACGAAATTCGCTCGGATCGTTCGTTCTCCAACGAGATCCGGAGAGTCGCGGAGGAATCTCTTCGGTTACAGCAAACTCGCGACCAGGACAACGGAAGCAGTCTAAGTAGTCTCCGGGAAACCGAACGCCTGCTCGAGGCGCTGGCAAGCGGAGACAACGAGGCAGAAGCCTTTTCAGCCTACGAATCGGATTCCGAAGGGGGATATAGCGTGCACACGAACTACCGGAGCAGCAACGATACCCCCGGCGGCCCGGAGGACGACGAGTCGGATACCGTGCCGACTCCAGAACCGGAACCGTTCGACCAGGGCTATCCGGAACCGCAAACAGAAGCCGTCAACCCACCAATACCGGAAGTGGAAGAAGCAAAGCCACCGACACCAACGAAAGAGCCGGCAAAGGTACCGGAAGAAGAGCCGGTGAAGGAACCCGAAAAAGCACCGGCAAAAGAACCGGAAGTGGAACCGGAGAGAAAACCGGAAAGATATCAACAAACGCCACTAAACCGCGGCCTAATACTGGACGACGACATGTCGTTCCAATACTCAAAGTATCGCGATGATCCGGACGCGGAAGCGCATGTTCATGACTTCGAGCAGACATGGGAAGCAAATCACACGTCCCAGCGAATGACACCGGAGGAAGAAGAACGCTCGAATATAGCGGAATTCGGAGTCACGTTGGAGGGACCAGCGACACGATGGCGGTGGACGCAGGACCCGACGACCATCACAACCTTTGCAGAATTAAAAGCAAAATTCTTGCATTTTTTCCACAAGGAGGTCGACCAGACGACAATGGTGGGCCTGTTTTATACGATCCGACAGGAGGCAGGGGAAAGCATTCCCCAATTCGTCATCCGTTTCCAACGAATGCATAGCCAGCTTGCCCGTGCACCCCCGGAGGAGGAATTACGGACAATATTTTTAAACGCACTCCGGGAACCGTTACGCACGGTGTGTACGGTGATCGACTTTCGAGGATGCACCATCGACCAGGTCATTGACCGGGTCAGAGAAATGGAAAAGTCAAGCTCATGGCTTACACTGGGAGCACTGCAACGGGCGTTACCCACCGATGAAGATCTCCGGTTCCGGCAGGCAATTCAATGCACAATCTGCTTGAATGCCGGACACTCGGCAGTGGAGTGCACCATGGGAACCCAGTGTGTGATTTGTCAATCCAAGAGTCATACAACGGACCGGTGTGAGTATAACCTGTTAAACCGACAAGCACCACCTGTCCGACGGATCGAGCCAAGAAGCAGCCGAGACGAAGATGACGATCGTTGGCAAAGAATGAACCGGTACCGACCGGCACAGGATGTCCGGTACGGAGACAGACAAGAGAATGATGGCCGGTACGGGAATCGGCATGATAACTACGACCGGTATGAGCGATCGGACCGTTATCGGGAGCCCAACAGACGACACGAGCAATACGACAGAGACCATTCCCCTGGTTACCGGAGGCACCAGGAGGACTACGGCCGATTTTACGATCCACCACGACCGGACTACCGAAATAAAAATAAGAATAATAAGAAACGTAATTTCAAGAAAGGTGGTCACACTAGGGACCCGGAACATGGGACCCCAAGGAGCCAACCGGCACAGAACGCACCACTCACTACGGGACCGACTCCGGATACCAGCAATGCTGAATCCAGCAATACCCGTAAAGAGTACTGCTATTACTGCAGGCAGGAAGGCCACTACAGTAACCACTGCCCGGCAAAGAGCTACGATAAACGACCAGTAGTTAATATGGTGGTTCCGGAAGTGGCGGATATAAAGCAAGTAACCACACGGTCGAAAGGCATGGCCAAAGAGTGGGAAACACAAGAGGCCATACGAAAACAGGCGACGGAATGGGTGAAGGAAGCCAATGAAAGGAACGTCACGGACGCGGAACGGCAAAAGGCAAATACCATAGGGAGTGCCGGCGGTAGCCACGCAGAAAATGAGACATGGCAAGCACTGCAAGAATGTCAGATCACGTTGCCATTAGGAAGACTCTTGAAGCTCGTGCCGCGATTTACGGAAGGACTAAAAACAGTCATGACAGACGGTATAGCCCCACCGGCACCAGTCCTCTTCTCGAATCCGGAGGAGGGACCGACGGTGGTGGACACTAGTAGTCCGGTGATTACAGCTATTGTCAAAGGGCACGAACTTCCCGGCACAGTAATCGATGGAGGTTCCGGGGTGAACGTAATAAGCCTCCACACGTGTGATGCCTTGGGAATACATGAATGGGAGCCATGTCCGTTCTGGCTACGGATGGCGGATACGAGCTCTGTACGGCCGACGGGCTTAATACGGAAATTGGAAGTCACCATAGGAGGTCACACATTTCACATCTCGGTTGTCGTGCTGCAGCTACAGGCGCAAGGCGCGTACCCACTGTTGTTGGGCAGACCATGGTTGAAAACAACACACATCAAGCAAAATTGGCGGAAAAATATGATTACCTTCCGGCGCGGAAAAGCCAAGGTCCGGGTACCGACACAACCACGGATGAGCAACGGTAAGGAACGCACACCGCTATATGCGGAATGCGTGAACATGCTTGAAGGGCTGGCAGACGACGCAGAAGCCCAGTACTTGAAGGAACACCCGAAGATGGTACCACTCTTCGAGATTGACGTAGCTGAAGCCGTAGCGCCATACTTGCCGCAGCGGGACGAAACCGAAGCTGAACCAGACAAAGATTCGATTCGGGAATTACGGCAAGCACAGGAAGCGTTGGAACGGGAAATGGCCGTTTCCCAACGGGTAAAAACATCCCAGCTCGACGAAGTGAACCTAGGAAGCAAGGACGAATCAAAGCCGGTACACATCGCCAAAGAAATGAAGCCGGAAGATAAAGCGGCGATGATCAAACTTCTCACGGAGTTTCGCGACGTATTCGCCTGGTCATACGAAGACATGCGAGGGCTGGACCCTCAATTATATCAGCATCAGATCCACTTAGGCAAGGACGCGAAACCAGTGGCGCAAAGACGTTACCGAATGAACCCCAACTACGCCGCCAAAGTGAAGGAGGAAATCGACAAACTCCTAAGAGTGGGCTTCATCCGGCCGGTAAAGAAAGCGACGTGGCTGAGCCCCATCGTCGTCATCCCAAAGAAGAACGGTAAAATCCGCGTGTGTGTAGATTACAAGAAACTAAATGCAGCCACAATTACGGATGCATTCCCTCTTCCGTTCACGGATGGAGTACTGGATGCCGTCGCCGGCCATGAAGTTTATAGTTTTTTAGACGGGTTCAGCGGATACAATCAAATCCGGATGCACCCTGACGACCAGGAGAAGACAGCGTTCGTCACCGAATGGGGGGTGTTTGTGGCCGAAGTAATGATGTTCGGCCTAAAAACGGCACCAGCAACTTTCCAGCGAATCATCATGGAGATCTTCGGCGAATACATTCCTGCCTTCATGCAGGTTTTCCTGGATGATTTTGCAGTCTATAGCCGGGGAAAAGACCATTTGCAGCACCTACGGTTATGTCTTGAAAACTGTAGGTTATACCGGCTAAGCTTAAACCCAGCAAAATGCATCTTTGGGGTTTCAAGTGGAATCTTACTGGGACACATTGTAAGTAAGGAGGGCATTGCGGTCGACCCGGACAAAGTAAACGCGATACTAGGGGCACCGGCGCCGAAAACAGCCAAAGCACTAAGCCGATTCTTAGGACAGATCCGGTGGCACAGCCGGATGCTCCGTCACTTGGCTGACTTGGCTACACCATTACACACCGTGGTACATCGGACACTGTTCCAATGGACGGATATGGAGGATAAGGCATACAATGCCCTGAAGGTACTTCTGTCGCAAGCACCCGTCGTGCAGCCTCCGGATTGGAGCAAGGAATTTCATGTGTTCGTTGACGCTTCCGACATCGCTATCGGCAGCGCCTTAATGCAACTTACGGAGCCTAAATGGTACCGGCCGGTATATTACGCCAGCAGGAAGTTGTCCCAAGCGGAGAAGAACTATTCGACGACGGAACGGGAGGCCCTGGGCATGATCTACAGTGTCACAAAGTTTCGTCATTACCTATTGGGAAGGAAGTTCTCCTTTCATGTGGATCACTCGGCGCTCCTGTACTTAGTGTCCAAGGCGTCCTTGACCGGTAAGTTGGCCCGTTGGACCTTGCTGTTGCAGGAGTTCGAATTCGAGATCTTCCACCAACCCGGTATCCAGCATGCCGTAGCAGACTACCTGAGCCGGTTAGAGTTCGGAGAATCAGGCGATGGAGTATCGGATGAATTCCCGGACGCAGAGTTATTCCGTATCACCCCGGAGACGGCAGCGGACGACACGGTGGCATCAGAAGATAGGTGGCTAACAAACATGCACCAGTTCCTAAGCACGGGCTTGCCACCGGAGGAAATGAACCGGGACGAGAGGAAACGACTGGCGGTGCAGAGCCGCAATTTCTGTCTGTTACGGGACACTCTCTACCACAAAGGAGTAGATGGAATATGGAGACGGGCAGTCCGTAGTGACGAGAAACAAGTAATCTTACGGGAAGCACACTGTGGGGTTGCCGGAGGACACTATGCCGGGGAAGCAACGGCAAGGAAAGTATGGCAGAGCGGTTTATGGTGGCCCACGACGTTAAAAGACGCCGTTAAGTATGCTAAGGAATGTGACCTATGCCAACGGATGGGTCAGCCTACGGAGCAAGCACGGATGCCACACCAACCGGTACTTCCACTAGAGCCATTCCAGAAGTGGGGGTTGGATTTTGTCGGACCGTTCAAGCCACCGGCAATGAGAACGGGTAATCGTTATGTCATCGTGGCAACAGATTATTGCACTAAATGGGTGGAGGCTAAGGCCTTGAGAGACAACACCGCGTCATCCACAGCAAAATTCCTGTACGAGAACATTTGGTGCCGATATGGATGTCCGATTGAATTAATCAGCGACCAAGGAGGGCACTTCCTCGGCCAGGTAGTGGAAAGCTTAACAACGTTCTATGCCATGGTCCATAAACGGAGCACACCGTACTACCCCCAAGCAAACGGGTTAGCAGAGTCCACCAACAAAACGCTGCAAAACATTCTCCGCAAAATCGTCAATGACAACCGGACGGACTGGGATACAAAGCTCCATAGCGCGCTATGGGCGTACCGAACGGCATACAAAACAAGTATCCGGACAACGCCGTTCCGGTTAGCGTTCGGCTTAGAGGCGGTCATGCCGGTGGAATTTCAGGTACCAAGCTTACGGATCCAACTACGGGAACGGCTGAATGAAAAGGAGTCGGAGGAAATGCGGCTAGCAGCACTATGCGAACTGGAGGAGCAACAGCTGGCCAGCATCCTACACATGGAACTGGAGCAACGACGACGGAAAGCGTTCGTTGACCGTCACCGGAAAGGTAATGAAAAGATGTTCGAAATCGGAAAGCCGGTACTAGTATTCCAAACGAGGATGGGCAAGATGCCGGGTAAACTCCGGTTTAGATGGATAGGCCCGTATTGGCTGACACGGGAATACAACGGATCCTATCAGTTAGGGACACTTGCCGGTGAAGTGCTAGGCAAGTGGGTCAACGGATTTAGACTAAAGCCCTATAAAGGACCGATGCCAAAGAACCCGTTTATGCAGCCCACCGGCACTATACCGGGAACGGTACGGATGGAAGAAAAAGACGACGGGGAACCCGTAGCAGAGGCGAAGGAAGACACGGCAACCCGTAAGGAAAACGGTAAGGGTCCAAAGGGACCTACAAATGTGTAAGATCACATACCGTCAGTTAAAAAAAAAAAAAAAAAGAATCATTAAAAATCAAGGTATGAACGGACGTGAAATCAAGGAGCGAAAAGGTACGTAGTGGGCATTTAAGTGCCGCCACGCTACTTAATACTAAATTGGTACACGACGTGTGCATGCTCGAAAAAGGCGCCAAGACGAACAGAGAAGAAGCAGAACGCATGGAGACCTTTTCATTTCGCGAGCCAAGAAGCACAGAAGCACCAAGGCGGTGGAAGCTTACCAAACGCGAACTTGCACTCAGAGAACCCCCACGTTCGGAACTCTCTATCTCTCGCTCTCACTCTCATCACCACTCTACCTCGCCATCTTTCCTCGACCTCGAAGGAGACATGGAACCACAAACGCTGTCGGAAGCGGCCAGGAAATGGTTCAGGCAACACGGACTGGAGGGGTTCTTGACCATCATGGAGGCACCACCGCACAGAGAAGCCGACCGGGTCATCAAGGAGCTCGACACAGAAGTCATCACCGAGGAAGCGATCCGTGCGCTAACAGGCCTTCCGGAGGGAGGTATCTTTCAGATCGATAACCCAACCTCGGAGCAACTCATCCGATATTTCGGTGAGTACTCTGTTGCTGGCAAAGGCTATCGAACGCAGGGCGGCGAAGATCCGCTATTCAGGGAGATAGCTCGAGTGCTCCATGAGTACGGCCACGTGTACCCCCGACCCCCTGTCATGCCAAAAAATCGGGTAGGGATGATCATAGCCACCTATGAAGGGACCAAGGTGGATTGGCCGGTGTTGATTGCAGACGGTTTGTGCGCGGCAATCGACATGGTACGAGGAAAGGACGGCAAGGAGGGCCGGAAGCTGTGGCATGCCGTAGCTCAGTGGATAACATTGTTCGTGCCGCCGGTCGAGACCATCCAGCCAAAGAAGCGGCCAAGATTATCGGAAGGAAGCACCTCGAAGCCCGCGTCTAAACGACAGCAGCTGCTGGCGACGAAGGCGACGAAAGGGAAGAAACGACTCCCAGAACCGGAGGAGGTGTCACCGGTCCGACCCGTTAAGATAACCATACGGCGACCGGGACAGAAGGAACCGGAACCCTTGACAGCACAGAAACATGCCGTTACCCAGGAAGAGGAAACGGAGGAGCCAGAAGAGCACCTCCAACGACGGTCAAGAAGTAGGACCGCCGGGACAGCGGGGGAACGTTCGTACCCGCAAGAGGAAGAAACGCCCCCAACTCAACCTGAGCAAACCACAAGGGAGGAACCGGAACCGGTGCGTATGGAACCGGCCTTGTCGACTTCTATAGAAGAAGTCATTCCAACGGCTCCGGAGACGGCGAGAACCGGAACTCAACAGCCGGCGAGCCCAGCCAGCACACACAGCGGCCAAGGAGTAGAACCAAAACGGCAGATACAGGCACTCAGGCCAGACAATTCCACAGTGAACGAGCCGACCCGACCAGTACAGCAGCAAGGCACCAGTAGCATGTGGCTACGGTGGGTAGGCGAGCAAATCACCGGAGCGGTCGAGTACATAGAGGCGAAGGAGAGAGCACACCAAGAACGGTTGCTCGTCACAACCGTAGATCTAGAGACGGCCCGGTCCAGAATCCGGAGCCTTGAACAAGACTTGGACAGGGTCACAAGGGAAATGGCTCAATTGGCTTTGACAACACAAGTTCAACCACCGGTGACTCCGGGCAATGTACAGAATAAAGTGTCAGATCAACCTGTACATAGCAATCAGACCCCGGCAACGGAAACCGTTCCAGAGAGAAATGCGGCACAAGCCCAAGAGCTTGCGGACTTAAAGGATGAGCTAGCTGCCCAAGAAGCGCTGAGGAGCCGCGAAAGGGAGTTGAAGACGGCAGCGGAGGCAGAACTCAAAAAGACTGCTGAGAATCTACGCCGGGCCGAGGAGAGCTTACGGAAAGGCCACCAAGCGTACGACCGGCTCAAGGAGGAGAAGGAGAAAATGCTGCAAGAGAAGGAGAGGCTCCGGAGGAACGCCGAAACAGAAGTAGAGCGCCTGAAAGAGGAACTCCGGCAGGTAAAGGACCGGGAGGACCGGAACCATCGCCAGATCAACGGCAAGCTCAAACAAAAAACGGAGGAATTTGAGCACTTGCACCGGGAGTATAAACGGTTGCAAACGGAGCACAAGGAACGGACAGATGAGCTCCGACAAGCAGTTGATCGGACCGCAACGGCATACGCTAAGGAACAAGCGGAAACCAGAAGACGGTTGGAAGAGGCGGAGAAGGTTCGGACAGAGCTCCTCAGGCAACAGCAGGCGGAAAAAGAAAGAGCGGCGGAGGTACTGCAGAGGCTGCAGACAACATATCAAGGGCAGTTGACGCGCTACAGAGAGTAGGCGGAGGATACGGAGAATCTCATCAAGCAGTTGAAGGAGGAACGACAAGTTGTGGAAAGTAGAGCGCAAATGGGAGCAAGTCGCATCCAGGATATCATGCGGGCCTGGTTGAACCAGACCAAGAGCTTGATTGACAACGGTTCCGTCAAATGGTGGACCAAGTGGGCCACGAACGCGGCGGAACTCCAATTGCTCCGGGCCGACGTAGAGAACCGGCGGAAGGAGGGAGATGATTGCTATATGCTGACTTCCGAAGACTTCACCGGCATAAGAGATGAGCTGGCCGAAGACTTTCAAGCCTTGGCAGACGACCAACTAGGGCAAGTCCGGCAACTTGTAGCTCAGCTGGACGACGACAGGCTGGAGGCGCAGATCCAGTTTGAAAGCTACGAGAGGTCCCGGATCCGGGAAGAGAAAGCACGAGAACCGGTTACGGTCAACCTCAATGATGAGGAACCGTTACTGGAAGGAGACCGGACCGGAAGCAGTCAAACAGAGATGCCGGAGTCAGAGAAACAAACGGAGCAGCCGCCTATAGAGCAGCCGGAGCAGTCTCAGTCCCAACCGCAACCACAGCAGCAGCAAGCAGAGCAGCCGGAGCAGCCTCAGGCCCAACCGCAACCACAGCAGCAGCAGCAAGCACAGCCGCAACAACCACAACTGGAAGAACAAGTGGAAACTCTTGAACAAAGTATTTTGGACAATTTGGGTGAACAATGAAGGGGCCGAGAAGGGTTCGACGTACAAGGTACTGTCCCACGGGCGTGCCATGTGTTACCGGCCGGCAAGGAGTCCAAAATACGGAGTGAAGGAATTAATTAAGTATGGTTGTAAATAAGCATAGTGTGGACGGACGGACTGGAAACGGTATGTTGTTCCAGATCCGGACGGATCCCGAATAGGTGCGATAGGCACCGTTTTGTACTACGGGCCGGAAACCTATTTAAAGGCCCGGACCCCATTGTAATCGCAACGGATAATTAATAGAGCATATGGTGTTTATACTTCTGTGTTGATTTCCGTTCTGTAATTACTGTTATATCTTACGCGTGTAATTAACCAAAGCACTCTAATCGTGTAACCTATGTGAGTCGGTGTAATCGTTGAATCTTAATCCTATGCCGTAATCACCCTTTGGTGAAGTGTCTCCGTGACACCTTGTGTTAGGCCTTGTCCGGTCAGAGAATAACACCTAACACCCGGTGAAGAACAAAAGAGAACCAAAAGATGGATAGAGGAATGACATGTTCGCTTCCAACAAAGAAGCTCGACCGGAGCAACTATGGTTGTGGTCGTACAAAATGCATTAGTACCTACTAGGGCATCGTTACTAGAGCTATGTGGGAGGAACGAACGAGGTAGCGCCGGAGCCGGCACACAAGGACTTCCCGGCATGGGAACAAGGAACGAGTAGAGTGCTTTACTGCCTCGCGTCTTGTGTGCATGACCAGATGCGCGGCTACATCAAAGATGCAAAAACACCGAATGAGGCCTGGGAAAAACTCCGAAAGCTTTTCGCTACAAGTACCACAACCCGTAAGTTGTAGCACCGGCAAGAGTTCAACAACATTTGGCAGAGATATATGTCGGTTACAGAGTACACCACCAAAATAAAGGAGATTTGTGACGCGCTCGAGTCCATCAATGTGACGGTGGACGAAGACGAAATGGTCCAAATCTGCCTCAGTGGTCTAGCACAACAGTACAAGCCAATCCGAATGGAAATTTGCACTCGGGAGAAGCCACCGTCCTTTTTCGACCTACAATCTATGTTGATGGTCGAAGAAAACCACGCGAATGGGTCTAGGACCACTCAACCAAACAACCAGATGTTGTACATGGAAGCGGATCGGCCCCGTGGGCGTGGAGGACGAGGTGGGTCGGCACACAATGGAGGTGGCCGGCAAGAGCAGAACCGGAGACACAGAGACAGTGCCGACATCAGTTCCAGACCTTCCACAAGCAGGGGGAGTCAAAACGGTGCCGAAAACCGACAATGGAAGGCCGACACGGAATTCTAGTATTGTGGCAAGAAAGGCCATAGAGAGTGTGAGTGGTGGAAGAAGCGTGCCAATTCAGATAAATCCGAATTCGGCAAGGTTGGACAAGGGAACTGGCAAAGCTCGCATTACGCAAGAGGATCGGAAGGATCCGGAACCGGGAAGACCGAAAAAGGGCCAGTCTTCGTGATGAAACATGAGGCGAACTCAATGAAGAAGACCACTTCCGGATTGGAGGATGTGTGGTACGTTGACTCCGGAGCATCTAACCACATTGAGCCACGAAGAGTGGTTCTCGTTCTTAGAGAAACCAGAACAATCGGGAGTTGTCGAAACCGGTGACGACACTCCTCACCCGATCGTGCATGTGGGAGAAGTTCCCTTGAGCCATGTTGGACAGAAAGGGAAGCTTATGAACGTGCTACACGTCCTAACAGTCACAAAGAACCTAGTGTCGGTCGGACAAATCATCGACTAGGGAATGCAGGTGCGATTTACGCACCTCGGGTGCCTCATTGAGGAAGAAGGCCGGATAATCGCGCAAGGGTGCAGAGACGAGAGGATGTTTATCCTCAACACCAACAACGTCAACACCGCCTTGTTTGCCAAAGGACAGAAGATTGAATCAGACATCGATCTCTAGGACAAGTGGATTAGCCATGTTAACTACCAGAGGCTTCAGGATCTGCAATCGAAACAAGTTGTGTTCGGATTGCCAAAGTTGAGTGGCCAGAAGGCCCAAATTTGTGAAGCTTGCCAACTCGGGAAGCAACACCGGCTTCCATTCCCCATCGAACAAAACCGGAGCAGTAACAAGCTTGACTTAATCCATTCAGATGTATGGGGACCAGCATAGAATGTTAGTCTTGGCATGAGTCGATATTTCGTCTCCTTCATTGATGACTACGGCCGGCACACTTGGATCTATCTCATCGAGAGGAAAACTGAAGTTTTTGAATGTTTCCGGAACCTTGAAAGCTTAGTTGCACGCGAAACCAGAAAAAGATCAAGTGCCTGTGGTTGGATGGTGGAAAGGAATATTTTTCCAGCCAATTCAACAGTTATTTGCAGCAGAAAAGAATTCTAAGAGAATTTAGTTGTAGGTACACACCGAAACAAAACGTTGTGGCCAAGAGAAAGAACCGGTCGATTTGTCGACATGGCAAGGGCAATGCTTGGGGAGAAAACTATGCCCAAATTCTATTGGGTTGAGTGTCTGAACAACCATCTACATCCAAAACCGGATTAGAGACGAGGGTTAGCACATGAGCTATATTTCAGGCAAAAGCCGAATTTAAGGCACCTTCGGATATTCATTAGCATAACCTATGTGCATTGTTACCGGCCGGCAAGGAGTCCAAAATACGGAGTGAAGGAATTAATTAGATATGGTTGTAAATGAGCATAGTGTGGACGGACGGACTGGAAACGGTATGCCGTTCCAGATCCGGACGGATCCCAAATAGGTGCGAGACGCACCGTTTTGTACTACGGGCCGGAAACCTATTTAAAGTCCCGGACCCCATTGTAATGACAGCGGATAATTAATAGAGCTTATGATGTTTATACTTCTGTCTTGATTTCCGTTCTGTAATTACTGTTATATCTTACGCGTGTAATTAACCAAAGCATTCTAATCGTGTAACCTATGTAAGTCGGTGTAATCGTTGAATCTTAATCCTATGCCGTAATCACCCTTTGGTGAAGTGTCTCCGTGACACCTTGTGTTAGGCCTTGTCTGGCTAGAGAATAACACAGTTTTGGCGACCACGATTCCTGCTTTCTCGCAACGAACGACGGTAATGGATGACTAGACCAACGCACGACTTGGTTACAGACCGAGCTCGACGCCTCGCCGAACGGCAAAGACGGCGTGAGACTTTCCAGCAAGCAGCGCAGGAAATTCGCTTGGATCGTTCGTTCTCCAACGAGATCCGGAGAGTCGCGGAGGAATCTCTCCGGTTACGGCAAACTCGCGACCAGGACGACGGAAGCAGTCTAAGTAGTCTCCGGGAAACCGAACGCCTCCTGGAGGCACTGGCAAGCGGAGAAAACGAGGCAGAAGCCTTTTCAGCCTACGAATCGGATTCCGAAGGGGGATACAGCGTGCACACGAACTACCGGAGCAGCAACGATACCCCCGGCGGCCCGGAGGACGACGGGTCGGATACCGTGCCGACTCCAGAACCGGAACCGTTCAACCAGGGCTATCCGGAACCGCAAACGGAAGCCGTCAACCCACCAACACCGGAAGTGGAAGAAGCAAAGCCACCAACACCAACGAAAGAGCCGGCAAAGGTACCGGAAGAAGAGCCGGAAAAGGAACCGGAAAAAGAACCGGAAAAAGCACCGGCAAAAGAACCGGAAGTGGAACCGGCGAAAGAACCGGAAAGATATCAACAAACGCCACTAAACCGCGGCCTAATACTGGACGACGACATGCCGTTCCAATACTCAAAGTATCGCGATGACCCGGACGCGGAAGCGCATGTTCATGACTTCGAGCAGACATGGGAAGCAAATCACACGTCCCAGCGAATGACACCGGAGGAAGAAGAACGCTCGAAGATAGCGGAATTCAGAGTCACGTTGGAGGGACCGGCAACACGATGGCGGCGGACGCAGGACCCGGCAACCATCACAACCTTTGCAGAATTAAAAGCAAAATTCTTGCATTTTTTCCACAAGGAGGTCGACCAGACGACAATGGTGGGCCTGTTTTATACGATCCGGCAGGAGGCAGGGGAAAGCATTCCCCAATTCGTCATACGTTTCCAACGAATGCATAGCCAGCTTGCCCGTGCACCCCCGGAGGAGGAATTATGGACGATATTTTTAACGCACTCCGGGAACCGTTATGCACGGTGTGTACGGTAATCGACTTTCGAGGATGCACCATCGACCAGGTCATTGACCGGGTCAGAGAAATGGAAAAGACAAGCTCATGGCTTACGCTGGGAACACTGCAACGGGCGTTACCCACCGAGGAAGAACTCCGGTTCCGGCAGGCAATTCAATGCACAATCTGCTTGAATGCCGGACACTCGGCAGTAGAGTGCACCATGCGCACTCAGTGTGTGATTTGTCAATCCAAGAGTCATACAACGGACCGGTGCGAGTACAACCTGTTAAACCGACAAGCACCACCCGTCTGACGGATCGAGCCAAGAAGCAGTCGCGACGAAGATGACAATCGTTGGCAAAGAATGAACCGGTACCCACCGGCACAGGATGTCCGGTACGGGGACAGGCAAGAGAATGATGGCCGGTACGGGAATCGGCGTGATAACTACGACCGGTATGAGCGATCGAACCGTTATCGGGAGCTCAACAGACGACACGAGCAATACGACAGAGACCATTCCCCTGGTTACCGAAGGCACCAGGAGGACTACGGCCGATTTTACGATCCACCACGACCGGACTACCGAAATAAAAAGAATAATAAGAAACGTAATTTCAAGAAAGGTGGTCATACTAGGGACCCGGAACAGGGAACCCCAAGGGGCCAACCGGCACAGAACGCACCACTCACTACGGGACCGACTCCGGATACCAACAAAGCTGAATCCAGCAATACCCGTAAAGAGTACTGCAATTACTGCAGGCAGGAAGGCCATTACAGTAACCAGTGCCCGGCAAAGAGCTACGATAAACGACCGGCAGTTAATATGGTGGTTCCGGAAGTGGTGGATATACAGCAAGTAACCACACGGTCGAAAGGCATGGCCAAAGAGTGGGAAACACAAGAGGCCATACGGAAACAGGCGACGGAATGGGTGAAGGAAGCCAATGAAAGGAACGTCGCGGACACGGAACGGCAAAAGGCGAATACCATAGGGAGTGCCGGCGGTAGCCACGCAGAAAACGAGACATGGCAAGCACTACAAGAATGTCAGATCACGTTACCATTAGGAAGACTCTTGCAGCTTGTGCCGCGATTCACAGAAGGACTAAAAACGGTCATGACAGACGGTATAGCCCCACCGGCACCAGTCCTCTTCTCGAATCCGGAGGAGGGACCGACGGTGGTGGACACTAGTAGTCCGGCGATTACAGCTATTGTCAAAGGGCACGAACTTCCCGGCACCGTAATCGATGGAGGTTCCGGGGTGAACGTAATAAGCCTCCGTACGTGTGATGCCTTGGGTATACATGAATGGGAGCCAGGCCCGTTCTGGCTACGGATGGCGGATACGAGCTCGGTACGGCCGACGGGCTTAATACAGAAATTGGAAGTCACCATAGGAGGTCACACATTTCACATCTCGGCTGTAGTGCTGCAGCTACAGGCGCAAGGCGCGTACCCTCTGTTGCTAGGCAGACCATGGTTGAAAACAGCACACATCAAGCAAAATTGGCGAAAAAATATGATTACCTTCCGCCGCGGAAAAGCCAAGGTCCGGGTACCGACACAACCACGGACGAGCAACGGTAAGGAATGCACACCGCTGTATGCGGAATGTGTGAACATGCTTGAAGGATTGGCAGACGACGAAGAAGCCCAGTACTTGGAGGAACACCCGAAGATCGTACCACTCTTCGAGATTGACGTAGCTGAAGCCGTAGCCCCATACTTGCCGCAGCGGGACGACACCGAAGCCGAACCAGACAAAGATGCGATTCGGGAATTACGGCAAGCACAGGAAGCGTTGGAACGGAAAATGGCCGTTTCCCAACGGGTAAAAACATCCCAGCTCGACGAAGTGAACCTAGGAAGTAAGGACGAATCAAAGCCGGTACACATCGCCAAAGAAATGAAGCCGGAAGAGAAAGCGGCGATGATCAAACTTCTCACGGAGTTTTGCGACGTATTCGCCTGGTCATACGAGGACATGCGAGGGCTGGACCCTCAATTATATCAGCATCAGATCCACTTAGGCAAGGACGCGAAACCAGTGGCGCAACGACGTTACCGAATGAACACCAACTACGCCGCCAAAGTGAAGGAGGAAATCGACAAACTCCTAAGAGTGGGCTTCATCCGGCCGGTAAAGAAAGCGACGTGGCTGAGCCCCATCGTCGTCGTCCCAAAGAAGAACGGTAAAATCCGCGTGTGTGTAGATTACAGGAAATTAAATGCAGCCACGGTTACGGATGCATTCCCTCTTCCGTTCACGGATGGAGTACTGGATGCCATCGCCGGCCATGAAGTTTATAGCTTTCTAGACGGGTTCAGCGGTTACAATCAAATCCGGATGCACCCGGACGACCAGGAGAAGACAGCGTTCGTCACCGAATGGGGGGTGTTTGTTGCCGAAGTCATGATGTTCGGCCTAAAAACGGCACCAGCAACTTTCCAGCGAATCATCATGGAGATCTTCGGCGAATACATTCCTGCCTTCATGCAAGTTTTCCTGGATGATTTTGCAGTCTATAGCCGGGGAAAAGACCATTTGCAGCATCTACGGTTATGCCTTGAAAAGTGTAGGTTATACCGGCTAAGCTTAAACCCAGCAAAATGCATCTTTGGGGTTTCAAGTGGAATATTGCTGGGACACATTGTAAGTAAGGAGGGCATTGCGGTCGACCCGGACAAAGTAAACGCCATACTAGGGGCACCGGCGCCGAAAACGGCCAAAGCACTAAGCCAATTCTTAGGACAGATCCGGTGGCACAGCCGGATGCTCCGTCACTTGGCTGACTTGGCTACACCATTACACACCGCGGTACATCGGACACCGTTCCAATGGACGGATACGGAGGATAAGGCATACAATGCCCTGAAGGTACTTTTATCGCAAGCACCCGTCGTGCAGCCTCCGGATTGGAGCAAGGAATTTCATGTGTTCGTGGACGCTTCTGACATCGCTATTGGCAGCGCCTTAATGCAACTTACGGAGCCTAAATGGTACCGGCCGGTATATTACGCCAGCCGGAAGCTGTCCCAAGCGGAAAAGAACTATTCAACGACAGAACGGGAGGCCCTGGGCATGATCTACAGTGTAACAAAGTTTCGTCATTACCTATTGGGAAGGAAGTTCTCCTTCCATGTGGATCACTCGGCGCTCCTGTACTTAGTATCCAAGGCGTCCTTGACCGGTAAGTTGGCCCGTTGGACCTTGCTGTTGCAGGAGTTCGAATTCGAGATCTTCCACCGCCCCGGTATCCAGCATGTCGTAGCAGACTACCTGAGCCGGTTAGAGTCCGGAGAAGCAGGCGACGGAGTAGCGGATGAATTCCCGGACGCAGAGTTATTCCGTATCACCCCGGAAACGGCAGCAGACGACACGGTGGCATCAGAAGATAGGTGGTTGACGAACATGCACCAGTTCCTAAGCACGGGCCTGCCACCGGAGGAAATGAACCGGGACGAGAGGAAACGACTGGCGGTGCAGAGCCGCAATTTCTGTCTGTTACGGGACACTCTCTACCACAAAGGAGCAGATGGAATATGGAGACGGGCAGTCCGTAGTGACGAGAAAGAAGTAATCTTACGGGAAGCACACTGTGGGATTGCCGGAGGACACTATGCCAGGGAAGCGACCGCAAGGAAAGTATGGCAGAGCGGCTTATCGTGGCCCACGACGTTAAAAGACGCCGTCAAGTATGCTAAGGAATGTGACCTATGCCAACGAATGGGCCAGCCTACGGAGCAAGCACGGATGCCACACCAACCGGTACTTCCACTAGAGCCATTCCAGAAGTGGGGGTTGGATTTTGTCGGACCGTTCAAGCCACCGGCAATGAGAACAGGTAATCGTTATGTCATCGTGGCAACGGATTATTGCACTAAATGGGTGGAGGCTAAGGCCTTGAGAGACAATACCGCGTCATCCACAGCAAAATTCCTGTACGAGAACATTTGGTGCCGATATGGATGTCTGATTGAATTAATCAGCGACCAAGGAGGGCACTTCCTCGGCCAGGTAGTGGAAAGCTTAACAACGTTCTATGCCGTGGTTCATAAACGGAGCACACCGTACTACCCACAAGCGAACGGGTTAGCAGAGTCCACCAACAAAACGCTGCAGAACATTCTCCGCAAAATTGTCAATGAAAACCGGACGGACTGGGACACAAAGCTCCATAGCTCGCTATGGGCGTACAGAACGGCATACAAAACAAGTATCTGGACAACGCCGTTCCAGTTAGCATTCGGCTTAGAAGTGGTCATGCCGGTGGAATTTCAGGTACCAAGCTTACGGATCCAACTACGGGAACGGCTGAATGAAAAGGAGTCGGAGGAAATGCGGCTAGCAGCACTATGCGAACTGGAGGAGCAACGGCTGGCCAGCATCCTACACATGGAACTGGAGCAACGACGACGGAAAGCGTTCGTTGACCGTCACCGGAAAGGTAATGAGAAGATGTTCGAAATCGGAAAGCCGGTGCTAGTATTCCAAACGAGGATGGGCAAGATGCCGGGTAAACTCCGGTTCAGATGGACAGGCCCGTATTGGCTGACACGGGAATACAACGGGTCCTATCAGATAGGGACACTTGCCGGTGAAGTACTAGGCAAGTGGGTGAACGGATTTCGACGAAAGCCCTATAAAGGACCGATGCCAAAGAACCCGTTTATGCAGCTCACCGGCACTACACCGGGAACCTGTCCGGGATCGGTACGGATCGGTCCGGAAGAAAAAGACGACGGGGAACCAGTAGCAGAGGCGAAGGAAGACACGGCAACCCGTAAGGAAAACGGTACGGGTCCGAGGGGACCTACGGATGTGTAAGGTCACACACCGTCATTAAAAAAAAAAAAAAAAAAAAAATCATTAAAAATCGAGGTATGAACGGACGTGAAAGCAAGGCGCGAAAAGGTACGTAGTGGGCATTTAAGAGCCGCCACGTACTTAATACTAAATCGGTATACGACGTGCGCATGCTCGAAAAAAGGCGCCAAGACGCACAGAGAAAAAGAAGAGCGCATGGAGACCTTCTTTTTTCGCGAGCCAAGGAGCACAGAAGCACCAAGGCAGTGGAAGCTGAGCAAACGCGAACCTGCACGCAGAGAAACCCCGCGCTCAGAACGCTCTCTCTCTCGCTCTCACTCTCATCACCACTCTACTTCGCCATCTTCCCTCGACCTTGAAGCAGACATGGAACCACAAACGCTGTCGGAAGCGGCCAGGAAATGGTTCAGGCAACACGGACTGGAGGGGTTCTTGGTCATCATGGAGGCACCACCGCACAGAGAAGCCGACCGGGTCATCAAGGAGCTCGCCACAAAAGTCATCACCGAGGAAGCGATCCGCGCGCTAACAGGCCTCCCGGAGGGAGGAATCTGGCGACGGAGTATCGGATGAATTCCCGGACGCAGAGTTATTCCGTATCACCCCGGAGACGGCAGCGGACGACACGGTGGCATCAGAAGATAGGTGGCTAACAAACATGCACCAGTTCCTAAGCACGGGCTTGCCACCGGAGGAAATGAACCGGGACGAGAGGAAACGACTGGCGGTGCAGAGCCGCAATTTCTGTCTGTTACGGGACACTCTCTACCACAAAGGAGCAGATGGAATATGGAGACGGGCAGTCCGTAGTGACGAGAAACAAGTAATCTTACGGGAAGCACACTGTGGGGTTGCCGGAGGACACTATGCCGGGGAAGCAACGGCAAGGAAAGTATGGCAGAGCGGTTTATGGTGGCCCACAACGTTAAAAGACGCCGTTAAGTATGCTAAGGAATGTGACCTATGCCAACGGATGGGTCAGCCTACGGAGCAAGCACGGATGCCACACCAACCGGTACTTCCACTAGAGCCATTCCAGAAGTGGGGGTTGGATTTTGTCGGACCGTTCAAGCCACCGGCAATGAGAACGGGTAATCGTTATGTCATCGTGGCAACAGATTATTGCACTAAATGGGTGGAGGCTAAGGCCTTGAGAGACAACACCGCGTCATCCACAGCAAAATTCCTGTACGAGAACATTTGGTGCCGATATGGATGTCCGATTGAATTAATCAGCGACCAAGGAGGGCACTTCCTCGGCCAGGTAGTGGAAAGCTTAACAACGTTCTATGCCATGGTCCATAAACGGAGCACACCGTACTACCCCCAAGCAAACGGGTTAGCAGAGTCCACCAACAAAACGCTGCAAAACATTCTCCGCAAAATCGTCAATGACAACCGGACGGACTGGGATACAAAGCTCCATAGCGCGCTATGGGCGTACCGAACGGCATACAAAACAAGTATCCGGACAACGCCGTTCCGGTTAGCGTTCGGCTTAGAGGCGGTCATGCCGGTGGAATTTCAGGTACCAAGCTTACGGATCCAACTACGGGAACGGCTGAATGAAAAGGAGTCGGAGGAAATGCGGCTAGCAGCACTATGCGAACTGGAGGAGCAACAGCTGGCCAGCATCCTACACATGGAACTGGAGCAACGACGACGGAAAGCGTTCGTTGACCGTCACCGGAAAGGTAATGAAAAGATGTTCGAAATCGGAAAGCCGGTACTAGTATTCCAAACGAGGATGGGCAAGATGCCGGGTAAACTCCGGTTTAGATGGACAGGCCCGTATTGGCTGACACGGGAATACAACGGATCCTATCAGTTAGGGACACTTGCCGGTGAAGTGCTAGGCAAGTGGGTCAACGGATTTAGACTAAAGCCCTATAAAGGACCGATGCCAAAGAACCCGTTTATGCAGCCCACCGGCACTATACCGGGAACGGTACGGATGGAAGAAAAAGACGACGGGGAACCCGTAGCAGAGGCGAAGGAAGACACGGCAACCCGTAAGGAAAACGGTAAGGGTCCGAAGGGACCTACAAATGTGTAAGATCACATACCGTCAGTTAAAAAAAAAAAAAAAAAAGAAATCATTAAAAATCAAGGTATGAACGGACGTGAAATCAAGGAGCGAAAAGGTACGTAGTGGGCATTTAAGTGCCGCCACGCTACTTAATACTAAATTGGTACACGACGTGTGCATGCTCGAAAAAGGCGCCAAGACGAACAGAGAAGAAGCAGAACGCATGGAGACCTTTTCATTTCGCGAGCCAAGAAGCACAGAAGCACCAAGGCGGTGGAAGCTTACCAAACGCGAACTTGCACTTAGAGAACCCCCACGTTCGGAACTCTCTATCTCTCGCTCTCACTCTCATCACCACTCTACCTCGCCATCTTTCCTCGACCTCGAAGGAGACATGGAACCACAAACGCTGTCGGAAGCGGCCAGGAAATGGTTCAGGCAACACGGACTGGAGGGGTTCTTGACCATCATGGAGGCACCACCGCACAGAGAAGCCGACCGGGTCATCAAGGAGCTCGACACAGAAGTCATCACCGAGGAAGCGATCCGTGCGCTAACAGGCCTTCCGGAGGGAGGTATCTTTCAGATCGATAACCCAACCTCGGAGCAACTCATCCGATATTTCGGTGAGTACTCTGTTGCTGGCAAAGGCTATCGAACGCAGGGCGGCGAAGATCCGCTATTCAGGGAGATAGCTCGAGTGCTCCATGAGTACGGCCACGTGTACCCCCGACCCCCTGTCATGCCAAAAAATCGGGTAGGGATGATCATAGCCACCTATGAAGGGACCAAGGTGGATTGGCCGGTGTTGATTGCAGACGGTTTGTGCGCGGCAATCGACATGGTACGAGGAAAGGACGGCAAGGAGGGCCGGAAGCTGTGGCATGCCGTAGCTCAGTGGATAACATTGTTCGTGCCGCCGGTCGAGACCATCCAGCCAAAGAAGCGGCCAAGATTATCGGAAGGAAGCACCTCGAAGCCCGCGTCTAAACGACAGCAGCTGCTGGCGACGAAGGCGACGAAAGGGAAGAAACGACTCCCAGAACCGGAGGAGGTGTCACCGGTCCGACCCGTTAAGATAACCATACGGCGACCGGGACAGAAGGAACCGGAACCCTTGACGGCACAGAAACATGCCGTTACCCAGGAAGAGGAAACGGAGGAGCCAGAAGAGCACCTCCAACGACGGTCAAGAAGTAGGACCGCCGGGACAGCGGGGGAACGTTCGTACCCGCAAGAGGAAGAAACGCCCCCAACTCAACCTGAGCAAACCACAAGGGAGGAACCGGAACCGGTGCGTATGGAACCGGCCTTGTCGACTTCTATAGAAGAAGTCATTCCAACGGCTCCGGAGACGGCGAGAACCGGAACTCAACAGCCGGCGAGCCCAGCCAGCACACACAGCGGCCAAGGAGTAGAACCAAAACGGCAGATACAGGCACTCAGGCCAGACAATTCCACAGTGAACGAGCCGACCCGACCAGTACAGCAGCAAGGCACCAGTAGCATGTGGCTACGGTGGGTAGGCGAGCAAATCACCGGAGCGGTCGAGTACATAGAGGCGAAGGAGAGAGCACACCAAGAACGGTTGCTCGTCACAACCGTAGATCTAGAGACGGCCTGGTCCAGAATCCGGAGCCTTGAACAAGACTTGGACAGGGTCACAAGGGAAATGGCTCAATTGGCTTTGACAACACAAGTCCAAGCAACGGTGACTCCGGGCAATGTACAGAATAAAGCGGCAGATCAACCTGTACATAGCAATCAGACCCTGGCAACGGAAACCGTTCCGGAGAGAAATGCGGCACAAGCCCAAGAGCTTGCGGATTTAAAGCATGAGCTAGCTGCCCAAGAAGCGCTGAGGAACCGCGAAAGAGAATTGAAGACGGCAGCGGAGGCAGAACTCAAAAAGACTGCTGAGAATCTACGCCGGGCCGAGGAGAGCTTACGGAAAGGCCACCAAGCGTACGACCGGCTCAAGGAGGAGAAGGAGAAAATGCTGCAAGAGAAGGAGAGGCTCCGGAGGAACGCCGAAACAGAAGTAGAGCGCCTGAAAGAGGAACTCCGGCAGGTAAAGGACCGGGAGGACCGGAACCATCGCCAGATCAACGGCAAGCTCAAACAAAAAACGGAGGAATTTGAGCACTTGCACCGGGAGTATAAACGGTTGCAAACGGAGCACAAGGAACGGACAGATGAGCTCCGACAAGCAGTTGATCGGACCGCAACGGCATACGCTAAGGAACAAGCGGAAACCAGAAGACGGTTGGAAGAGGCGGAGAAGGTTCGGACAGAGCTCCTCAGGCAACAGCAGGCGGAAAAAGAAAGAGCGGCGGAGGTACTGCAGAGGCTGCAGACAACATATCAAGGGCAGTTGACGCGCTACAGAGAGTAGGCGGAGGATACGGAGAATCTCATCAAGCAGTTGAAGGAGGAACGACAAGTTGTGGAAAGTAGAGCGCAAATGGGAGCAAGTCGCATCCAGGATATCATGCGGGCCTGGTTGAACCAGACCAAGAGCTTGATTGACAACGGTTCCGTCAAATGGTGGACCAAGTGGGCCACGAACGCGGCGGAACTCCAATTGCTCCGGGCCGACGTAGAGAACCGGCGGAAGGAGGGAGATGATTGCTATATGCTGACTTCCGAAGACTTCACCGGCATAAGAGATGAGCTGGCCGAAGACTTTCAAGCCTTGGCAGACGACCAACTAGGGCAAGTCCGGCAACTTGTAGCTCAGCTGGACGACGACAGGCTGGAGGCGCAGATCCAGTTTGAAAGCTACGAGAGGTCCCGGATCCGGGAAGAGAAAGCACGAGAACCGGTTACGGTCAACCTCAATGATGAGGAACCGTTACTGGAAGGAGACTGGACCGGAAGCAGTCAAACAGAGATGCCGGAGTCAGAGAAACAAACGGAGCAGCCGCCTATAGAGCAGCCGGAGCAGTCTCAGTCCCAACCGCAACCACAGCAGCAGCAAGCAGAGCAGCCGGAGCAGCCTCAGGCCCAACCGCAACCACAGCAGCAGCAGCAAGCACAGCCGCAACAACCACAACTGGAAGAACAAGTGGAAACTCTTGAACAAAGTATTTTGGACAATTTGGGTGAACAATGAAGGGGCCGAGAAGGGTTCGACGTACAAGGTACTGTCCCACGGGCGTGCCATGTGTTACCGGCCGGCAAGGAGTCCAAAATACGGAGTGAAGGAATTAATTAAGTATGGTTGTAAATAAGCATAGTGTGGACGGACGGACTGGAAACGGTATGTTGTTCCAGATCCGGACGGATCCCGAATAGGTGCGATAGGCACCGTTTTGTACTACGGGCCGGAAACCTATTTAAAGGCCCGGACCCCATTGTAATCGCAACGGATAATTAATAGAGCATATGGTGTTTATACTTCTGTGTTGATTTCCGTTCTGTAATTACTGTTATATCTTACGGAGCACAAGGAACGGACGGATGAGCTCCGGCAAGCAGTTGATCGGACCGCAACCGCATTCGCCAAGGAACAAGCGGAAAACAGAAGACGGTTGGAAGAGGCGGAGAAGGTTCGGACAAAGCTCCTCAGGCAACAGCAGGCGGAAAAAGAAAGAGCGGCGGAGGTACTGCAGAGGCTGCAAACGACATATCAAGGGCAGTTGACGCGCTACAGAGAGCAGGCGGAGGATACGGCAAATCTCATCAAGCAGTTGAAGGAGGAGCGACAAGTGGTGGAAAGCAGAGCACAAATGGGAGCAAGTCGCATCCAGGATATCATGCGGGCCTGGTTGAACCAGACCAAGAGCTTGATTGACAACGGTTCCGTCAAATGGTGGACCAAGTGGGCCACGAACGCGGCGGAACTCCAATTGCTCCGGGCCGACGTAGAGAACCGGCGGAAGGAGGGAGATGATTGCTATATGCTGAATTCTGAAGATTTCACCGGCATAAGAGATGAGCTAGCCGAAGACTTTCAAGCCTTGGCAGAGGACCAACTAGAGCAAGTCCGGCAACTTGTAGCTCAGCTGGACGACGACAGGCTGGAGGCGCAGATCCAGTTTGAAAGCTACGAGAGGTCCCGGATCCGGGGAGAGAAAGAACGAGAACCAGTTACGGTCAACCTTAGTGATGAGGAACCGTTACTGGAAGGAGACCGGACCGGAAGCAGTCAAACGGAGATGCCGGAGCCAGAGAAACAAACGGAGCAGCAGCAGCAAGCAGAGCAGCCGGAGCAGCCTCAGTCCCAACCGCAACCACAGCAGCAGCAGCAAGCACAGCCGCAGCAACCACAACTGGAAGAACAAGTGGAAATTCTTGAACAAAGTATTTTGGACAATTTGGGTGAACAATGAAGGGGCCGAGAAGGGTTCGACGTACAAGGTACTGTCCCACGGGCGTGCCATGTGTTACCGGCCGGCAAGGAGTCCAAAATACGGAGTGAAGGAATTAATTAGATATGGTTGTAAATGAGCATAGTGTGGACGGACGGACTGGAAACGGTATGCCGTTCCAGATCCGGACGGATCCCGAATAGGTGCGAGAGGCACCGTTTTGTACTACGGGCCGAAACCTATTTAAAGGCCCGGACCCCATTGTAATGACAGCGGATAATTAATAGAGCTTATGATGTTTATACTTCTGTCTTGATTTCTGTTCTGTAATTACTGTTATATCTTACGCGTGTAATTAACCAAAGCATTCTAATCGTGTAACCTATGTAAGTCGGTGTAATCGTTGAATCTTAATCCTATGCCGTAATCACCCTTTGGTGAAGTGTCTCCGTGACACCTTGTGTTAGGCCTTGTCCGGCTAGAGAATAACATGCATGTACCGGATGAGAAACGGAGGAAGCTGGATCCGAAGTCGGAGAACTGCATACTAATCGGCTACTCACATAAGCAAAAAGGGTATAAGTGTTATAACCCCCGAACAAAACAAGTTCGAGTGAGCCAAGATGTTGAATTTGATGAGTCAACATCAAGGTACTCCCTATCGGCCCTGATGATCGACTCCGACCTGATTCCGGAGGATGAGGCCAGTGAGCCCGAGGAGACCTAGGTAGGTGAAGAAGGATTTGGTACTCTAGATGAGAGTCCGATCTCATTCTGGCTAAGTGGGCTGAATGAGCGGCTGAGTCGGAATGACCAATCGGATGAAGAACCGGCGAGTAGTGGAGACTCCGTCGTGCTCTCCCCGCGCAAGGAACCGAGGAGACGGTTCACACGCACAAAGAAGGGGAAGAAAAAGATGACGGAATACGACACCGGCAGTGAAGAGTCATATCGGAGTGATTCTAACTCCGGATAGAACGAAGTCGGATCTTTAGAAACAGAGTCTGAACCGGCCAAGAAGGGCCTCAAATCGGCTAACGAGAAGTTACGCCGATCAACCCGCCAGAAGAACCCCGTAAAGAGGTATGGATACAATGAGTACATGGCGCATCACTATGCGTACATGACCAAAGTGGCGGAAGTGCATGAGTCGGAGAGCTACGCAAAAGCGACAAAGGACGCGAATTGGCGTGCCGCAATGGAAGAAGAAATGCGGGCACTCGATGCCAATGACACTTCGAACCTCGTTGATCCTCCCCGACAATGTAGACCGATCGGTTGTAAGTGGGTATATAAGGTGAAGTACAATGCCGACGGTTCGATAAACCGGTACAAGGCCTAGTTAGTGGTGAAGGGATACACAGAGACCCACGGAATCGACTATGACGAGACCTTCGCCCTGGTAGCGAAGATGACGACGGTTCATCTGGGTTGCTGCGGCAAGGAGGTGGCATCTTCATCAAATGGATGTGAAGAATGTGTTTCTTCAGGGTGATCTTGATGAACAAGTCTATATGATCGAATCCCCCGGTTTTCAATCGAACATGAACAAGTCGGTAGTGTGCCAACTCAAAAAGTTGCTTTATGGCCTGAAGCAAGCCCCCCGAGCTTCGAATGCGAAAATCATACGCCGGTTGTGTAAGACGGGGTTTGCGGCCTCAAAGTCCGACTCGTCGTTGTTCATCCAGAAAGGTCTGAACGGTTTGGTTTGTATCCTATTGTATGTAGATGATCTAGTGATCACCGAACCTGGGGGGACCTTCATTATTTTCTTGGGATCGAGGTGATCCGGACCCCCGACACATATTGCTCTCACAAAGACCCTATGTGTTGAATATGTTGTACAAATTCAGCTTGACTGAATGCCGACCAATCTCCACATCCCTGGACCGGAACCTAAAGCTACGTCCCGACTCCGGACCGGCCTGCAATGAGAAATGGTTCCGAAAAATTTTCAGAAGCCTTATTTACTTGACAATCACTCGACCCGACATCAGTTACCCGGTCTGAGTGATTAGCCAATGCATGTAGAAGCCGACCGTGGAGCACCTTCAGTGCGGTCACCGGATACTCCAATACGTAATCTGCACTAAGGATAAGGCATTGTTATATAGGAACGTTATGGTTGCACCGCTAGTCGGATATACGAATGCCGATTGGGCCGGTGATGCATCGGATCACCAATCCACCTCCGGTTATATGTTCTCTCTTGGTAGCGCAACTGTTGCATGGAGCAGCCAACAATGGCTTTGTCGAGCATCGAGGCTGAATACTGGGGTGCTATCATTGCCACTTGTGAAGCCATTTGTCTTCGACGACTGCTGCAAGACCTCCAGATCGAGGTGCCGACCCCAATCTTGATCTACTATGACAACGTAAGCAACATACAACTCGTTAAGAACCCTGTATTCCATTCTCGGACAAAGCACATAGAAGTGCATTATCACTTTGTCCATGAACGGGTCCTGAGCAGTGAAGTTGAACTTCAGTATGTTCACACGGATCGGCAGGTTGCCGACATCATCACCAAGCCATTCGGATCAGACAAGTTGCAGCACTTTTCAGAGATGCTCGGATTACAGCCTCTCGACGTGCCGCACTTGAGGGGGAGAGTTGGAAAGGAAACAGGTATTGGCACCGGACAAGGGGCCGAAGAGGAAAGAACCAAGACAGGGGGAGATAAGAAGAAAAAGGAAGTCGGATCAACATATATGAACAAGTCTGAACAAGCGGCGGCGGCGGCAAAGTCAAAAAGGACAGAGCCAACCGAAAGGAGAAGGCCAAGACCCGGACATGGTCCGATGTTTTGAAAGGCCGGAAAACGGGAGGCAGATTGGAGACAGCAAATCTAAACAAGAGCTAGAATGAATTGGATGCACATGATTCGAAAGAGGTGTTTGATTCGGATGAGCCGGATCAACTCGATGCCAGACGGACGAGGAGGCAGTAGAAGTCAACGCCGATACGAAGGAGATGATGGGTTGACAAGTGTCGGACTCATGGCAGCGAAGGAGTTGAGGTGGGCCCGTGGAGTAGACATGCCGACCAAGGAGGCCGAGGTGCGCAGAACCGGACAGGTCGCGGGAAGCGGAACCGGACTAGACGAGGAGCGTGAGAAAGGCGGGAGAACGCCAGTAGAAGTCGGACAGAAGAACCAGCTATCATAGATACTGACACCATAATCCGAACTCAAGTTGAGCTTGAGAGGGAGTGTTAGCGAGCACACTCAACCAGATCCGGATCAGCTGAATAAGCTAGAGCTAGATCGGTATCCGAAATGGAGAGACAGATCGGTATCTAGAACCAGGAGCCGGATCGGATTGAAACCGGTAGGCCGTTAGAGGCCTACGGATCTAGCCTAGTATAGTACGTAGGCATATTTTTGGGAGTCAGTGTCAATCGCTCTTATGAGCATTTAAGTACTTATCAGTACTTTTGCCAATCCTCTATGGACTTGTATAAAAGTTCTCTCTGAGCACATTCTATGTACAAAGTGTTATTACTTTGAATTAACTTTTAGCTTTCTGCTCTCTCTGTCTCTCCCCTACGTAAGATCTCCATTAAACCTTTCTTCTCAATATTTTGTTGTTACCCAATACAACCTGTTTTGTCTCATAAGCTTCCGCACATTTACTTTAACAATAATGTATTCCATGTCTCCCTTCTTGAACCTCGCCATATATTTGAAATCCTCGGTCCTATACCAATAATGATGCGCTATGTACTCATTATAGTCATACCTGATTATGGGGTTTCAATGGCGAGTTGACCGGTGCAACTTTTTGTTGGCCGTCTTCAAGGCCCTCTTGGCCGATTCCGACCTCAACTCTGGAGTTCTGTCTTCACTTATGGCCCCATCGGATTCACTTCGATCCGACGTGCCCACCTCATTGCCATAATCTTGCAACTTCTTCTTTCCCTTCTCTCTATGGGTAAACCGTCTCTTTAGCATCGCCCTTGGGGATTGCACGGTTGAGTCTTCGTCGCTCACTGGCATGTCAATAGTCTGGTCAGTCCGACTGAGCTCCTCGCTTAGCCAAAAAGAAATCAAACTCTCATCCGGAGTCCCGATTTCCTCTTCACGTTGGATCGTCTCGGCCTCATTACCCTCATCCTCAAAACTTGGCAAGAGTTCATGTAGTATGAAGCCATTTCATCAAACATGACATCCCAACTGACCCAATCTTGTTTTGTCCGAGGATTATAGCATTTATAACCCTTTTGCTCGTCTGAGTAGCCAACCAAGATACATTTCTCGGCTTTAGAATCAAACTTCCTCCGCTTCTCCTACGGCACATGCACATATACTATGATGCCCACACCGTCATGTGCACCAAGTTCGTCTTCTTCTTGAAGTACAACTCATGTGGTGACATTTGTCTCTGACTGCAGATGTCTGATTCTAAAGTTAGTTGGCTGTTCTAACCGCTTCGATCCAAAAGAACTCGGGCACGCTCTTCTCTTCTAGCATTTCCTTGGCTGCTTCTTCAATCGTCTGGTTCATTCTCTCGACTACGCCGTTCTGGTTCGATGTATAGCTACAGGAGAATTCACGCTGAATTCTCTCCTTCTACTTATAACTTGTGAACTGGCCGGAAAAGTATTATCTTTCTCCATCGGTCCTGAGGCACTTGATTTTTCGGCTTGTCTCCCATTCGGCAAGGCTTTTCACCTTCAGGAAGCAGGAGAAGACTTCACTCTTTTTTTCAATTAGACATGCCCAGGTATGTCGAGTGAAGTCATGGATAAAGGTGACAAAATATTGACACTCTCCAATGCTCACATTTTGTGCCTGTCCCCACACGTCTGCATGGATTAGATCAAGCTTGTTATGGCTTTGATATGCTCGTTGGGGAATGTAAGTCAGTGTTGCTTCCCGAACTTGTTGGCTTCACAGACTTGGCCCTTTCGCCCATTGAATTTCGGCAAGTTGAAAACGATTTGCTTGGTCTGCATTTCTTGAAGCCGTGGGAAGTTGACGTGGTTGATCTGCTTGTGTCGTAGGTCGATGTCCAAGTCGACCTTTTGACATTTAGCGAACATAGTGGTGTCGAAGTCGTTTGTCTCGAGGATGAACATCCTCCCCTCTTTGTGCCCCTACACAATAATCCAACATTCGTCCTCGATGAAGCATCCAAGGTGAGTGAACCTAACTTGCATCCCCTGATCGACGATCTGGCCAACCAACACCAGGTTCTTGATAATCGTTGGGTTGTGTAGGACGTTCCTCATAATTGCTCTCTAGCCTACATGGCTCAAAGGGATGTCTCTGATGCGTTCGATGGGGTGAGGGGTGTCGTCGCTGGTTTTGGCGACCCCTGGCTGTTTCGGCTTCTCTAAACTTGAGAACCAATCTGTGTGGTTTGTCATGTGGTTGGACGCCCCAGAATCCATGTACCACACCTCCTTTGGCTTTGAGGTGCTCACTGCCATTGAATTGGCCTTGTGCTTCATCACAAATATAGGGCCCGTTTCGGTCTGTCTTGAGCCCTCGGCATAGTGAGATCTCTATCGTCTCTTGGAGTTTGGCTCTACTTGATTTGGCATTGTCCGAATCAACTTGCTGTTTCTTCCAACACTCTCTCTCCTTGTGGCCCTTTTGGCCACAATACCAATATCGGTGGGCTTACCTCGACTCCCCTTGCTCGCGGAGGGTCCACTACTATCGACACTTAATCTGTGCTTCTGGTTCTACTCCTATAGGCTACCTCCATTGCATGCCAATCCGTCTCATCCTCCATGACCACGGGGTCGATCTGCCTCCGTGTACAACATCTTGTTGTTGGTGTGCGTGCTCGTCGATGCACCTCCATGGTTCTCTTCGACGAGAAACATGAACTATAACTCGAAGAAGGACAATGTTTTCTCCCTCATTCAGACCGCCGTTCGGAATGATCCGAACTTATGTGCCAAGTCTTTGAGGCAAACATATACCATCTCATCTGTTTCAACTGTCATGTTGATAGAGCTAAGCAAGGCGTAGATCTCCTTGGAGGTGTGGTCGGCCACTAACGTGTCCCTCTATCGAATGTTGTTCAACTCATGTTTGAGCTGCAACTTCCTGGCCGTTGTGCTTGCTACGAAAATTCTCTTCAAATTTGCCCCAACATCCTTTGGTGTCTTGGCGTCCTAGATATAACCGAGTAGTTGGTCATTCACACAGGATGTGACGCAGTTCAAGACTTTGTTTGTCGCATGTTGCCAGGTTGGAAAGTCTCTATGTGTCAACTCCGTTGCTCCATCATTAGCTCCTTCGACATAGCTCCAAGACCCGTGTCCAAGTAGGTACGAATGCATCTTGTATGCCCAAGATGCATAGTTGCTCATGTCGAGTCTTTTTGTCGGAATGGAGCTGCCCATTCCTCTATCCAAAGCTTGTTTGTGCTGGAAATGCTCATCGGCTGCAGAGAATTCTTCAACCCTCACGCTCTGATACCATGAAAAAGTTAGATGCATAAGCTAATCAACAGACACAGTCGGTTCTAATGAACGATAGCTCACTATTAAGTAAATACAAAGGTGAGAGAGATAGAGATTGCAGACAACAAAATTCTATTCAAAATAATAATGCTCTATATACCAAAATGTGCTCAGTGAGCACTCTTTATACAAGCCCCTCTGACAATGGGTTGACTGAAGTATTGACAAGTACTTCAATGCTCATGAATCAAGCATTGACACTAATTGCCTACAATATACCTATTTACTAAAATAGACATATAGCTACTAACGGCTTATCGACCTCCAGTCGACTCGGTCAGCCGATTCGGCTTATGGCTTACTAGTTGATTGACCTGTGTACGATCTGGCTTCTGACTTCTCCAGCCGGTCGGCCCATGTTGAGCTTGTCACTCAACAAGGAGTATGTTACGAGCGTAACCATATTGTATAATGAATCATAGTTCTCTAACATTAATGGCATGTCTCCTATCCATATGGTACAATGAATCATAGTTCTCATCTCTTGAGTTTTGTGTTTCAATTTTGATGTGGTCTCACTACTTATTTCCTTTAATTGAGTTGTAGAACTACTAGATCGAACAACTAGCAATTGTTCTAGTTGTATCCAACATATTGCACATCACATACATAGAAAAGAACTATATTAAAAGTACATTGATGGCATTATGGTCCATTTACAATTCTAACATGAATCTAGGAAATGTTCCGCAACTCAGATTTTATCAACATATAGCAATGAACATCTTGGTTTTTGTGTTAAGCGTTTAAAGAAGAGGAGTATTTGAGGAAACTTCCAAAACGTCTTCGTCACACCTTATCATTGTAGTCAAAATGTATTTCAGACTCATATAGAAACAAAAAACATTATAGTGTTTGTGATAAGTTTCTAGTTAATTGGCGAGATTTTGATGAGCCAACAATATCTTGGAAGATGAAAACATTTCAAAAAGGGAGGCCCAAATGACATTGTGAATACCCATAAAGGTGGATGACTATATCATGGACATGGGGAAAAGACTTAGTTTCATGTTGTTATGTGGAGTGAGTTGCAAACTCATGAAAATAAACCTTCAAAGAAACCCTATAGTATTTCAAGAAGCCCTCAATAAATGTCTAAAGGGATTTCACCCAATATTAAAATCTTTGGGGAAATAATGAAGTCAGAGACATTCAAGTTAAAATAGAAAAACCAAGGGTATTTTTAGAAGTTTCGCCTACAAATATATATAGTTGTAAGAGTAGAAGACACAATTTGTTCTTAGATTTTATATATGAACCAATATTACATTGGCATTATGAAATTGACATATTAAGATGTTTGAGGCACTAATTGCGTACCTATGTTTACTATGTGATTGGAGTACATTTTAGACGTCTTATATGTTTGTGAAATAAGATATTATTATCTATGACATATGTGAAACTACAATATAATGTATTAAAAATTTAAAACACTAGGTGTTTGAGGTATTTTCCTTTAAAAACACTAGGTGTTTGAGATTGTGTTGTTTTAAGGGTTTGCTCCTAAAACTGGCATCATAAACACTTGGATTTGAAATCATGCGAACTAACACCACACTACTCAAGGCATCCCTTTACTACATTTACCTTAACATGTTATCCAACAAAATGCAATACATACTAATAAAAAAAGCTGATTGCACCCACCTTGGAGGGAAGTGTTGACCATGAAAAACACAAGGAAATGACATTGTCAAACTATATCATGTGCAAAGCCTCACTCAAAGTTTCAAGGTAGATGTCATAAAACATGCATAGATTACAAACAAAATGAATATGTTGTCCTGATTAATGAATTTTGCAAGCAAATATTGTGTACTTCACATGTGCATTCATGCATGGCTTTGTAAGTTGTGTGAACCTTGAAATGGTTTGTATAATTTATGAAAATGGTTTCCTTGCTTTCTTCCAACATGTGAATTTGATGTAGGTTAGGTGGTTCTTTGAAGCAACCGAAAAACTCGCAAGAGTTGAACCTCTTCCTAAACACTCTCCACCTGAAAAAGGGTTACTCACCTTGGGATACTACTAGTTAATAGGGTCTAAAGGTAATAACAATTTTACTCATCCTTATCATTATGCCTAAACATTCAGACTTGTTGTGTTTTTAGGGGGGGAGGGAGGCAAATGAAGTTCCACACATCCAACACTCACTTATATACAAGAGGCAAACAAAACCTTTGCCTATTTCATTTACGAGAACCATGGGAGTACATATAAACTTCGGTTATCGAATCAATACATATATGTATGCTTGTGGGCTTCATTAGGTTGGAGAAACTATTTGAGGCTCAAACTTTGATGAATAACTTGGATTCTTTTGCCATCAGAACTAAAGCTTGAGGGGGGGGGGGGGGCTAGTTTTGTAAATTAGGCCGACTTGGTGGTTTTTTGCGTGTTATCTCTTCTTAGCTTCCAAAGAAGACACACACACACACAACACAGCTGTAAAGCACTGGAAGAAAAGCTTAAATAAAAAAAATAAAAAAAGAGAGAAATAAAGAGGTCATCGTGCATGCGCATGGATGGATGGATGCAGGCGTGCATGCATGCATGCATGCATGCATCCTCTCCAACATCCTCCTATTCCTCTCTCTCTCTCTCTCTCTCTCTTTCGTTTCTCTATTCTTAACCACCTCCACCTCCTCCTCCTGAGGATGACAAAGGAAGTGAGAAGTTGTCTGTCCGCAGCGCATACATCCTCTCTCTAGGTTCTTGCCGTTTTAAGCCCCCGCAGAAACGTCCCTTCTTATACATACATACATACATACATACATACATATATTTAGCTCCCTCTGCAGACAAACACACACACACACACACACACAGACAGATAGCACTCTGCGTCTGCGTCTGCGTCTGCGTGCCGGGCCATGGCGAAGTGAACCCAACCACGCCCCCTCCCTTCCTTTTCTCTCTCGTCTCTGCGTCTTTGTGTGTGTGTGTGGGCGCGCTCCTTTCTTCTTTCACTCTCTTTCTGCTCAGACAAAAGAAAGAAAGAAAGGAAGACAGAGAGAGAGAGAGAGAGAGAGAGGGAAGGAGAGGTTTTTTTCCGCCATGTCTGAGCAGCAGCAAAAGCAGCAGCTTCATGAGCCCCTCCTGGTGGCTCCTCCCCCCCCCAATAGCAGCAGCAGCAGCGTGGTGGTGCGGGCGAAGAGGAAGAAAGACATTGTGGATTACCTGGTGAAGTTCCGATGGATCCTCGTCATCTTCGTGGTCCTCCCCATCTCCACCCTCTTCGACATTGCGTCGTACATGTCCCAGAAGTGGTCGTCATGGAAGTCGTACGAGCGGCGGCAGCAGGAGCACGAGGCGAATGTGGGGAAGGTGATGAAGCGGCTCAAGGAGCGGGACCCGAAGCGCGATGGCCTGGTGTGCACCGCCCGGAAGCCCTACATTGCGGTGGGGATGCGGAATGTGGACTACAAGCGAGCCCGCCACTTCGAGGTAGACCTCTCCTGCTTCAACAACATCTTGGACATCAACAGGGACACCATGGTGGCACGCGTGGAGCCCCTTGTGAACATGGGCCAGATCACACGCGAGACCGTCCCCTTGAACCTTGCCCTAGCTGTCGTGGCCGAGCTCGACGACCTCACTGTCGGCGGCCTCATCAATGGCTATGGCATTGAAGGTAGCTCCCACATCTATGGCCTCTTTGCAGACACTGTCGTCTCCTATGACATTGTCCTCGCAGACGGTCGCCTCGTCAAGGCCACCGCCGACAATGAATTCTCTGACCTCTTCTACGCCATCCCTTGGTCTCAAGGCACCCTCGGCCTCCTTGTCGCCGCCGAGATCAAGCTCATCCCCATCAAGGAATACATGAAAGTCACCTACAAACCTGTGCGCGGCACTCTCCGAGAGCTCGGCAATGCATACATTGAGTCCTTTACTGACCCCGATGGAAATCAAGACAGCTCTGACAAGGTCCCCGATTTCGTCGAGACCATGATCTATAACGAGTCGGAGGCCGTCTGCATGACAGGCATGTATGCTTCAGCCCAAGAAGCCAAGAAGAAAGGCAATAAGATTAACCAGCAGCGGTGGTGGTTCAAGCAGTGGTTTTATCAACATGCTCAAACTGCCCTTAAGAATGGCGAGTTTGTGGAGTATATACCGACTAGGGATTTTTACCACAGGCATACTAGGAGCATATATTGGGAGGGGAAGCTCATCCTGCCTTTCGCTGATCAATTCTGGTTCCGATACCTTCTCGGTTGGCTCATGCCACCCAAGGTTTCCTTCCTCAAAGCCACTCAAGGTGATGCTATCCGGAATTATTACCATGAAAAGCATGTGATTCAAGACATGCTTATTCCCCTCTACAAGGTGCCTGATGCACTCGAATTCTCCCATCAAGAATTAGAGGTATGTTCCTTACTTGCATTCCTCCCGATCTCTTTCTTTAATTGGTTCTTGTTTTATCGATGCTTTATTAGAGGTAAAGGATTTTCTACCAGGAGCTTATGCAGCTCAATGTGTATACAAAATGTTGTACAATTAGTTTTTCTTTTCCGGCTTTTTCTAGAAGGTTTTTATTTTGTTAACTGCAAATGATCCCCCCTTTTTTGTGGTGTAGCTTTACCCGATTTGGCTATGTCCTCACAAGCTTTACAAGTTCCCAATGAAGACCATGATATATCCTGAGCCTGGATTCGAGAGACACAAGCGACGAGGAGATACACCGTATGCTCAAATGTATACTGATGTTGGCTTATACTATACACCCAACCCTATACTTAGAGGTGAAGAATTTGATGGAATCGAGGCATGCCGTCGGATTGAGCAATGGCTGATTGAGAACCATGGATTCCAAGCATTGTATGCGGTGACTGAGCTTAATGAGAAAGACTTCTGGCGCATGTTTGATAATAGCCTTTATAACCGTGTCCGGGAGAAGTATAAGGCCGTTGGGACATTCATGAGTGTTTATTACAAATCGAAGAAAGGGCGTAAAACCGAGAAAGAAGTTCAAGATGAAGAGCAAAAATTAACTGATAATGCGTATGCGGACCTCGAAGCTTGAAAATCTGACCTCCTGCATTTTTAATTGTCCTATTAATGGCAATTCTTTTCTTTGGGTTAAGTTGTTTTCCTTTTTAGTCACCCTGTTTATCTAAACCTCTGTTTTTTTTTTTTGCATCGTAATTCCATGTCTATGAAGGAGGAGCTTTTTGCAATAATTTCGATAGATAATAATCAGTGTGCATTGCAAAGTCCTCCTCATTTGATCTGCGTTTTAGCTCAAGAAAGCCTAGAACACAATCAACCAACCAACCTTACTGAAATTCTTTTATATTTTAGAGTTGCTTCTCTTATAATGTAAGGTCTTGGATTGAACGTCCTATAATCTAATGCGATTTTGTTTTTTTCACAAAAAATGCCAGAAAAAAGTCTCCAAAAATATTGTGCAACCTTTTTATATTGTTGATTTACTGATGATTTAATAATATTATGATGTTCTGATTCAGCACTTACCAAAGATACGACTAACAATTAGTGAAATTTGTCATTTGAATCTTTTGATGTTAAATTTCTCATGATTCTGAGTTGTTAAGTATGTGTACTCTGATCTAAGTTTAAATTTCTATGTGAACTCTTGAAGGTAAAACAAATGAGTTCTACGATCTCTGTTTTCTCATGCATTTGAGATTAGACTGGGAAATTATGGGTTGAAAGTTTGTGAGATGTTTGTTTTTGGCAATATTTCCCTACTATTATGAACTATTTAATGTGGTTTGTTTTGAGTGAGTGAATGCAAGATTATTGATTTTGGGTTGGGCTTGAGGGACCCCTGAATTCATTAAAATTTGGTCATGGAAATTTGATCTAGTCTTTTTAAGTAATATAACTTTTTGTTGTGCAACTAACATCCAATCTGCCTTCACAATGCTACTGCCCACTATCTACTGGCTGTAAAATGTTAGAAGTCACCCCAAATGCCTGATATATATATATATATATATATATATATATGTTAAGGGTAAGATCAACCAACTCTTTATCCATTGGTAATATCATGGCAAACCATCTGATTCACCCTAACACTGTCTAGAGAGAACCAAGAGCTAATATTGATTGAATGTGCAGTTATGAAGATGAAGTGTATTAAAGTCTCCAAAGAGAGCAATTTGGTGTATGAGATCGGACTGATGTACATTTTTTGCTTGTCCACTTGTTCAAGAAATGGAAATTAACATGCACTCAATAGAAATGAAAAAGGTAAAATCAGTCATGTTGGCCCATCCCAAATCTTGAGGATACATTTCAACTCAATTGTACTAATGCATTTGAGGAGGCACGGAGTGTTGACTGAAACCTCTTAATACTCCATAAAGGTGGTGAGCACATTCTTTCGCGCATGTGGTAGACTTGAGTTATCTCTTCATAAAGAAGGGTTGTGAATCGTGATTTGAAAGGCAGATAAAGATTATCATTAAAGAGGGGATGGTCATGTGAGTTTAAACATGAAGTAGAGAGAGAATTCATTTACCTCCAACAAGTGTAAAACTCTTGGGTCCCTAATGTTGGCTAGGGCTAGAATCGATCTTTTTTATTCCTCCTATCAATTTTCATTACTACAAAATGTACATGCTGAGCAATGAATGCCGAATGGGTATCATGTCTAAACAAAAGACCTATTAATTACATTACATGTGATATAAAGAGCAATAATATGATAACTATTAAGTATTGAGAGACCTCATCCAAGATAGTTGTCATATGTGAGGTTTTGAATCTCATATGTCGTCTATCTAATGTGGTAGATCACATAATGGCATGTTGATCTACATTTTTAAATTTAGGCATAACTCTATTCTTTTGATTAAAAGGTTAGAAGTCAACAATGTTTTTTTGTTGTTGAGATAGTGGGTGTCCAATGTTTGGCTTGACGCAACTCTTGCATAATGTATTATTGGATTCACATGCACTATTCTTAACATGATTATTTTGCACTAATTTTGCACAATGCTCAATACATGTTCTACAAGCTCTAATATAAAGGAGGTGCAAGGTAAAAGTCTCGAGATTAGCATCTAGCATGATGTGAAATACTCAAATGTATGAACGTGTCATCATAGTGGGAAAAGTTCGGGTCTACGTTTCCATATGTATTGTATAGGGAAAAAGTACCAGGATACCCTTGGAAGTTCGCCTATTTACCAAAATGCCCCGGGAGTTTCAAATTTACCAAACTACCCCTATGTCCAAAAAAATACACTTTATAAAGTAATTATACACTCAAATCTACAAGCCCTATTTACAAGAATACCCTTTCAAACACAAATTTCTTTACTTAAACGATTCTTTACATCTAATTCCATTCATCATTAATCACTAATCATTCATCATTAATCACTCATTAATCATTAATCACTCATTAATCATTAATCATTAATCACTAATAATTAATCATTAATCATTAATCATGATAATTAGATGTTTGGGAATTGATCCTTAGCAAGTTACATAATCTTAGGGTTTGGGACATGCAGACATGGAAATCAATCAGAAGCTCCATTTGAAGAATGGTGTAGGGTTTGGAAAGGAAGGAAGGTGAGAATCGAACTAAGAAAGAATGGCGGATTAGGGTAAGAACGGAAGGATGGAGAAAGAGTTTGTTGCAAGGGGAGAGGGGAGAAGGATTAATGAAAGGTATTTGGAGCTATTAATCGATTAATTACCTCTTCATCAGAGACTGGATTTAGCCAAGAGATTGACAATACAGAAGGATCAGAGGATTGAAAGCAGAAACAGACACAGAGAGACTAGAGATAGAGAGGGAGATGGATTGAAAAGAAGAAGCACAGAGAGAGAGAGAGAAAAGAGAAATGGAAAGAAACAGGAAGTTAGCTAGCTAATTAGGGTTTAGGGTGAGGGAATTTAAACAGAGAAGACCGAGGATTTAAAACAAAAAGGAGCACAAGATGGGAAGACAAATTAAAGAGATGAAAGCGAGAGAAGAGAGAGAGAGAGAGAGAACTTAGATATGGCGATGACAATGGAGACAACGATTGAGAGACATTATACATATATATATGGATATGGATGGATAGATCGATCCGTAGAGATTTAGGTTTGACAAAGAAAAAGGAAACGAGGAATTGAGAAATAGACAGAAAGACAGTCAAACAGACAGACAGAGAAGAAGAGACTGTAGAATAATTATGGAGGAATAGAAGTAATTACAGGACAGGTATTAAAGAGGGAAAGAAATACAGAGAAGAAGAAGAAGACATGGATGGGATTAAGAAAAAAGAGCAAAAAATGTGGTAATGGAATTAATTAAATAGAGACCCCACTCATTTTTCTTTTCAATACCAATTCCAAATTCCCTCTGTAATTCGAAGAGATTAAAATTTATGATGATTAATGATTAATGTATAATGATTAGTGATTAATGATGAATGATTAGTGATTAATGATGAATGATTAGTGATTAATGATAAATTATTAGTGATTAATGATGAATGGAATTAGATGTAAAAAATCGCTTAAGTAAAGAAATTTGTGTTTGAAGGGTATTCTGGTAAATAAAGCTTGTAGATTTGAGTGTATAATTACTTTATAAAGTGTATTTTTTTGGATATAGGGGTAGTTTGGTAAATTTGGAACTCACAAGGGCATTCTGGTAAATAGGCAAACATCGAGGGGTATCCTGGCACTTTTCCCTATTGTATATTATGTTACCCTCAATGCTATTTTATGAGTGATGGTGATACCTATAAGATATTTTGCTTCCATAGAAGTTTTAAGAGCAAGACACCGTGGTCATTGATACATCATATGTTGCATAACAAGGATTCTTATGTTTGACCTTAAAGGTCTCATACTTACAACAATGAATGGTGTTGTGGGGAAAAGGATGAACCTTTTCTTTCTTATGAGCACAAAACCTTTATGTCGAACAAAACATTAGATCCATTTTACGATATGTGGAGAGGTGAAGAGAGGAGTGAAGATGCAACATTTTTTGTTTCAAATGAATGGGAGACAATCCTAGGACTTTCATGAATGCCAATGGGCACCTCAATGGAATAGTCATTACCATCGCTAGACAAAAATACTGGGAGATTATGCCCACCGGCCAAAAATATTATCAAGGTTGTTAGAAAACTTGAGTGGGAGAATAAGCTCCACCACTAAGGAAGGTGGAGAAGCAGAAGACTTGAAGGCCACCAAGAAGCAAACGTTCTAGGTATGGTGCATGAGGTGCTCCATTGGCAAACCACTTCCTCGAGACTATATCACACTATATTTAGTCATTTGAAATCAACGATGGGATGTTCATTTTGGCATTCATTGATAAACACCATTCAACCCTCACCATTTTTTTACACACAATTCAACAATTTGATCCATTGGTAACTCAAACATTAAAATGTATACCCTACCATTTTATCGTATACCCAAATATATGATCCAATAATTCTCTATTTGACATCACCTAGATCGTGTTCATCTTACTTACATGATGTCCTTCCGTTATCTATGGTTAGAAGGTGACAAATCCACCTTTTCAAAGAGGTACAAAATGGTCTCATGATGTTCCTAACTTGTAATTCTTTCTATTGGATAACATCTCCCAAATTCTAACATGGTTTGTAAGATAAACAAATGTAGTTGTAGAAGATAACGATTGTTAGGCCCTCCCAAATGAGAGTGTCATTGTGTGATGAAGCTATCTTCCTTATTGAGTGAACAATAGGGAGTAACTCTGTGCACTTTATTTTTCCCAAAAAATCTCTTTGCACTTTTTATGTTCTTGTTGTAATCATTTGACAAAATATTTGTCTATCATATGTGGCTTGGAAATACCTTTCAAAGTATGAGACAATCCATTTATTATATTCTCCTTTCTTCCACTAGTTTGAATATTGTAGTAATGATCGCAAAATTATTTGATAATTGAATGCAGATATTGTATACCCTTTAGAGTCTAACGGTTTTTTATTTCAGGAGGATGTGTGAATTTTTTAGCCTTGTCAAATTGTTAACAAGAAATACAAAATCTAAAATTTTATGAATATGTTCATTCATCTTTCATGTAATGATGATTGTCCTTAATAATTTTCTTTGATTCAATTTCTTGATGGACCAAAATTCAAGGTTGAAGCCATTAGTTTCAAACTCATGTGTGACAAGCTATATTACTTTTAGGATTGGTTGGATTACTTTTAAATGTACTTCTTTCCAAACACTTCGATCCAAAAGGTGGTATGAAAATAGTATTGCAATTAAAAGCATGTCAAGTGATATAACATTTATTAATTAGGTCTGTTGGGTGACAAGCTCAACATTGGGTGCGTAATACGGTGCATAATCCAGTGCGTAGACTGGGTGCGTAAAACAGTACGCATAATGTGGCCGTAGCGATGCGTAAACCTCGACGCCGTTGGAAAGATATTCCACGTAGGAATATATTTTGGAGTTAGTGTAGAGCTCATTTATGAGCAGTCAGGTACTGTCAGTACTTGTGTCAGCCCGATTGTCAGGGCTTGTATATAAGGTGCTCACTGAGCACGAAGTATGTACAGAACAAAGAATTATTTTGAATTTGATCTATAGTGTGTCTCTCTCTGTCTTTCTCTCCCTCTCCATGTCCATCTCTGTGTTTTCTGTGTTTATTGAACTACTTTGCGTTTATGCATACGCTTCCGCACAACGTATTCTTTTACATGGTATCAGAGCGCGAGGGTTGAAGTCCTCTGCAGTCGACAAGAAAAGCTTGCGACAAAACAGAGTTGAAGTTGTTCTTCGTTTTCTTTTCGGAAAAGGAAAAGACATCAGATATGGACAGAGGTATGGGAAGCTCGCTACCGACTGAGAAGCTCGACAGGAGCAACTACGCATCTTGGTCGTACAAGATGCACCAGTATCTACTCGGTCACGGCTATTGGAGTTATGTCGAAGGAGCTAATGATGTAGCACCCGATTCGACACACAGAGATTTTTCGGCTTGGGAACAAGCGGCAAGCAAAGTTCTCTACTGCTTTGCATCCTGTGTGAGCGACCAACTATTGAGCTATATTTGGGATGCTAAGATGCCAAAGGACGCGTGGACGAATCTCAAAAAGCTCTTCGCCGCAAGCACTACAACCAGGAAGCTTCACCTCAGGCAAGAGTTGACAAATGTACGACAACGAGATATGTCGGTGCCTGACTACACCACCAAGATCAAAGAAATTTGCGACTCACTCGCCTCTGTCAACGTGAACGTTGAGGAGGACGAGATGGTGCAGGTTTGTCTTGGCGGGTTAGCGTCTAAGTTCGGAGCTTTCCGAATGGTGGTCTGCACGAGGGAGAATACGCCTTCGTTTTTCGAGATTCAGTCAATGTTGCTCGTAGAAGAAAACCACGCGGGTGTGTCAGAAGTCGCATTACGCGGAAGGCTCGGAACGAGCCGGAAATGGAGCGGGCCCTGCCTTCATAAAGAAGCATAAGGCCAACTCAATGGCCGTGAACACCTCGAAATCAAGCGAGGTGTGGTATGTCGATTCCGGAGCGTCAAATCATATGATTAGTCACGAGGAATGGTTCTCGTACTTGGAGAAACCGGAATCATGAGGGGTTGTCGAAACGGGAGATGACACCCCGCATACCATCAAACATGTCGGTGAAGTTCCCCTCAGCCACGTCGGACAGAAAGGGAAGCTTATGAATGTGTTGCACGTCCCGACAATAACGAAGAACTTGGTGTCGGTCGGTCATATCGTCGACCAAGGTATGCAAGTTCGATTCACGCACCTCGGCTGCTTCATAGAAGAGGAAGGCAAAGTGATTGCACAAGGGTGCCGTGAAGGGAGGATGTTTATCCTTGACACTAATCAAGCTGGAACCGCATTGTACGTGAAAGGACAAAAGGTCGAATCGGATATCGACCTGTGGCACAAGCGGTTTGGCCACATAAATTTCCCACGGCTTCGTGAAATGCAAACAAAGAACATCATGTTCGGATTGCCGAAATTTCGGGGCTATGATGCCCAAGTCTGCGAAGCCTATCAGATGGGAAAACAACACCGACTTCCATTCCCCAATGAGCGTACTCGTAGTCGAAGTTCACTGGACTTGATCCATTCGGATGTGTGGGGACCAACACAGAACGTGAGTCTCGGTGGAAGCCGTTACTTTGTAACCTTCATCGACGACTTCACTCGGCACATGTGGGCATGCATGATTGAGAAGAAGAGCGAAGTCTTTGCATGTTTCTTGAAGGTGAAGAGTCTCGCGGAAAGGGAAACGGGGCGTAAGATCAAAGTCCTACGGTCCGATGGCGGGAAGGAGTACTTCTCCAACCAGTTCACATGTTATCTACGGAAGGAGGGAATTCGATGCAAATTCTCATGTAGATACACGCCGCAGCAAAACGGCGTGGCCGAGTGGAAGAATCAGACGATTGAAGAAGCGGCTAGGGCAATGCTTGAAGAGAAGCATATGCCAAAATTCTATTGGGTTGAAGCTGTGAAGAAGGCTGTCTACCTAATAAATCGGACTTCTGCTAATGGAGGAGTGTCGCCACATGAGCTGTATTTCGGGAAGAAGCCGAACTTGGCACACTCGAGGATTTTCGACAGCATCACGTATGTGCACGTGCCGAAGGAGAAAAGGAGGAAACTGGATGCTAAAGTTGAGAAATGTATCTTGGTCGGCTATTCAGATGAGCAGAAAGGGTATAAGTGTTATAACCCTCGAACAAAGGAAGTACGCGTAAGCCGCGACGTCGTGTTCGACGAGTCTGCTTCGTGGTACTTGCCTTCACCTCCAGTACCTCAAGACTCCATTCCGATTTCTGAAGAAGAGATCAACGAGGCTGAAATGCCTCCGCATGATGAGGACGTCGGAGCTCTGAAAGAGAGTCCGATCTCATTTCGGCTTAGCGGGCCGAATGAAAGGTTGGGCAAAGATGGCCAACCAGATGATGAGATGGGAAGTAGTGGAGACCTAACCGTGATGTCCCCGCGTAAAGAACTGAGGAGACGGTTTACACGCAAGGAGAAGGGCAAGAAGAAAATGCCGGAGTATGATTTCGGCAGCGCTGAGTCAGTTCGAAGCGAATCTGACATTGAGCCGATCGTAAAGAAACCTCCGCGGAAGAGGTCAAAATCGGCTGAAAAGGTCGTTAAATCGGGTAATCATGATTTACGCCGATCTACCTGCTAGAAGAACCCCGTAAAAAGGTACAGGTATAATGAATACATGATGCACCATTGTGCGTATATGACGCGAGTGGCGGAAGTGCGTGAGTCAGAGAGCTACGCAGAAGCGGCAAGAGACGCAAATTGGCGTGCCGCGATGGAGGAAGAGATGTGTGCCTTAACACAGAACGAGACATGGGACTTGGTTGACGCACCGAAGGGTGTGAAACCGATTGGCTGCTGGTGGGCGTATAAAGTGAAACATAACACAAACGGCTCTGTCAATTGCTACAAGGTCCGTTTAGTAGCAAAAGGCTACGCGCAGAAGCACGACGTGGACTACGCTGAGACGTTTGCACCGGTCATGAAGATGACGACTGTCCATGTCTTGCTCACAGTAGCTGCGGCAAAGGGGTGACACTTACATCAGATGGATGTAAAGAATGCGTTCCTACATGGTGAGCTTGAGGAACAGGTGTACATGATACACCCCCCCGGATTTCTATCCGAACGAAACACCTCGGTAGTTTGCCGACTAAAGAAGTCATTGTACGAACTTAAGCAAGCCCCGCAATCCTGGAACGCAAAGATTACGCAACAGTTGCGTAGGATGGGCTTTTCGACATCGAAGTCTGACTCTTCATTATTTGTTCGGCAAAGTCAACATGGCCCGGTAAGCCTTCTATTGTATGTTGATGATTTAGTCATCGCCGGTGCCGATCTAGAAGAAATCCGCCGCGTAAAGTCTCAACTTGCGGCATCATTCGAAATGAAGGATCTCGGAGACCTTCATTACTTCCTCGGGATCGAAGTGATCCGCAACCCCAAATGCATCTTGATCAGCCAGCGTCAATACGCGCTGAATATGCTCTTCAAGTTCGGGATGGAAAATTGTAAGCCCATCTCGACCCCTCTGGACAGAAATGTAAAGCTTCGCCGAGATTCGGGAAAGGCGTGCGACCCAACACGGTTCTGACAGATTCTCGGCAGCCTTATCTATCTGACGATTACTCAGCCGGATCTTAGTTATCCAGTTGGCCTAATCAATCAATTCATGTCGCAGCCTTTCAGTGCACACAACGGATACTGTGTTATGTCAGCGGCACGAAAGACATGACATTGTTTTATCGGGCAGGTATAGCCGAACAGTTAGTCGGCTACACGAATGCCGATTGGGCCGGAAACGCCCACGATTGTCGATCCACATCCGGATACGCCTTCTCGTTAGGAAGTGCGGCAATCATGTGGAGCAGCAAAAAGCAGCCGACAGTAGCACTGTCGAGCACGGAGGCCGAATATCGAGGGGCGACTGTCGCTACATACGAAGTCATTTGGTTGAAACGGCTATTACGGGTTTTGCAGGTAGAGGTGTCTGATCCGACGACGATCTATTGCGACAACCTCAGCAGTATCCACCTTGCGAAAAACCTTGTGTTCCACGCTCGGACCAAGCACATTGAGGTGCATTACCATTTTGTCCACGAGCGGGTCCTTTCAGGAGAAGTCGAATTGGTGCATGTTTCGACTGATCGACATATTGCCGACATCTTCACAAGTTATGACATTTCTCAGGTGCGCTTGGGTTGCGTCACCTCGACACGCCGAACTTGAGGAGGAGAAAGGAAGAACAAGGGGAGTGTGAAAGGAGCGGAGGTAACCATCACGAGGGAAGTGACTTAGATGCGAAGTCGGATGGAGAATTTGACTTCGAACCGGCTGAAGAAGCCGAAGACGGAAGCAAGGGCCGTAAGCATAAGAAGGAGAGGAGGACAACCGAAACAAGGGGAGATAAGGCCAAGACTAAGACGTGGTCGGATGTTGTCAGGGCCTGAAGATTGAGAACGAATTGGAGACAACCAATTCGGATGAGAGTGAAATTGAATCGGAAGAGTTCGATTCAATCGGTATGTTCGATTCGGATACGCCGAATAAACTAAAGGCCATGTGGAGAAAAGGACAGCGAAGGACGCGCCGACACCGTGACAACAAGGGACCTGAGAAGGGCCAGATAAGCAGACAAGCCGACTGGAGGGTCGAAGCACGAGGAATCGAATGGGTCGAGGAGCGCAAGCGAGGCGTGAAGCCAGAAGGAACCAGAGTGTAGATCCGGAAGAGCAGACGAAACCTCAAGTTGAGCTGGAGGGGGAGTGTTGAGTGACAAGCTCAACATTGGGTGCGTAATACGGTGCATAACCCAGTGCGTAGACTGGGTGTGTAAAACAATACGCATAACATGGCCGTAGCGGTGCGTAAACTGCAAGGCTGTTGGAAAGATATTCCACGTAGGAATATTATTTGGAGTTAATGTAGAGCTCATTTATGAGCAGTCAAGTACAATCAGTACTTGTGTCAGCTTGATTGTCAGGGCTTGTATATAAGGTGCTCACTGAGCACGAAGTATGTACAGAACAGAGAATTATTTTGAATTTGATCTATAGTGTCTCTCTATCTCTGTCTCTGTCTCTGTCTCCCTCTCCATCTCTGTGTTTTCCGTGTTTACTGAACTACTCTACGTTTATGCACACGCTTCCGCACAACCTATTCTTTTACAAGGGCTTAGTGTGATTTCATTGTCACAATATTCATTGGTTTGACAAATTCATTCAAGATAGTTAATCAATAGGATACATGAAGGATGTAGTTATAAATGTCTAGCTAAGAATTTGGAAACTAAAGCTATTTGTCAAGTGAAGACAATCACACTTAATGAAGTTGTCAAGATTTGTACAATGATGTTGTTTCATTTGATGAAAGGAAAGTTGTGTTATTTTGTTTCAATATTGTTGAGAATCAAACTCAACTTCCCGAGTGTGGGAACACACCCTAGTGTGTGAATACCCCACCACATACTATAGTAACTAGTGTGTCATAGAATCTTATAGTTCTATGACACATATTTAGTGTAGTTAAGTCTCCACCACTCTTTAGTAAGTGGTGATTGTATAGAGAGAAGGTGACTACATAAGCACCTCTCTCCTCCTCTTTGTAACTATTGGTTGTCTTATTCTTGTTAATACAATTTTCAGTGTTTTTTGTATCACTATGTTCTCTCCCTCCCTCTCTCATCTAGACGTAAACACACATATCCCTTCCGCTGCACAGAATCATTCCCGATTCTTTACATGGTATCCGAGGATTGGCAGTATGTTCCAAGCCCATCCATGTGTGTTGCTTCTAAGCCAACATCCACAAAGAACTAGTCGATCGCTGTAGCAGCAACCTGCACAGTTTATATAGAGAGAAGAAGAAGAAAACAAAAACTCGCTCCATACAAATAAGCCAACATGAATACTCAGATGGGAAGCACTCTTTCCAATGAGAATCTCGATAGAAACAAATTTGCATCTTGGGAGTACAATATGCACCAATAACTTGTTAGCTAAGGCTATTGGGGTTACATCGAGGGAGCACAAGAATCTCAACCCAACCCAACACATGCCGACTACCCAACTTGGGAGCAAGTGGCGAGTTGTGTGTTATACTGCCTTGCATCATGTGTCCATGATCACATGCTTGGTTATATCCGAGAGGCCAAAATGTCAAAGGAGGCATGGGGGAACCTCAAGAAGATTTTCGCTGCCAACACAACCGCAAGAAAGCTTCAACTCTGTCAAGAGTTGAACGGTATACAACAGAGGGACATGTCAATCGGCAACTACACCTTGAAGATCAAGGAGTTGTGCGATGCCCTCAGGTCGATCAATGTTAACATTAACGACGATGAAATGGTGCAGATTTGCCTCGGAGTCTTTGCACCTCGGTTCGGAGCCATTCGGTAGGTAGTCCTCACGAGGGAGAATCCTCCCTCCTTCGAGCTCTAGTCGATGTTGCTGGTCGAGGAGAATCAGTTCAAACAAGAAGCAATGCACAAGAAGGACACATGCTCTATTCAAACTTTGATGGAGGAAGAGGCCAAGGTTTTGGAACAGGAGGCCGATTTGGCCAAGGCCGACAAAACCAAGAGAAACCCTGAGAACATAACTTCTACTATTGAAAAGACACTTCGAATGCGTGAGGCGGAGCATTCGGAAGAAGGGGGAGCAATCATGCCGGACACAGCCGACAAAACAATTCTACCCAGTGCGGAGACTGCCACAGTGGTAAATTCGGCCACGATGAGGCATAGTGTCGGAAAAAGAAGAGTGAGTCGGCCTCCACAAGCTGACAACTCACCAACTACGCCTCAAACTCTGACTATGACGATTGTGGCGGAATCTTCATGATGCGACACAGAGTGAAGTCGACAAGCACCTCCAACTCGGAAAATGTATGGTTTGTCGATTCGGGTGCATCCAATCACATGCTGTCTCCTGAAGATTGGTTTCGAGGGCTATGAAAGCCCGAATGACCCGGATATGTGGAAACTGGGGATGACAATATTCACCCCATTCAGCATGTCGGAAACGTTCCTTTCGACGAAGAAGGGAATCAGACCTACATCAAGAACGTCTTACATGTTCCAACTATAATGAAGAATCTAGTCTTGGTCGGTCAGATCGTGGAGCAAGGCATGCAAGTTCGATTCAACGACAGTCGTTGTTTCATCGAAAAGGAAGGCCGAATTATCAGTCATGGTCGAAGAGAAGGCCGAATGTTCATCCTCGATTCTCACGAGATGAAATCGACAATGTATGCCAAGGGCAGAAAGGCCGACACTGACATAGAGCTATGGCATAGACGAATTGGCCACTTCAACCTCCAAAAGCTCAAAGGAATGCAATCAAAAGGAGTCATCATTGGACTCCTGAATTTTACCGAAAAGGAGAGTGCAGGCGCATGCGAAGCCTGCCAGTTTGGCAAACAACATCGTCAACCGTTCCCGAAAGAGAGGAACGTGAGCAAAGGGATCCTGGATGTAATACATTAAGATGTATGGGGACCAGCCCAAACGACAACATTTGGTGGTTGTTGATACTATGTAATGTTCATCAACGACTTCTCGAGGCATACCTGGATCTAACCTATTCGGTAGAAGAACGAATTGTTCAGACACTTCCAAAAACTCAAAAACGAAGTTGAAAAGGCAACCAGTCGGCATGTCCGATGCCTTCAATCGGATGGCGGCAATGAATATAGAGAGAGTTTACCTGCCGACACACACCTCATTAGAATGGAGTAGCCGAATGAAAGAATCGACATATACTTGAGATGGCAAGGGAAATGATGAACGAGAAACATCTATCGAAATCATATTGGTCTGAAGCGGTGAACACGACCGTGTATCTAATGAATCACTAAACAACATCTGACGTGCACGATATTACCCCCCACGAGAAGTTCTATGGACAGAAGTAGGATCTTACGGATATTTGGATCTATGCCATTTGTACACATTCCGGATGAAAAGTGACATAAGCTCGATCCGAAATCTGAGAAGTGTATCCTTGTGGGGTACTCGCTCGAACAAGGGGTATAAGTGCTTCAACCCCTCTACCAAAAAGGTGCGAGTGAGTAGGGATGTCGTATTCGACGAATCGATATCCTGGTACACGGTCAACTCGTCTTTGTTACCGGTTGGCAAGAAGGCTTAAGGAGGTCCAAACCAGAGTGTGAAAGAAATAGTTATTCGGGAACTGTTGTAATTAGCAGTCTTAAAATATATAGTAATATATGAGAAGATGTGGACGGACGGACCGGAATCGGTATGCCGGTCCGGATTCAGACCGATCCCGAAAAGGTACCGGTTGGCACCGTTTTGTATTTTGCACCGGGGACCTATATAAAGGCCCGGTTACAATTTAATCGAGAGCGGATAATTAATAGAACTTATTGCTTTAATCTTTTAGCATTGATTACCGTTCTGTACTCATTGTTATATCTTACGCATGTTAATGATGTGTTGCTAAGTAATCGATTAAGATCTAATTAAATGTTGTGTCGCAAGTCATCCGGCCGTAACACCCTTTGGTGAAGTGTCTTAAGTGGAAACCCTGTGTTAGGCTGTTGTCCGGCCCTTAGGATTAACACAGTTTTTGGCGACCACGATTCCTGCACAATCGCAGTGAACAATGGCAGGAATGGATGACTAGGCCACAGACGACCCAGTTATGGAGAGAGCACGAAGACTTGCTGAACGGAGAAGGCGGCCAGAGGCTTTCCAGCAAGCAGCGGAAGAAATCCGATCGGATCGATCATTTTCCAAAGTGATCCGGAAAGTGGTGGAGGAGTCGCTCCGTCTGCACCAAAACGCCCACCCGCACGAAGGAAGCAGCTTAAGCAGCCTTCGGGAAGCGGAAACCCTTCTCCAGGCCTTGGCCGAAAGAGACGGCGAATCCGAAGCATTTTCAACGCTGGAATCGGATTCAGAAGGGGGTTACAACGCGCACACGAACTATCGTAGCAGTAATGACACCCCAGGAGGACTGGAGGACGAGGAGTCAGATACATTACCGACACCGGAACCAGAGTTGGCAGACCGAGAACCTCCGACACTAGACGTGGAGCAACCTCCGGAGACGGAAAAAGACCGGAAAAAACCTCCAACACCGGAAGTTGAGCCGACAACACCAAAGGAAGACCGGCAAAGACCTCCGACGCCGACGGAACAGCAGGAAAGACCACCGACACCGCCAGCCCGCGTACCGACACCGGACGACAACATGCCGTTCTAGTACTCCAAGTATAGGGATGATCCGGACGTGGAGGCTCATGTTCACGCATTTCAACAAACATGGGAGGCGAACCATGTGTCACAACGGTTAACCGCGGCAGAAGAGGAACGATCTAAGATAGCCAAATTTGACGTGACATTGGAAGGACCGGCCGCTAGATGGCACCGGACACAGGACCCCAGCACCATCACCACCTTTGCGGACCTGAAAGACAAATTCTTGCACTTCTTTCAAAAGGAGGTGGACCAACGAGAAATGGTGGGCTTATTTTATACTATCCGGCAGGACCCCGGGGAGAGCATTCCGCAATTTTTCATCCGGTTTCAACGGATGCACTGTCAACTTACCCGCGCACCTCCGGAGGAAGAAACACGGGCTATATTCTTAGCCGCGCTCCGGGAACCTCTACGAACGGTATGCACGGTCATCGACTTTCGCACAAGCACCGTCGACCAGGTCATCGACCGGGTTAGAGAAATGGAGAAAATGAGCTCTTGGCTAATAATGGGATCCCTCCAACGAGCGTTACCAACCGATGAGGATCTCCGGTTCCGGCAAGCAATCCAATGCACGACTTGCTTGAATTCCGAACACTCGTCACTGGAGTGCACCATGCGGACGCAATGCTTACTCTGCCAATCTACGAGCCACACGATGGACCGGTGCGAATATAACTTATTGAACCGGCAAGCACCACCAGTTCGGCAAATCGAGCCACGTAGCAGCCGAGACGAAGAAGACGAACGCTGGCGGCGAGAGGAGCGATATCTACCAGCACAGGATGTCCAGTACGACAATCCGCGAGAGAACTATGACCGGTACAAGAGATATGACGGGTACCGAGATTACAACGGACGGTACGAGCATCACAACCGGGATCACTCCCCCAGGTATCACCAACGACGGGAAGATTACAGGAGATATGACGACCAACCCCGTCAAGGGTACCGCAACAAAAAGAACTTTAATAAAAAACGGCATTTCAAAAAAGGAAGCCACCCACGTGAACCGGAAAAAGGCGCCTCAAGCAGCCAATCGGACCAAAGCCCCGCGGTTACCACGGGTCCTCCACCGGGTACAACAAACAATGCCGAATCCAGCAATACCTGGAAAGCATATTGCTAATATTGCCGGCAAGAAGGAAATTATAGTAATCAATGTCCGGCAAAAAGCTATGAGAAGCGACCGACAGTAAACATGGTAGTCGCCGAAGTCGCAGACCTACAACAGGTCACCACAAGGTCGAAGGGCAAGAAGACGGAATGGGAGACACAAGAGGCCATTCGGAAACAGGCAACGAAATGGCTGAAAAAGGCAAATGAGCGAAACGTAGTAGAACTTGCGCAGCAAAAGGAGAACACCGAAGAGCTCGCCGGCGGTAGTCAGTCCGAAAACGCGACACGACAGGCATTGCAGGAATGCCAGATCACGCTGCCGTTAGGACGACTCTTGCAGCTAGTACCAAGATTCACAGAAGGACTCAAGCCCGGCATGACGATAGGTGGCACACCACCGGCTCCGGTATTCTTATCAAATCTGGAGGAGGGACTGGTGGTGGTGGACACCAACAGTCCGGCAATTACTGCCATTGTGAAAGGGAAAGAACTCCCCGGCACGATAATAGACGGAGGCTCCGGCATTAATGTAATAAACCTCCGGACGTGCGATGCTCTTGGAATCCAAGAGTGGGAGCCATGTCTGTTTTGTCTCCGAATGGCGGACACAAGCTCGGTGCAACCGAAAGTATTAATACGGGACTTAGAAGTAACCATCGGGGGCCACACATTCCGAATCTCAGCCGTAGTTCTCCAGTTGCAGGCTCAAGGAGCGTACCCATTATTGTTGGGACGCCTTTGGTTAAAGACGGTACACATCAAGTAGAACTGGAGGAGGAATATGATTACGTTCCGACGGGGAAAAGCGAAGGTACGGGTACCAACACAACCAAGGAAGGGCACCGGCAAGGATCTGACACCGTTATATGCGGAGTGCGTCAATATGCTGGAAGGATTAGTAGATGAAGAAGAAGATCAGTACTTGCAGGAGAACCCGAAGATTATACCCCTATTCGAAATTGACATCACTGAAGCGGTATCACCCTACTTACTGCAACTGGACGGAACCGAAGCGGAACCAGATAAAGAAGCAATCCAGGAGTTATGGCAAGCACAGGAGGCGTTGGAAAGAGAAATGGCCGTATCACAGCGCGTAAAAGCGTCTCAATTAGAAGAGGTAAATCTAGGAACGGCAGAGGAGGCAAAACCGGTGCACGTCGCCAAAGAAATGAATGCAGAGAACAAAACGGCAATAAGTACACTCCTCAACGAGTTTCGCGACGTATTTGCCTGGTCTTATGAGGATATGAGAGGGCTGGATCCTCAGTTGTATCAGCACCAGATACATCTGAGTAAAGACGCCAAGCCGGAAGCACAGCGTCAGTACCGGATGAACCCAAACTACGCTGCCAAAGTCAAGGAGGAAATCGACAAATTGTTGAGGGTTGGCTTCATCCGTCCCGTAAAGAAATCTACATGGCTAAGCCTGATCGTAGTTGTACCGAAGAAGAATGGCAAAATTAGAGTTTGTGCCGACCACCGGAAGCTCAATGCGGCAACGATAACGGATGCATTTCCACTTCCGTTTACGGATGGAGTTTTGGATGCTGTTGCCGGCCATGAAGTCTACAGTTTCTTAGACGGATTCAGCGGGTATAATCAGATCCGGATGCACCCTGATGATCAAGAGAAAACGGCTTTCATCACCGAATGGGGAGTGTTTGTTGCCGTGGTGATGATGTTCGGACTGAAAACGGCACCGGCAACATTCCAACGGATCATCATGGAGATCTTTGGCGAATACATACCGGCTTTTATGCAGGTGTTCCTTGACGACTTCGCCGTCTATAGCCGAGAAGAAGATCATTTGCAGCACCTCAGACTATGTCTAGAGAAGTGTAGGGCATACCGGATAAGCCTGAATCCGGCGAAGTGTGTATTTGGAGTGTCCAGTGGAACGCTACTAGGGCATATTGTGAGCAAGGAAGGCATTGCCGTAGATCCGGACAAAGTAAAAGCAATCCTGGAGGCACCGGCACCAACAACGGCAAAGGCATTGAGCCATTTCTTAGGACAAATCCGTTGGCATAGCCGAATGCTCTGGTATTTGGCGGACCTAGCTACACCACTACATGCTGTGGTACACCGAACACCGTTCCAGTGGACCGACACCGAAGATAAGGCATACCGGGAACTCAAAGTTCTATTGTCGCAAGCGCAGGTAGTGCAACCCCCGGATTGGGCGAAGGAATTTCATGTGTTCGTGGATGCGTCTGACATTGCAATCGGGAGTGCGCTGATGCAACTTACGGAGCCAAGATGGTACCGGCCTGTATATTACGCAAGCCGGAAGTTATCCCAAGCCGAACGAAATTACTCCACCACGGAAAGGGAAGCTTTAGGCATGATCTACAACGTAACAAAATTCAGGCACTATTTATTGGGGAGAAAGTTTTCCTTCCATGTAGATCATTCGGCACTCCTCTACCTAGTTTCCAAAGCGTCACTTACCGGTAAGTTGGCCCGATGGACTTTGCTGTTGCAGGAGTTCGAATTCGAGATATTCCACTGACCCGGCATACAACATGCGGCAGTAGATTATCTAAGCCGGTTAGATTTCGATGAAACGGGTGACGGAGTACCGGACGAGTTTTCGGATGCAGAGCTTTTTCGAGTCACCACGGAAATGGCAACAGATGAAACGGTGACACAAGAAGATAAGTGGCTAACTAATATGCATCAGTTTCTGAGTACTGGATTGCCTCCGGAGGAGATGAACCGGGATGAGAGAAAATGCCTGGCGGTACAAAGCCGGCACTTCTGTTTACTCCGGGACACACTTTACCACAAAGGCGCAGACGGGATATGGCGACAAGCGGTGCACAGCGACGAGAAGGAGGTAATACTACGGGAAGCACACTGCGGAGTCGCCGGAGGCCATTATGCCGGAGATGCGATGACAAGGAAAGTATGGCAAAGTGGCCTATGGTGGCCGACTACATTGAAAGACGCAGTCCGGTAGGCGAAAGACTGTGATCTATGCCAGGGAATGGGCCAGTCAACGGAACAAGCTAGGATGCCGCACCAACCAGTACTACCGCTAGAACCATTTCAGAAATGGGGACTGGATTTTGTCGGACCATTTAAACCACTGGCAATGAGAACTAGCAACCGGTATATGATCGTCGCGACAGACTACTGCACTAAATGGGTGGAAGCCAAAGCCTTACGAGATAACACCACGGCGTCGACGACAAAATTCTTATATGAATGCATTTTGTGCCGATACGGATGCCCCATAGAGCTGATAAGCGACCAAGGAGGGCACTTTCTTGGACAGGTGGTGGAGAGCTTGACGTCATTCTATGCGGTAATACATAAACGGAGCACCCCGTACTACCCACAAGCCAACGGATTAGCGGAGTCAACAAACAAAATGCTACAAAATATCCTGCGCAAGATCGTCAATGAGAATCCGACAGATTGGGACACGAAGCTGCACAGTGCGCTCTGGGCTTACCGGACAACGTACAAAACAAGCATCCAAACAACACCGTTCCGATTAGCATTCAGATTAGAGGCAGTCATGCTGGTCGAATTCCAGGTACCGAGCTTACGGATTCAGATTCGGGAACGACTCAATGAGAAGGAATCGAAGGCAATTCGGTTAAAGGCTCTAGGTGAACAGGAAGAACACCGGTTGGCGAGCATTATGCACCTGGAATTGGAACAACGGCGACGGAAAGCGTTTGTAGATTGGCATCGGAAAGGAAACGAAAAGATGTTCGAAGTCGGCAAGCCGGTACTAGTGTTCCAGACCCGGATGGGTAAAATTCCAGGCAAACTACGGTTTAGATGGACCGGACCGTACTAGATTACACGCGGGTTCAATGGGTCTTACCAGTTAGGGACACTTGCAGGCGAGGTGCTGGGTAAATGGGTCAACGGATTTAGACTAAAACCATACAAAGGACCTATGCCAAAGAACCCATTTGAACAAAGGGCCGACGCCGAATCGGACGCCGGCAGGCCAACCACAACAGCAACCACCAAGCCGGTAAGGAGGAGCACGCGCCGGCAACCGGGGAAAGCATAACGACGACAAACCGTCAAGGTGCGCGTTTCGGGTAAGGGTCTGACAGAACCGGAGAAAATTTAACCACACAATTTACTTTATAAAAAATAAAAAATAAAAAAAATAAAAAAAATAAAAAAAATAAAAAAAGGGGCGAATCAAATAAATCATGGAAAGGAGTGGTGGAAACGGCCATGCAAACGAGGAGTAAAGAGGCACGTCGAAAAGGTACGAGGGGCTATGAATAGGACATTAAACCACCGCCACATGGCACGCAATGCTATTATAGTACACGACCTGCACATGCGGAGGCTCGAAAAAGGCGCCAAGATGCAGAGAGAAAAACCCCCACACATCGAGACCTTCTCCTATCGCGAACCAAGGAGAACAGACGCAGACAGACGCGTGAAGATCAATCGCAGACAACTCGCACACAGAGAAGCCCCTCCCTCAGAACTTTCTCTCTCACACTCTCCCCACCACCAAACCTCGCCAATGCTCTCCGACCTCAACGCAGATATGGGCTGCCAAACGCTGTTTGAAGCCGCCAAGAAATGGCTACGGTAGCACAGACTGGAGGGTTTCTTAACGATCATGGAGGTGGCGCCACATAAGGAGGCCGAAAAGATTATCAAAGAAATCGACACAGAGGTGATCACAGAGGAGGCGATCCGTGCGTTAATAGGCCTTCCGGAGGGAGGCATCTACACGATCGACAATCCTACCTCCGAGCAACTCATCAAATATTTCGGTGAGTACTCTCTCGCCAACAAGGGCTACAGGACACAGGGCGGCGAAGATATGCTATTCCGCGAAATTGCCCGTGTGCTCCATGAGTTCGGCCACGTGTACCCTCGACCCCCTGTCATGCCTTAGAACTGAGCAGGCTTGATCATCGCAACGTATGAAGGGGTCAAGGTGGATTGGCCGGTGCTGATCGCCGACGGGCTGTGTACGACCATTGATATAGTAAGAGGAAAGGACGGCAAGGAAGGCCGGAAAATATGGCATGCGGTGACGCAATGGCTCACCCTATTGGCGCCGCCGGTCGAGCCCGTCCAAACCAAGAAGCGGGGAAGAGCAACGGACGGCACCCCGAAACCTGCTTCGAAACGACAACAATTGTTGGCCTCCAAGGCCACTAAGGGGAAGACGGCTGACGCAGAAAAGGCGGCAAAGGAGTGCACCAGCCGGAAGCGGCCGACGGACACACATGAGGAGACACTGGCACGGGCCCTGAAGAGCCCACTCCACCGACCGGTGCAGCAAGAAACGGACACCCTGGCGGCAAGAATGAATGCCAGGACTCAGGCGGAGGAAATGGAGGAGGAACCCATGGAGCACCTCCAGCGGCGGCCGGTGAAGAGCACCGCTTAATCAACCGGGAAGCGTTCGGACCCACAGAAGGATGGAATGCTCGCAACTCACACTGAGCATCCCACGCCAAGGGAGGCACCGGAACTGGTTCAGATGGAACCGGTCACAGAAGTCCCTGCACAACAGGCAACACTGGCAAGCCCCGTAACTCAAGAGCCGGTTATACAAAGGCCAACCTCCTCAGCCGACCAAGAACAAGTAGACAAGGGGCGGCTAGCCGGAACACACTTAGAGTGGGAACGACAAAGTGGTCAGCAAGCAGAACCAGAAGTGTAGCTCGACGCAGTAAGGCGGGACCAGCCACCGGCGAGTGAACCCATTAGCCACCCTGCCGTGCAAGCACAACAACAGTGCACCGACAACCAATGGCTCCGGTGGATAGGAGAACAAATTGCCGGAGTAGTCGGATGCATAGAGGCGGAGGAAAGAGCACAAATGGAACGGTTGCTCGTCACAACCGATGAATTGGAGACGGCCCGGTCAAGGATCCGGTGCCTCGAACAAGACTTGGATCGTGTTGAGAATCAAGCTCAACTTGGTCTAGTGTGTGAACTCACCTTGAGAGTAAAGAGACACTCCAACGGTCAAGAGTCACCATTATGTCACCACTTTGTATTCTAGCATTTAGTATGAGTCATAGAATCATATTCTATGACACATAACTTATGAGCTTTCACATTCCCCATGCTCCATGAGGCTTGTTGTTAATCAAGAGAGAGGGTGACTACATAAAGCACCCTCCTCCCACCTTGTATAATATTGAGTCTTTCTCCTTTGTCAATATACTTTTACCTTGCGTATTCCTTGTCTCTCTCACTCCCTCTCTCTCTCATACACACACATAACTCATATCTCTTCCGCTTCACAAGAATCCATCTCTTGATTCTTTACAGATTGGATCACAGGAGACATGGCCAAAATGGCCTTAACCGCAACGTAGATCCAAGCACCGGTGACTCCGGTTGATGTACATATGAATAAGACCCCGGAGACACAAAGTGTCCCAGAAAAAGATGCGGCGCAAGCCCAAGAGCTTGCGGAATTATGAGATGAACTTGCCGCACAAGAAGCATTACGGAGCCGCAAACGCGACTTGAAGAAGGCGGTCGAAGAAGAATTAAAAAAGACTGCTGAGAACCTTCGCCGGGCAGAGGAAAACTTGCGTAAAGCACATCATGCTTAGGACTGGCTAAAGGAAGAAAAGGAGAAATTGCTGCAGGAAAAAGACAAGCTGCGATGGATGGCGGAGATGGAAATCGAGAGGCTGAAGGAAGAACTCCGTCAACAGAAGGACCGGGAGGACCGCGTGCGCCGGCAGATCAACTAGAGGCTGAAGCAGAAGACCGATGATTTTGATCATCTGCACCGGGACTACAAGCAGCTGGAGACGGAGTATAAGAAACAGCAGGAACGATGGCCGAGCTCTGGCAAGAAGTTGATAGGGCCACAACGGCACTCGCCGAAGAACGAGCTGAGAGTTCCAAGCTATTGGAGGAAGCGGCGAATGACCGGATGGAGCTCTACAAACAGAACCATGAAGACAAGGAAAGAGCGACAATGGTATTACAGAGGTTGCAAACAACTTATCAAAGTCAATTGTCGCATTATAGGGAGTAGGAGGCGGACACGGTCCGAATCATCAAGCAATTGAAAGAGGAGCGACAAGCCGCAGAAAATAAATCACGGATGGGAGCCGAACGGATCCAGTGCATCCTCCGGTCATGGCTTACTAAGACCAAAAGTTTGATTGATGATAGCTCTGTGCGTTGGTGGACAAAATGGGCGCCGAATATGGTGGAACTCCAATTGCTCAGGGCGGACGTGGAAAACCGGCGGAAGGAGGGTGACGACTGTTATACACTGACATCGGAGGACTTCACCGCCATAAGGGATGAGCTGGCCGAAGATTTCACAGCCTTGGCAGATGAACAATTGGTGCAGGTCCGGCAACTCGTAGCTCAACTGGATGACGATCGGCTGGAGGCTCAAATCCAGTTTGAGAGCTATGAGCGGTCCCGGCTTCGGGAAGAAAAAGCGAGAAAGGCGGCATCGATCAACCTTAGTGATGAGGAACCGTCGCCAATACTAGGACCAGATGGGGACCAGGCCGGGGTCAGTCAGCCAGAGACAACTCCGACGGAGGAACCAACGAAGGAAACGCCGGTGCTAGAGCAACAAACAAAGCCGCAACCCCAAACGGAGAAAGCACGTGAAGCAATTTGGTTCAAGAGACTATTTTAGGATCTGGGCATTCCCATCAAGGATCCGATTTTCCTGTATTGCAACAACATGAACATCCACCTGGCCTGCAACCCAACCTTCCACGCTTGGACTAAGCACATTGAGGTGCACTATCATTTCATTTGAGAACGTGTCCTAGTCGGAGATATCGATCTACAACACATAAGCACGACCCTCTAGACGGCTGCCATCTTCACGAAGGCACTCAGAGTCTGTGGGACTGCCCAAAGACCCGTTGAATATGGTGGGGGGTTGGCCGCCTATTGCAATTATGCCAGGTGCAAGCCACAATCAAGTGGGAGAATGTATGTTGGTTATCATGGTAGGCCCCAGTTGACAAGTATGAACATCGAGAGGAGGGGATGACACATGTGATAAAGGCAGAAGAATTTTTTTTTCCACCATTGACAATATTCACTCAACTCCTACTAATGTCAAAGCTCAAGTTGTGCTGGAATTAGTCAGCCCAATAGCTCTTTGGATTCTTTGGAAACAACGGTGCAGACAAGAATTTTCCAATCAAACCGTGCATCAAGCAACGTTATTGTAGGAGATATGGAATGATGTTGTAGCCACTCTAAAGAGCCAATATGATGGATCCGATGGAGTTGAAAGACAACGATTAGCCTTCATCCAACAATGGTCGTCCTCTCCCTTTCTTCAGTCAGTGGCCCACCATATAAGATGGAACTATTGAATCCCTATTGGGATTTGTATATAACATTCTCATATGTAAAATTTTATAACTAATGGACGGTTTTTTTTTGAAAAAAAAAGAACAAAGAAAAAAAGATGTGTTTTTGAGTTGAAACTAGCTTTTAAGAAATTAAGCCCACATTGAGGAGGTAGGAATAGAGTGTTGATTCTAATTAAAACAATGTACAATGATGCAACCAAGTAGTTCCTAACAATGTCTTTAAAATGAGACACAATGTCTCTTAGATAAGGCACCATATGCTTTTGTGTTTACATTTTTATTTAATTATTGTTACAATAATTTCATTATTTATCGTTTGTTTATTTTAATAGTGCAACTATGTGCATCTGATGCTTTTCTCTAAGTTCCCATCCAACATGAAACTATGACCCAACATTTTTAACACCTTTTATTCCTATAGAACATGTTAACGAGAATTGTTTCTATTAGCAGTTTACCTAGTTAGTTAATAAACAGTATGGTAGACACTTTTTAGCACCTAGAAACAAAATTGATATCTCCTTCACAATGAAGGGGACAATTGTAGCATCCATAGTTTCCAAAGGATAATTTCCCTTGACTTGCTAATTCTTGTTGCCTAATACGCCGATTTCTATAACGTAGAGGGCATCATGGAGAGATTGAATGGTTGGTGGCCATTTCTAATGTCCATCCTCAGAGTTCTTTGGTTAAGTCAATGACAACTTCATCCATAATAATATGGATGATGGAGATGATGATGTCATGGATGCCATTAATGATGATAAATTGTAAACCTCATTTAAGAGGTCGAGATGCTCAGAGAACTTCTATGCAACTTGCAACTGTAAGGGCATTATGCTGCTAAGGTAATTGTCCTAATATTGCATAGTTTGCATCTAATCAAAGTCAAAGAAGACGTTCAACCTTGAATTTAGAGGTAGAAATTCGAAATGCATAATTACATACCTAAATAATGAACAATTAGAGTGAAAAAATAAATGAATACATATTTCTATACACTTCTAATCTTTCACTTCTAATGTGACGTAAGTCTATAAGTTTAAACTCGAATACATCAAGGAGAATGGAAATTCTTACTAGTACCAATATAATATACATGGGAAACCGATAGTGATGTCATAAATATTGGAGAAGCACCCAATGGCATAGTCATGGAATGTTTTTCCAAACTGAAGACTGTAGGTTTTGAGGTGGTTCACGAATGTCCTGTTTTTAGTATCACACATCGAATCACCAACAAGAACATGGTTATTATTAACAAGTGATCTTCTTCTTTTGATCGGCTCTGTCCTTCTTGACTCTGCCACTGTCGCCGCTTGTTCCGACTTTTTCGGATGTGCCGACTTCTTCAGTCGACTTGACTCCCTTTCACTTCTTGTCTCCCCCCTGTTTCGGTCATTTCCTCCCGCTCTTTGGTTTCTCCGGTGACTTTACCTGTCATTTCGGTTTTTGTTTCGGTTTTCCCCCTCAAGTGCGACATGTTGTCGTGAAGATTCTTGGCTATGGTAGGGAAACCGGGTGGAGTGAATAAAACGGAGATGTGCACCGTTTGCACATCCTCAATAAAATGTGGATATTAGTGGGAGAAAGGGGAGATGTACCGCTCAGATCTAGGGTTTGGTAGTTTTCTTCGTCTTCTTCTTTCATTGGGGTTCTTCTTTGAGGGGAGGTTTAGGTTTTCATTAGGTTCTCCTCTCTCTTCTTGGGTAGGGTTTTGGTTGTTCTAGGTTTCTTCTTCTCCCTATTTTGAGTTTAGGGTTTTCAGGTTTCTCCTATCTTGTCGTCTTGGTGGGAAGAAGTAAGGTTTGTTCTTGATGGGTTTGGTGTTCTTCACTTTGTGAGGTTCTTCGTTTTATGTAAGTTAGGGTCATGTTAGGGTTTCGGGTGTTACTCTCTTCTTCTGCTTCATGTGAGAGTTTGGTTTGGTTTAGGGTTTCTACAACGACGGCTCTTCGGCATTCTAGTGGCGGCACTTGGTGGTTTGTCTTCCTCTCCTCGATGGTGAGCATTTCGCGTGGCGACCGGTTCGAGAAGGGGAGGGCAAAGTGGCACTGGAACACTCCACCATCTTAGGGGTGTGACCAACAGTGGACATCGTGGTCCTGGCGGCGCACTTGACTTGCCTTCGCCGGCCATTTCTTAGCGTTGTTGTATTTAGCCGATTATTTGGTAATAGCCACCGGATTCGTGGCATGTAAGCCGATTTGTTGCAAAAGAATTTGTAATATATATACGTTTGTGTACATTCCTCTTCAAGTTTAACATATTTGAGTTGAGTCCTTAATCGCGGCCAATCGTCTTCTTGAAATCAGAATCTTCGTCAATCGGAAACCGATCCGATCGTAACTAATCCAGGTGTAGTCGATCTGGTCAAGAATCGAAGCGGCCGGAAGCTGACGGGCCGAAACCCATAGAGCAGAAGATCTTCCTCCCTTTCACTCCCTAGTCTCAGACCCCCTGTGGTCCCGCCCAATCCGACACGTACGCGCGAATTTCCGCGGCAACATCAAGATGCTGTAGCCCAAGCATGTTTGAAAAATGCTGCAACTTGTCTGATCCGAGTGGCTTGGTGAAGATGTCGGCAACCTGCCGATCTGTCTGAACATATCGAAGTTCGACTTCATCGCTGAGGACCCGCTCGCACAGAAGGGGTAGTGCACCTCAATGTGCTTGGTGAGAGCATGAAACACAAGATTCTTGGCCAGTTGCATGCTACTTATGTTGTCACAGTAGATCGGGATTGGAGTCGGTACTTCGATTTGGAGGTCTTGTAGCAGCCGTTGGAGCCATATGGCTTGATAGATCGCAATGGTAGCGGCTCGATACTCAGCCTGAGTGCTCGATAGAGCGATTGTTAGTTGCTTTTTGTTGCTCCATGCAACAACCGCGCTCCCAAGAGAGAACATAAAACCGGAAGTGGACGGACGATCCGATGCGTCACCGGCGTAGTCGGCATTTGTATAACCGACTAGCTTTCCAGTTATACCATGTCGGTATAACACTCCCCGATCCTTAGTGCCGCACACATATCTCAATAGTTGGTGCACGCATTGAAGGTGCTCGACAGCCGACTTCTGCCTAAACTGTCTGATTGCTCCGAACGGATAACTGATGTCAGGTCGGGTGATAGTTAAGTAAATAAGGCTTCCGACAATTTGTCGGAACCGTCTCTCGTTGCAAGCCGGTCCGGAGTAGGGACGAAGCTTCAGGTTCTGGTCCAGGGGGCCATTGCCCACTTGTTCATCTCTGACTAAAAACCAAGGGGCTGAATCATGTACACTTGTTCTTCAAGATCGCCTTGAAGAAACACAGTCTTCACGTACATTTGGTGAAGATTCCACCGCCTTGACCAACAACAACCAGCACCACACGGACTGTCATCATCTTTGCTACTAGAGAGAAGGTCTCATCATAGTCGATTCAGTGGGTCTGTGTGTATCCCTTTACCACTGGCCAGGCCTTGTACCAGTTGACGGATCCGTCGGCATTATACTTTACCTTGTATACCCACTTGCAGCCAATCAGTTTGCAGTGTCGGGGAGGGTCAACCAGATCCCAGGTGACGTTGGTATCGAGTGCCCACATTTCTTCCTCCATCACGACACACCAGTTTGCATCTTTCGCCACTTCCGCATAGCTCTCTGGCTCACGCAATTGCACCACTTTTGTCATGTAGTGATGTGCCATGTACTCATTATAACCGTACAGTTTGACAGGGTTCTTCTGGTGGGTAGATCGACATAACTTCTCATTAGCAGATTTAAGGGTCTTGTTGGCCGATTCAGACTTCGTCACCGAAGGTCATTCTTCATTCCTTCCGAAGTCAGATTCACTCGGCTGCTTGTGTGGGGAGAGCACAACTGAGTCTCCACTACTTGATGATTCATCATCATGTTGGTCATTTTGTCTCAACTCTTCATTCAGCCCGCTTAGCCGGAATGAGATCAGACTCTCATCTCGAGTACCAAACTCTCCTTCATCATCTTTTGCCTAGATCATTTCAGGCTCACTGGCCTCATCCTCTGTGACCGGGTAGTTGGAGTTGTCGAGGGTTAGAGCCGGAGTTGCCAAGGAGTACCATGATGCCCACTCATCGAACTCGACATCGCGACTTACTCACACTTGTTTGGTCCGGGGGTTATAACACACTTGTACCCCACCCCTTCTGTTCATATGAGTAGCCGACCAAAATGGACTTCTCTGACTTTGGGTCCAACTTTCTCCGGCTCTCAACCAACACATGCACATAGGAAATATTGCCGAATATCCGTAGGTGTCATAAATTTGGCTTTCGCCCGAAATACAGTTCGTATGCCGACACCTTCTCCCCGATCCGATTTTGGATGTAGACGGCCGTTCAGACTGCTTGAACCCAGTAGAACTAGAGCATGCTCTTCTCTTCCAACATTTCCCGTGCCTCCTTGACGATAAACCGATTCTTCCTCTCAGCTATGCCATTCTATTCCGACGTGTATCGGCAGCTGAATTCCCTTCAAATTCCTTTCTACTGCAAATAACTATTGAATTGGCAGGAACTTGATCTTCCTATCCGTTTCCCATTCGACTAAATTCTGTAAGTTTTGGAAACAGTCGAAAACTTCGCTTTTCTTTTCCATTAGGTAGATCCATGTGTACCGGCTATAGTCATCGATGAAGGAGACGAAATATCGAGTCTTGCCAAAACTAACATTTTGTGTTGGTCCCCATACATCCTATCATGATATGGCATGATATGGCTTCGAAAGGATTCAGAACCCATGACCTTGTGTTACATGGGCTAAAACCTTGCCATTAAACCATGAATTGTAATATGAAAGATATTAGTTTCATTTATTATTTCTATAGGAAATTCATGTATATTCTAGATTACTTTGGAACATTCTAGAAACTTCAAGAGTAATCTTGACAACACTATAAATAAAGGCAAAAGCCATTATTCCGAACCAATTCGGTTCAACTCCAGTCTTAAGCCTCCTAGCTGTTCTTGTATCTCTCTTCTTATAATATAATATATATCTTGTTGTCATCATTATCTCTCTCTCTCCTCTCACGTGGTTGTCACACACTTTTTCCCTTCTTAGTACTAATCCTCATTCTTCTTCTCTATCTTTAATACTAATTCTCCTTGCCTCTAGTACTATCCTTGACAGTTTGAACCGAATTGTCTTCAACTTCGTATCCCTCCTTCTCTTCATACTAATCTTCTTATCCTTCCTTCCTCTAATACTATGGCAATTGTTAGCGCTCAAGAATACCAATCTGTTTTCTCGGAGCTGTAGTGCTTGAAAGAAAGGTTTGTCGCATTGGAACAAGAAAATCAACGATTGTTGGGGGATCTTCAACAAATCTCGTTAGAAAAGCAACAAGTGCAACAACAACATGGGGAGTTAGCATTACACGTGTAACAACTTGAAGCAACCATTGTAGCATTGCAACAACAAGGATCAAGTACTCAAGGGATTCATAAAGAGTCCAAGATCGGCCTTCCTATGAAATTCGACGGAACACGATCAGAGTTCAGAGGATTCTTTAATCAAGTATGATCAATCCTTCAAATGTATCCTTCCAGATATCCCACCAATGCATCATGAGTGGGTCTAGTAGGCACATTACTGAATGGCTCTGCTTTGGCATGGTTCGTGCCGTTGTTGGAAAAAAGTTCTCCATTACTAAATAATTTTGAAGAGTTTATAAGTTAGTTTAAATCCTGTTTTGGAGATATGACAGGAATATGCGAAATAATCTTCAGACATAACTGAGAGTTAGGTCACTTTAATGATAATCAAACACAGAAAGATGAGAAATGGAAGTAAGTACACAAAACAGAAGAGGATGCACAAGATGTTAACATGGAAAACCCTAAACGGGAAAAAACCACGGGAGTCCACAAACTCCAACTCTAACTATGCAAAGAGAATACAACAGGGGAACACAGAGGCAACGACCTCGTGCTCACAATCTTCACCTAATGGCGGTTACAAACAGAGACTCACTCTGTCTCTCTATCTCTCTCTGGTACGCTCTATATAACAATTACACCAAAACATAAAATCTATACAAAATAAGGACAACACTATAATACTGTTTGCCCTAGGTCATATTTATACTAATATAACTTTTGGTCTATTTACAAATATAGCCCCTTTGGGCTCTCTGGAACAAATTTACATATATGTCCCTTCATCCGGTGAGAGGTTCTCACCGGGCCTGCAACATCCGGTTCTCACCGGGCCTTCATAATCCAGTTCTCACCGGGCCTTCCTTTGCTGGGTACTCATATCCCATCCGGAGGGACCAAAATCCTAACAAACTCCCCCTTCACTCCGGCATGGGATGCCTCGTCAATCCGATCCTCTTCCTGCATGCATCTAGCTTGTCGGGTGTCAACACTTTGGTCAGCATCTTCGACCCGTTCTCCTCCATGTGGATCTTCGTTAGGACGAACTCTCGCTTTTCCACTCGCTCCCGGATCCAGTGGTACCTCCGCTGGATGTGCTTCGTCTTGGAATGATACGCTGCGTTCTTCGCAAGGTGGATGGCACTTTAACTGTCGTAATAGAGCTGGTATTCCTCTTGCCGGATCCCTAGCTCTTCGATGAAGTCCTTCATCTATAGTATTTCCTTGCCGGCTTCAATAGTCGCCATGTACTCCACCTCCGTGTTTGACAACGCAACTGTCTTCTCCAACCTCGACTGCCACGAAACAGCTCCCCCTGCATATGTCATAACATATCTTGATGTTGACCGGCTAGTATCCACATCAGCCGACATATCCAAATCAGTGAAACTGTCAAGTTGGGGTTTACCGGAGCTAAATCGGAGATACATACTTGAGGTGCCTTTCAAGTATTAGAGTATCCATTTTACCGCATTCTAGTGCTCCTTGCCGGGATTGCTCATAAACCGGTTCATCACTCCGACTGCATATCTGATATCCGTTCGGGTACACACCATTGTGTACATTAAGGTCCCGACGGCAGAGGATTATGATATCTTCATAATATCCGCCTTCTTTGCCTTCGTCTTCGGGCTTTGCTTACCGGATAGCTTGTAGTTTGCCGGAAGTGTCGATCCGACCGGTTTCGCGTCCGACATGTTGAACCGCTGAAGCACCTTTGTCACGTACTTTTCTTGTGACAGCCAGAACTGCTTCGTTGACCGGTCGCGGATGATATGCATCCCCGGTATCTGTCTTGCCGGACCCAAGTCTTTCATTGAGAAGGTCCGGTTTAGGGCCTTCTTCAGCATCCGTATCTTGACTTGGTCTCGTCCGACGATAAACATGTCGTCTACGTATAGGAGGAATATCAGGAAGTCTCCCCCTTCGAACTTCTTCACAAATACGCAGTGATCGACCTGTGTCTTATGGTACCCTTGATCGGTCATGAAGGAGTCGAGAGCCTGCTTCAAACCGTAGAGGCTCTTCTTGAACCGGCAAACCAAGTGCTCCTTCCCTTTCTTCACAAATCCCTCCGATTGTTGCATGTAGATCTCCTCTTCGAGGTCGCCATGGAGGACTGCCGTCTTCACGTCTAACTACTCTACCTCGAGTTCCATGCTTGCCGCTATGCTCAACACCGTCCGGATGGAAGTCATATTTACTACCGGGGCAAATATCTCGTCGAAGTCCATGTCCTTCTTCTGCTGGAACCCCTTCACCATGATCCTGGCTTTGTATCTCGGGGGGTTACCGACATCTCCCGGTTTTAGTTTGTACACCCACTTGTTCCAGAGTGCCCGCTTTCCTTTCGGCAACTCCACCAATTCATATGTGTGGTTCTCATGCAGGGAATCCATCTCGCCCTGCATTGCACTCAACCACTTGTGCCTATGGGTGTCATCCTTCGCTTCTTCGAAGCTTTCCGGCTCCCCCTCATCGATCAACAACACATGCTCTGCATCTGGAAATCTTCGGGGGCCTCTTCTTTCTCTGAGAGGGTATCTCCATCTTTGGGTTTTAGCAACCGGCTCCTCTATTTGTTCTTCATTCGAATCTGATTCACGGTCTTGGCCGGTTCCGGTTTTAGCTTCCTCTTCTTCTTCTTTTGCCGGTTCGTTATCCTCACCGTAACCGACTAGTTCCTCGAGTGTCAACCGGCTCTTAGCCGGGTAGGTCCGAATCTCATCGAACCGGGCCTTACCGGTCGACTCGGAGTTCATTATCTTCTTCTCCGACTCCTAGTCGGAAAGGGTCTTGTCCTCCATGAAGATAATATCTCGACTCCGGAAAACCTTCTTGTCGACCGGATCCGACACTCATCATCGCCGTATTCGAGGAATATGCAAGGCCGGGACTTTGGATCCAACTTCTCTCTCCGGTCCTTTGCAACAATCCAAACACCTTTAGATGCTGGTAAGACACTTACCGGTGCACACTCTCTGCGGCGTGTCTCCATCCAAGGGCACTGAGGGTGATCTGTTTATCACGTACGTCGCTGTCGCTAGCGCCTTAGCTCAAAACTTCTTGGGTAACCTTGCATGTGCCCGCATACTCCGGACCCTCTCCATTATGGTCCGGTTCATCCTCTCGGCTAGCCCGCTTAGTTCCGACGTCTTTGGCACGGTAAATTCGAGCCGGATTCCCTTCGAATGGCAATACTCCTCGAACTGCCCCCAATATTCTCCTTTGTTATCTGCTCGAACCACCTTCAGCTTCCGGCCGGTTTCTCTTTCCACTCTTGCGTGGAGCTCCTTGAAGATGGATAACACCTGATCCTTCATCTTCAACGGTGTGGCCCACAACTTCCGGCTGTGGTCATTTATGAACGTCACAAAGTACTGCGATCCAGCATGTGACTTCGTGTCCACTTGACACACATCAGTATGCACCAGCTCCAGTGGTGCATTACGTCTCATCGATGCCTTTGATAGGAAGGAGGTCCAGTTTTACTTACCGACTAGGCAGTCGGTGCACCTCTCAAGATGGACGTCCTTCACCGAAATGAGTTTGTCATCGGCAAGCCTCTTCATCCCCTTGACACTCATGTGACACAGTCTCTTCTGCCACAACTCACCGTCAGTGTCGGATGCCACATTCACTTCTTCTAAGCATAACCGGGCATTCATTAGATACATCGTGTTGACTTTCCAAGCCTGAGCCACTATTAGGCTCCCTTTGTTGAACTTCATAACACCATTCCGGATGTTACCCATGTAGCCTTCATCATCTAGCCGACCGGCTGATATCAGGTTCAGTCGAACCTCCGGAACGTGTCAGACATCCTTTAGCAGCAACTTGCATCCGGTTGGTGTTGCCAACCACATGTCTCCTATGCCAACAATTCGGCATGTCCCTTCATTCCCTATCTGGACATAACCGTGCTCACCGGCTGTGTAGGATGAGAAGCATTTCCTATCCAGGGTAAGGTGGAATGATGCTGGTTTCGGGATGTCGTCCGTTGCTCTTCCCCGCTTCTTGATTTGGACGGGCTCGACCGATGTTGCCAACAGGGTGAGCCATTGTGTCACCGCATGCCATATTTTCCAGCCCTCCTTGCCGTCCTTTCCTCTTACTATATCAATCGCCGTACACAGCCCGTCGGCGATCAACACCGGCCAATCTACCTTGACCCCTTCGTACGTTGTGATGATCAAGCCTGCTCGGTTTTGAGGCATGATGGGGGGTCGAGGGTACACGTGGCCGAACTCATGGAGCACCCGGGCAATTTCTCGGAATAACATATCTCGCCGCCCTGTGTCCTGTAGCCCTTGCTGGTTAGAGAGTACTCACCGAAGTATTTGATGAGTTGCTCGGAGGTAGGATTGTCGATCGTGTAGATGCCTCCCTCCGGAAGGCCTATTAACACACAGATCGCCTCCTCCATGATCACCTTTGTGTAGATTTCTTTTATAATCTTTTCGGCCTCCTTGTGTGGCGCCGCCTCCATGATTGTTAAGAAACCCTCCAGACCGTGCTGCCGTAACCATTTCTTGGCAGCTTCAGACAACGTTTGGCAGTCCATCTTTGCGTCGAGGTCGGAGAGCATTGGCGAGGTTTGATGGTGGGGGGAGTGTGAGAGAGAAAGTTCTAAGGGAGGGGATTCTCTGTGTGCGAGCTCTCTACGATTGATCTTCACGCGTCGCTCTGCGTCTGTTCTCCTTGGTTGTGTTGGTACTCGTACCTTCGCTTTTCCCCGCTGGAACGTAATCATATTCCTCCTCCAGTTCTGCTTGATATGTGCCGTCTTTAACCAAGGGCATCCCAAAAATAATGGGTATGCTCCTTGAGCCTGCAACTGGAGAACTACGACTGAGATTTGGAATGTGTGGCCCCCGATGGTTACTTCCAAGTTCCGTATTAATCCTGTTGGTCGCACCGAGCTTGTGTCTGCCATTCGGAGCCAGAACGGACATGGCTTCCACTCTTGGATTCCAAGAGCATCGCACATCCGGAGGCTGATTACATTAACGCGAGAGCCTCCGTCTATTATCGTGTCGGGGAGTTCTTTCCCTTTGACAATGGCCGTAATTGCCGGACTGTTGGTGTCCACCACGGCCGGTCCTTCCTCCGGATTTGAGAAGAATGCCGGAGCCGGTGGTGTGCCGCTTGCCGTCATGCCGGGCTTGAGTCCTTTTGTGAATCTTGGTACTAGCTGCAAGAGTTATCCTAACGGCAGCGTGATCTGGCATTCCTGCAATGCCTGCCATGTCACATTTTCGGACTGACTGCCGCCGGCGAGCTCCTCGGTGTTCTCCTTTTGCTGCGTGAGTTCTGCTATGTTTCGCTCGTTTGCCTTTTTCGCCCATTCCGTCACCTGTTTCCGGATGGCCTCTTGTGTCTCCCATTCCGTCGTCTTGCCCTTCGACCTTGTGGTGATCTGCTGGAGGTCTACGACTTCGGGGACTACCATGTTTACTGCCGGTCGCTTATCATAGCTCTTTGCCGGACATTGATTACTATAATGTCCTTCTTGCCGGCAGTAATAGCAATATGCTTTCCGGGTGTTGCGGGATTCGGCATTGTTTCCTGTACCCGGTGGAGGACTTGTGGTAACTGCGGGGCTCTGGTCCGGTTGGTTGCTTCAGGCGCCTTTTTCCGGTTCACGTGGGTGGCTCCCGTTTTTGAAATGCCGTTTTTTATTAAAGTTCTTTTTGTTGCGGTACCCTTGCCGGGGTTGGTCGTCATACCTCCTGTAATCTTCCCGTCGTTGGTGATACCCGGGGGAGTGATCCCGGTTGTGATGCTCGTACCGTCCATTGTAATCTCGGTACTTGTCATATCTCGTCGATTGTCGTACCGTCCATAGTTGTCTCGCCGATTGTCGTACCAGACATCTTGTGTCGGTCGATATCGCTCCTCTCGTCGCCAGTGTTCGTCTTCTTCGTCTCAGCTGCTACGTGGCTCGATTTGCCGGACTGGTGGGGCTTGCTGATTCAATAAGTTATATTCGTACCGGTCCATCGTGTGGCTCGTAGATTGGTAGAGTAAGCAGTGCGTCCACATGGTGCACTCCAGTGACGAGTGTCCGGAATTCAAGCAGGTGGTGCATTGGATTGCTTGCCGGAAACGGAGATCCTCATCGGTTGGTAATGCTCGTTGGAGGGCTCCCATTGTTAGCCAAGAGCTCGTTTTCTCCATTTCTCTAACCCAGTCGATGACTTGGTCGATGGTGCTTGTGCGAAAGTCGATGATCGTGCATACCGTTCGTAGAGGTTCTCGGAGTGCGGCTAAAAATATAGCTCACGTTTCTTCCTCCAGAGGTGCGCAGGTAAGCTGATTGTGCATCCGTTGAAACCAGATGACAAACTGTGGGATGCTCTCCCCGGGGTCTTGCCGAATTGTATAAAATAAGCCCACCATTTCTCGCTGATCCACCTCCTTCTGGAAGAAATGCAAGAATTTGTCTTTCAGGTCCGCAGAGGTGGTGATGGTGCTGTGATCCTGCGTCCAGTGCCATCTGGCGGCCGGTCCTTCCAATGTCACGCCGAATTCGGCTATCTAAGATCATTCCTCTTCTGCCGCGGTTAACCGTTGTGACACATGGTTCGCTTCCCATGTTTGTTCAAACGCGTGAACATGAGCCTCCGCGTTCGGGTCATCCCGATACTTGGAGTACTGGAACGACATGTCGTCGTCCGGTGTCGGTACGCGGGCTGGCGGTGTCGGTGGTCTTTCCTGCTGTTCCGTCGGTGTCTGAGGTCTTTGCCGGTCTTCCTTTGGTGTTGCCGGCTCAACTTCCGGTGTTGGAGGTTTTTGCTGGTGCACTTCCGTCTCCGGAGGTTGCTCCACGACGAGTGCCAAAGGTTCCCGGTCTGCCAACTCGAGTCCCGGTGTCGGTAAGGTATCCGACTCCTCGTCCTCCGGTCCTCCTGGGGTGTCGTTACTGCTGCGATAGTTCGTATGCGCACTGTAACCCCCTTCTGAATCCGATTCCAGCGCTGAAAATGCTTCAGATTCGCCGTCTCTTCCGGCCAAGGCCTAGAGAAGGGTTTCCACTTCCAGAAGGTTGCTTAAGCTGCTTCCTTCGTCTGGGTAAGTGTTTTGTTGCAGACGGAGGAGCGACTCCTCCGCCACTTTCCGGGTCACTTTGGAATATGATTGATCCGTTCGGATTTCTTCCGCTGCTTGCTGGAAAGCCTCTCGCCGCCGTCTCCATTCAGCAAGTCTTCATGCTCTCTCCGTAACCGGGTCGTCTATTGGCCTAGTCATCCATTCCTGCTGCTGTTCACTGCGATTATGCAGGAATCGTGGTCGCCAAAAATTGTGTTATTGCTAGGGCCGGACAGCAGCCTAACACAGGCTGTCCACTTAAGACACTTTACCAAAGGGTGGTACGGTAGAATGATTTACGACACAACGCTTAATTAGACCTTAATTGGTTACTTAGCAATCCGTAATTAACACGCGTAAGATATAACAATGAATACAGAACGGTAATCAACACTGGAAGATTAAGACAATAAGCTTTATTAATTATCCGCACCTGATTACATTGTAACTGGGCCTTTATATAGGTCTGCGGTGCGAAATACAAAACGGTGCCAACCGACACCTTTACGGGATCGTTACGGATCCGGATCGGCATACCGATTCCGGTCCGTCCGTCCACATCTTCTTATATATTAATATATATATTAAGACTACTAATTATAATAGTTCCCGAATAACTATTCCTTTCACACTTTGGTTTGGACCTCCTTAAGCCTTCTTGCCGGCCGGTAACAATGGGCTTGGAACCAGAAGACGAATCGGGAGCAACCGATTCGGACAAGAGCTGGAACGAATCAGAGACAGTCAATTCGGTTCAAAAGACAGATTCGGAAGAACCGGATCAATTAAGGGCCAAGCATACACGGATGCAGCGGAAGTCGATGCCATCGCGGAGGAATCGACGGATCGGCAAGCGCCGGAGTCATAGCAGCAAAGAAGCTGAGAGGGGCCTATTGAGCAGACATGCCGACCAAGAAGGTCGAGGTGTGCAGAACCAGAAGGGTCTTGGCAAACGGGACCAGACCAGACGAGGAGCGCAAGGAAGGCGAAGCGATGCCAGGAGAAGTCAGTTGGAAGAACCGACTGCCACAGAGACTGACCCTAAGATCCAACCTCAAGTTGAGCTTGAGGGGGAGTGTTGAGCGGCAAGCTCAACTGGAGCCGGATCGTCTGAATAAGCCTGAGCCGGCAAGCGAGATAGATCGGTAAGCTGCGAGCAACCGAGCGGGCAAGCAACAAAGCCGGTGAGCTGGGGAGCCAGTTTGCTGGATCCAATCAGTAATCGAAAGCCTAGTACTAGTGTAGACTACTAGGCAATTATAGTCTCGTAGTAAGTGTTAGATGCTCGTGTGAGCATTGAAGTACGTGGTACTTCTGTCAGTCCCACGAGGACTTGTATAAATAATGCTATTGAGCATAGTTGTAAATACAAAGTGTTTTATATATTTTCGAATATAGCTTTGAGGTTCTGTTGTCTCTGTCTCTCCCGAGTACTCTGTGTATTCCCTAATTTCTCTGTTTTTCTAACGCTTCCGCAAGTTATCGTTTACACGTTTTTACTATATTCTATATGTCTGCGCTCCTGCCCATCGGTTACTATTCCAACGGACAACACCTGGCACGCTTGTGGGATAGTGCCATGGCACGTTGAACCCACCCCTTTAATCTTCCTCCAAAATGGCCCGGATGTTTGGTTCCGCCCCGGTGTCTCGGTCCGGGGACAGTGTAATATCCATAGGCGCGTCGTTGCGTGGTTCCAAGACTAGGTCGATAGGGCTTTCCAGGGTGCCATTGGCTTCCTGTGTGGGCGGTCCGGGGCTCCACTGTCTCGTCCTGGTCTACTGTGGCTGGCTAAGCCGTCAGTGGGCTCTCAATAGGTTGAGGTTCTGTCTCATTCGTAACTTCCTCCGTGGTGTCGGCCGTAGTCGTATGCTCCGGTGAATGGGGATGAGGTTCGTCTCACTTTCTGGTATCGCGGTGTCTCCATTTGTTGTTCCGTGTTGCCCACCGTAGTGGTTAATTCCGGTGACTTGGGCTGAGGTTCCTCTCGTTCGGCAGTATCCTTTACTGGTATCGCGATGGATTGTGCGTTTGGTCTCATGCTACCGGCTTGCATTATTTGGTGAAACAGGTCCTCTTGACTTTCGCCAAAATCATATAGTAGTTGTCCGAGTTCCTCGGAGTGTTGGTCCGCTAGCATGCGATAATCCTGCGCTAGGTCCTCGCGTATTGCCGCAATGCTTTCCTCACTGAGTTTGTAGAACCCTCGACCGTCTTTTCTTCGGTTGTCCTAGTCCGCCCGGTACGTATGCAACTCTGCCGCTTGTGCAACCCACACCATCCAACCTTTGTCTAGTGCCGCTTGTAATTGCGCCGTAAACCTCTCCCGATTTGTTTGAAGAAGTATGCGCACGTTGTCGGTTATTGCTTGGCAACAGTTGCGTGCGTCTTCTACGGTTTTGGATTTCTTGTTTACTGACCGTCGCCGCTTCCTCATCGTTGCTCCTCATTCCTGCCCATAACTGAGATTCCTAATTCTTCTAGCTTTCCCATTTCATTTTTCAGGTGAATTTCGAGCTGATGCCTCCTCTCCTGTTCCCCTAGAAGCTGCTCGTTGAACCATGCTTTCTTCTTTTCTAATAATGCCCGGAGTCCCGTAATCACCACTTCCAATTTTTTCGCTTCCCCCCGTAGTTTAGCGTTTTCTTCTTTCGTGCGGGTGTGCTATGCTGCCTCCGCTACGAGTTTCTCTTCAAGGGTCTTCATTAACTTTCGGCCGTTGGCCCGGATGTCCTTTTCTCTGTCCGAGGACTGGCGAAGTTTGGAGCGGAGGCGGTCCATCTCTGATTCCACCAGTTGCACGACCCGTTTTGCTTTCAAGGCAATGGCAGTCTATGCTTCAATTTCTTCTCTCAGGGCCTCGATGGCGTTGTCTGTTGGTTGAGCTGCCTGCTATGCCACAGTCGCGTTACATTCCAACTCCGCGATGCGTTCGTTGGCCTTTTGTAGCTCGGCTTGGGTCGGTTTAACTGTTTTCCAGACATTTTTATTTTTAATCGCCATATCCTTGGCGCCAATACTGACCTTAGCCAGTTCCCTATGAACTTCGATGAGGGCCGCATTTAATGGGAGTAGTTCCATCCCCATTCGGCGTATATTGGCATTCCGTTGTCTGCCGAGTCTGGCTAGTTGCTCCTCATCATCGCTTTCCGCCGTTTGCGTTAAGGCACGCTCAATCATATGTCGGTCCGCGTGGTCCTCGGCCATTCCTGGGAGACTTTTATTTGTTGTGTTGCCAAAAATTCCATGAGTTCAAAAGTAGTTTTGAACTGTAATAGTGCGCCGAACTCATGCGCCGTGTCCAGAATGTCCAGATACACCAGGACCTCGCTTTCCGCCATAAATACGCCTTTCCCCCACTATGACTGGCCCGAAATGATCGGCCGTGGTTCCTGGATTATTTCGAAGGTTGTGTTGGGCTCCGTAGCTACGGAGCTATCGACCATGATCATCGTCTCTGTGGCCGCGAGTGTGTGTTTAACTAACCCGCACCCATCTTTCTTGTCCAGCCTCCGCGGTTTCAGCCTTCGGCTTTCTTGACGTTGCTCAGCTTCCTACTCCTGCGAAGCTTCCTCCTGTGTTGTTCACGTGCTGGGCTAGGCTGATTGCGGTTCATCCTCCCACTATGTGGTGGCCAACTCCGCTAACCTTCGTTTCGCGGATCGTGACGGCGGCGTAGGTTTGCTGGGCTGTGGTGCCGGTAGACCCCGGGGTGGGAATAGTATCATCAGATACTGCTGTATGATAGGCCTTAGCTTTTTTCCTCCTTGATATGCGTGCAGGCTTTCCCGTAACGCTGGTCTTGTAATGACCCCCCAATCGACCGTGCACCCTTCAAAGGTATCGATGATGATAGCCGCCTTCTGCTTGGGCATCCTGTATGCATTTACATGCACGCATCCAAACTCCAACAGGAACTTGGCTATTTCGCGGAAGAAGGGGTCGGGGATTTCCTTCGTTTTGTATGCCTTGGCAAACGTCGAATATGGCCCGAAATATCTCTGCAAAGTTTCCGTAGGAGGGATTTCAAAATGCCTTTCTCCCAGTGATGACAAGGCAAGCTTTTTCCGGATGGATGTGTTGGTGACCGTGTCAATATTAAGCTTCCTAGCAATGTCCACGGCTTCAGGGTGAGGGGGTGCCTTGGCGACTTTGATGTATCCATCCAGGCGTTTCTCCACGAGCCATCGATGCAAGGCGGCAGAAATGGGGATCGGCATAGTAGGATGGTGAGACTCGTGGCTAGTGGGTGAGGACTGATGGCTATGGTGAAGTTGAGCTCTGTGATAGGATGGAGAGGAGGGTGAGTGAGGGGAGCGATGAGAGCGATGAGAGTTAGAAGGTTGGTTTTTGTACTGTGTAGAAAACCTTCTATTTTCTTCTTTTTGTGGCCTAGGGTTAATTGGTCGGTGAGCCATCGTGGTCCCGTGTGTTCTTGGTCTAGAAGTTTGTGCATGCCCTAAGTCCTTTTAATAACGTCTCTATCTTCTCTTTTTTTTTTTCTTTTGTAACGGTTACATACAATATTAACTTTACACTATAGTACAAGTAGGGCCCTATACCTACTCCGCGGATTCTCCGGCTTTGTTCCGTCCGGTGGGGAATGGGTTAGGTGGCGTAGGTCCCAGGTAAGGTTTAAGGCGAAACCCATTCACCTTTTGTCGTAGCACTTCCCTGGGCAAGGTGCCAAGTTGAAACGTGCCCTGTTCCTCTCCCACTATCCAATACAGGCCTGTCCAGCGGAATCGTAATTTTCCTGGCATTTCCCCCATCCGTGTTTGAAACACTAATACTGCTCTCCCCACCGTAAAATCCTTTTCACGCGCATGCCGATGTCGGTCCATGAATGCTTTGCGCCGCCACTGTTCTTGCTCCAATATGGCCATACTGCAGACCCTTGTTTCGCCTAGTTCTAGCAGTTGTTATAGCCGTATTAATTCGGATTTTCCCTCTGGCAGCCGGGCTCGTACTTGAATCTGCAGACAGGGTACCTGGAATTCGACTGGCATCACGGCCTCCAGCCCAAATGCTAGCCTGAAAGGAATGGATTGTATATTGTTCTTATAGCTGGTTCGATACGCCCATAATGCGCTGTGCAATTTGGTATCCCAATCTGTTCTGTTTTCATTGACTATCTTTTTGAGGATAGTTTGTAATGTTTTGTTCGTGGATTCGGCCAAGCCATTTGCCTGTGGGTAGTATGACGTACTCTTTTTATGAACCACAACGTAGTGTTGGGTCAACTCGTTGATGACCTTGTTCAGAAAGTGACTCCCTTGATCACTAATGAGCTCGATAGGGCAGCCGAAACGACACCAGATATGTTCGTAAAGGAATTTCGCCGTGACTGCCGCGGTATTCTCGCGTAGTGGTTTTGCTTCTACCCACTTGGTGCAGTAATCCGTGGCCACTAGGATATACTTATTGCCTGTTCGAGCAGCTGCCATGGTAAAGGGTCCCACAAAATCAAGCCCCCACTTTTGGATCCAGTGGCAACACCGGTTGATGTGGCATTCTCACGACTTTCGTGGGCTGGCCCAATCATTGGCATAAATCACACTATCTGCAATATTCATACGCATCCTTTTGCATAGTCGGCCACCAAAGTCCTGTGTGCCAGATTTTCCGGGCCGTAACATCGCCCGCGTAATGTCCTCCCGTTGTACCACAATGGGCTTCACGTAAAACCGCAACCTCCAAATGTCGTCATTGCCTTTGTGGTATAGGATGTCTTCGACTAAACAGAAATTCTGACTCCGTACGGCCAACCGTTTTTTCTCGTCCGTCCTTAATTGGGGTGGTTGTAACCTCGTGGTCAAGAAGTAGGTCATTTCCATCAACCACCGATCCGGAAAAGTCTTTTCTGTTCGTTCTGCTAGTGTTGCTATACGTAGAATGTCCGCATCCGGAAAGTCGTCGTCATCTTTTTGCGTCCTTTCTCCATTATCTAGTCTACTCAAGAAATCTACCACCACGTGTTGCATACCTGGTCGGTGCTGAATTACAAAGTCAAATTCTTGGAGCAGTAGCATCCATCTAGCCAATTTTCCCGTCAGTGTCTGTTTCCCTACCAGATATAGCAATACTATATGATCCACGTGAAACGTGAATTTCCACCCTAGCAGATAATGCCGGAATTTATTGATGTTGTATATCATACCCAACGCTTCACAATCCGTTGTGGAATAGTTACGCTTAGCCATTGATAGTTTCCGACTAGCATAGTACACTAGTCGGTACCAATTCGTCTCAAGAGCTGCATCAACACACTACCTATTGCTATCTTCGAGGCATCCACGAACACGTGAAATGGTTTCGCCCAAACTGGTGACCTTGTACGACTAGTGCTTGCGTTAACATTATTTTTAGCGCATCATATGCCTTCTCTTCCGTTGTTGTCCATTTGAAAGGAGTACGGTGAACGACGGCATGTAATGGTGTGGCGAAATCCGCCAAATAGCGTATCATCTGGCTGTGCCATCATATTTGTCCCAAAAACCGGCTGAGTGCTTTCACGTTTGTCGGTGTTTTTGCGTGAGTAATCACGGAGATTTAGTTCGGATCGACCGTTATCCCCTCCTTACTGACGATGTGGCCGAGGAGAGCCCTGTTGGTGACGCCGAAGGCGCATTTGGCGGGATTCAAGCTTAAGTGTGCAGTTTGGCAACGCTCCAGGCAAAGCTGTAGATGTGTAAAATGGTCGGCTGTTGTCCCATATACCGCAAAATTGTCTAAAAAGACCTGCATGAAGGCTAGTATATATTCCCCAAAAATCTCCGTGATTGTCCATTGCAATGTAGCCAATGCCGTCTTTAGCTCGAACATCATGACGACCCCGACCTAGACTCCCAGTGCGTGGCAAACACCGTCTTCTCTTGGTCGTCGGGGTGCATGCGTACCTGTAGATGTGTAAAATTGTCGGATGTTGTCCCATATACCGCAAAATCGTCTAAAAAGTTGTAGATGTGTAAAATAGTCGGCTGCTGTCCCATATACCGCCAAAATCGTCTAAAAAGACCTACATGAAGGCAGGTATATATTCCCCAAAAATCTCCGTGATTGTCCCTTGCAATCTAGCCAACGCCGTCTTTAGCTCGAACATCATGACGACCGTGACATAGACTCCCAGTCCGTGACAAACGCCGTCTTCTCTTCGTCGTCGGGGTGCATGCGTACTTGATTGTAGCCACTGAAGCCATCTAAAAAGTTGTACATGTCATGCCCTGCGACGACATCCAGTATGCTGTCGGTGAACGGTAAAGGGAATGCGTCGGTAATGGTTACGACGTTCAATTTCCGGTAATCCGTCTTCTACAGCCTCGAGTGCCACGAAACAGCTCCCCCTGCATATGTCATTACATACCCGGATGTAGACCGGATGGTATCCACATCAGCCGAAATATCCGAATCGGAAAAACTGTCAACTTGAGGTTTACCGGAACCGAATCGGAGACACATATTCGAAGTGCCCTTCAATTACCGGAGTATCCATTTGACCGCATTCTAGTGCTCATAAACCGGCTCACCACTCCGACTACGTATCCAATATCAGGTCAAGTACACACCATTGCGTACATTAAGCTCCCGACGGTACATGCATATGGAACCTTCATCATATCCGCCTTCTCTGCTTTCATCTTCGGGCTTTGCTTACCAGATAATTTGCAGTTTTCCGGGAGTGTCGATCTGAACGGTTTCGCCTCTAACATGTTGAACCGTGGAAGCACCTTTGTCACATATTTCTCTTGTGACAACCACAATTGCTTCTTTGACCGGTCCCGGATGATGTGCATCCCAAGTATCTGTCTTGCCGGGCCCAAGTCTTTCATTGCGAAGGTTCGATTCAGAGCCTTCTTAAGCATCCGTATTTTGGCTTGGTCCCGTCCGACGATCAACATGTCGTCCACATACAAAAGGAGTATCAGGAAGTCACCTCCTTCGAACTTCTTCACAAACACGCAGTGATCGGTTTGCATTTTGTGATACCCTTGGTCGGTCATGAAGGAGTCAAACTTCCGGTACCATTGTCGGAGAGCCTGCTTCAGTCTGTACATGCTCTTCTTCAAGTGGCAAACCAGGTGCTCCTTCCCTTTCTCCACGAATCCTTCCGGTTGCTGCATGTAGATCTCCTCTTCGAGGTCACCGTGAAGGAATGTCGTCTTCACGTCCAACTGCTCTACCTCGAGGTCCATGCTTGCCGCTATACTCAGCACCATCCGGATGGAGGTCATCTTTATTACCGGGGCAAATATCTCGTCGAAGTCCACGCCCTTCTTCTGTTGGAACCCCTTGACGGGAACTCAGCGCTCCTTATGTCCAACACTCGACCGCAACCAAGATTCTTTTCATACACAGAAAAACAGGAAACAAAATGCACGCGACACAAAGGAGAGAAAAGGGTACACAGAATGTTTACGTGGAAAACCCAAAGAGGGAAAAACCACGGCAGCCCAAAGGCTGCAAACTATCACTATATTGGAATGTACAAACAATGAGTTCACGAAGGCAACGACCTCGTGCTCACGATCTTCGCCACAGGTGGCGGTTACAACAGAGGCAACGACCTCATTCACTCTCTCTCTCAACCTGTACATTGTTACACGCTCTCACTTCTTGCACCAACAAGAAAATGACAACAACAATAACTACATCCTAAAACTCTGCCCTAAGTCATATTTATACTAATATAACTTTTCGGCTATTTACAAAAATAGCCTCGATGGGCTCTCAGAAACATATTTACGAATATGTCTCTTCCTCCGGTTCTCACCGGGTCTGCGTCATCCGGCTCTCCGTAGCCGGGTGCTCCTCATCCGGTTCATACCGGGTCTGCACCATCCGGCTCTCCGTAGCCAGGTACTCCTCTTCCGGTTCTCACCAGGTCTGCACCATCCGGCTCTCCGTAGCCGGGTACTCCTCTTCCGGTTCTCATCGGGCCTGTATCATCCGGCTCTCCGTAGCAGGGTCCAACTCATACGGATTCGGCCTCGACCTATCGGCCTCGGCCGAGTTTGTTCGTCGGCAATATTCTTCTCCCTTCCCATCCGGAGGGACTTGTCTCCCAACACCCCTTCACCAGGATCCTGGCTTTGTATCTCGGGGGGTTGCCGGCATCTCCCGGTTTCAACTTGTACACCCACTTAATTCGGAGTGCCCACTTTTCTTTCGGCAACTCCACCAATTCGTACGTATGGTTCTCATGCAGGGTTTAGGTGTGACTGCATGTGACTTGGTGTCCACTTGACACCCATCAGTATGCACCAACTCCAATGGTGCATTACATCTCATCGGTGGCCTCGATCGGAAGGAGGTCCGGTTTTGCTTTCCGGCCAAACAATCAATGCACTTCTCCAAGTGCACGTTCTTCACTGGAATGAGGTTGTCATCTGCAAGCCTCTTCATCCCCTTCTCGCTCATGTGCACAACCTCTTTTGCCACAGCTCACCGGCAGAGTCGGTTGCCACGTTCACTTCCTCCGAACATTACCGGGCATTCATCAGGTATAGTGTGTTTACCTTCCGGGCCTGAGCCACAATCATGCTCCCTTTGCTGAACTTCATAACACCGTTCCAGATGCTACCTGTGTAGCCTTCATCATCTAGCTCACCGGTTGATATCAGGTTCAGACGAACCTCCGGAACGTGTCAGACATCCTTCAGCATTAGCTTGCATCTGGTTGGTGTTGCCAACCACACCTCTCGTATGCTGACAATCCGGCATGTACCTTCATTCCCCATCCGGACACAACTGTGATCACCAGTTGAGTAGGATGAGAAGCATTTCTGGTCCGGGGTAAGGTGGAACGACGCTCCGGAGTCGACCACCTAGGTCATCTCGTCGCCGGCAAGGTATATCTCACTCTCCTCGATGATGATCATCAACTCTTCTTCACTTTCCGCGATTGCCATCGTTCCCTTCTGGTCCGGCCCCCTCCGGTCTTTACCATTCCGGTCCGGTGTTCGCTTCGGATCGGTACCGTCGATTTCCTTGTCTTTTCGGAAATGCCAACAGTTCTTCTGGAAGTGTCCCGGCTTGCCGCAATAGCAACAAGTAGGCCTCCCCCTTGACTTTGACCGTGTCCCCGACTTTTCCCGGTTCTGGGGGCTACGGTTCCTTTGTCTTCCACGTTCCGATTCGGTAAGGAGCACTTTGGAGTCGGAGCTCGTATCCTTATCTTTCCGACGCGCCTCCTCATCTAGCAAGCTCGACTTCACTCTTGCTAGGGATAACCGTTTCCCTTCCGGCCCAGTGTTGACCAAAGTGACGACCAACGTCTCCCAGCTATCTGGGAGGAAACCGAGCAGGAATACTGCTAGTACCTCATCGGCGAGAAGTACTTCTAATGATGTTGCTTGGTGGATCAGCCCTTGCAAGGAATTCATGTGCTCCGCCATGCTAGAGCCATCTTGGTACTAGAGTCTTACTAGCTTCCGAAATACCGAAACCAGATTAACAACATTTTTGTTCTGAAACATAATATCGATCTTCTCCCAGAGCTCATGAGCCTTGCTCTCTTCATTGAAGTTATTGTATAGACTCATGTCGATGAAGCACCATATGTACGCCGTTGTCTTCATGTGCATCACATCCCATATCGTGGCATCGATTTTGTTCGGTCTCTTGTCCCGGAACTGAACTGGCAACCAAAGATCTTAAACCATGAGCATGTCCCTCATCTTCGACTTCCACACTGAATAGTTGGAGCCTGTGAGCTTGAACATGTCTCCCAACGAATCGTCCATTGTTCTGTGTCGATTCGCTTTGATACCACTTGCCAGGAATATACGCGGAATAATCTCCGGCCACAATTGAAGCGTAGATCACTTGATAACAATCGAACACAAAAGAAATGGGAATGGAGTTAAGTACACGAACAAAAAAAAAGGGGAATACACAGGATGTTAACGTGGAAAACCCCGAGAGGGAAGAGAAAAACCACGGGAGCCCACAGACTCCAAACTATCACTATGCCAATGATTACAGCAGGGAGCATAGAGGCAATGACCTCTTGCTCACGATCTTCACCTGGCAGTAGTTACAACATTGACATGCTATGTATCGCTCTCTCTGTCTCTCTCTGTACAGTTGTTACACCAAAATTACACACACTACTAAGTTTGCCCTAGGTCATATTTATACTAATATGACTTTCGCCTATTTACAAAATATAGCCCCAGTGGGCTCTCTGGAACATATTTACATATATGTCCCTTCATCCGACGAGAGGTTCTCACCGGGCCTGCATCATCCGGTTCTCACCGGGTCTTCCGATGCCGGGCCTGCGTATCCCATCCGGAGGGACCGAGATCCTAACATCCATACACGTATTTTGCCATTTTTCTTTGGTACGACTACTATTGGGCTTAGCCATGTAGCTTGTTTGACTGGTCGAATGAATCTGGCCTAGAGGAGTTTGTCAATTTCTTCTTTTACGCGAGCCGCGTAATTTGGGTTCATGCGGTATCGACGCTCTTGGACCGGTTTTGCATCGGTTGCTAAATTGATCTTACTAGGACCAAATGGTCGAAACAAGGAGTGCGTAGAGATAGGCACAAGACGATTAGAGGGTGCTTAAGCTAAACAAGAGAAAGTAGGCAACATACACTAATGAGAGAGAGAGAGAGAGAGAGAGAGAGAGAGAGAGAGAGAGAGAGAGAGAGATGTTTTTAATTCAAAGAGGGTGGTGGTCTTAGGCAAACTAGTTTCGCTCAATAGTGGAGCTCTTCAGTGCAAAGACCATTACAACAAGAGAATGTGATTTATAAAGGGGTGGGAAGGAAGAGGGAGTGAGAGAAAAAGGAGTGGGGAGGATTTGATTTGTGTAGTAGATGAGAGAGAATAGAATGTGGTGATGAGAGAGAGAGAGAGAGAGAGAGATGTGTGTAGGAAAGTGATAGGGAATGAGAGAAGGGAAATTAGTATAATGATGATGGTGAGGGGGGAGTTTTTAATGTGATGAAAAAGGGGGATTTGGGATAATATTAAGTGGGGGATGTGGGTGAAATATTTGAAAACTTAGTGTTAAGTGGGGGATTTGGGGGATTTGGGTGGATTGTTTGAAACTTTAGTCTTAAGTGGGGGATTTGGGTGGATTGTTTGAAAATTTAGTCTTAAGTGGGGGATTTTGGTGGATTGTTTGAAAACTTAGTTTTAAGTGGGGGATTTTGGTGGATTTTTTGAAAACTTAGTCTTAACTAGGAGGGCATGTAAGGACTTAGATTTTGTCCAACATACGAAAGGGCGTGAGATGCTTGTAAGCTCGGGATCTAACATTAAGTCATTATAGAGATTTTTTAGAAAACTATGAATGCCTAGTTTTGGGGTATGTTTGGTGTATCTAAGTTTAAAGATTGTGGGGTTAAGGGAAGTAATAGTTTTGGGTTGATATAGGAGTGTTTTTCTAAGACTAAAAGGTATTTTCTTATAGCTTTTTAGTATAAAGGATGGAGGGTAACCACGGTTAACTAGTCTATTGAAAAAGAGTTTTTTCATTTGGTAGAAACCTAATGGGGTGCTTTCTCTAATAAGATATCTCTTCACTTCATTAGTGATAAAGTGTTGTTTCGTATGGGAAGGATGATCCGATGAAAAAGGCAAGTATTGGTATGAATTGAGAGGTTTTTGAAAACAATTGAATAAGAAAGATGAATTTTCGAGGTTGATCCATATGTCTAAAAAAGGTAGCCGAAAGGGGGAAGTTTGAATGGTAAGCTTGATGGAGTTATTTGTGTGTGAAGGGTAAAAGTCGAGATATTCTAAAAGTTGAGATTTGGTGCCTGTCCAGACCCCAAATGCATCATCAATATAGCGGGTGAAGTAGAAGAGATGGGGGGGCGATGGTTGTAAGTTTTCGAGATATACTAAAAAGAGGCATGCATATACGACTGAAAAGTTGCTACCCATGGCCGTACCTTTTATTTGTTGGTAAACTACGTCATCGAAAGTGAGATAGTGATATTCTAAAATAAGGGCACTAAGGGTATAGATGAGATTTGTTTTCGAAGGGGAAAAGTGGGGGGTGATTAGACTACGTAGGGCTTGGAGTCCTAACTTAGGGGGGATACTAGGATAGAGAGATTCAACGTCAAACGTGAATAAGAAACTATTAGATGGTGGGTGTAGGTTTTCTAGTGATTGGATTAGTGTGTGAGAGTCTTTTAGATATTGTGGTTGGAGAAGGAGGATTGGTAAAAGTTGGTGGTGTAACCACTTCGATGTTTGTTCAAATAAGGAGTTATTATATGAACAAATGGGCCGGAAACCTATAGGTGTTTTGTGTAATTTAGGGAGGAAATAGAGGTTGGATACTTGATATCCTTTTTTGGGTTTGTGGAGGATGAAATTAGCTTCAATTGGGGAAAGTGTACCTAAGTGGTTTGTTATTATGTTATTAAGGCGGTATAGTAACTCTTCCAAGGGGAAGTGGCTGACTCTCTTATAGGTGGTAGAATTCGAGAGGTGTTCTATGGCTTTGGTGTAGTATGTGTCTTTATCTAGAACACATACTCCCATATTTTTATCGGCTGGGAGGATGATAATGTGTTTGTTGTGTTGGAGGCTTTTAAAGGCTCTAGAGAGGTGGTATGGGATTCTAGTGTTTATGGGCTTAGTGTTGTGTGCTATTTGGTTAAGGATGTGTTGGTGTTTTAATATTATGGAGACTAGGGGTGGATATTCTGTGGGTGGCATCCAACTAGGGTTAGGTAGTTTGAAGGGGTTGAGAGGAAGTGAAGGTGTATTTCTAAAAAAATGTTTTAGCTTGAGGGATCTCGAGAGGTGGGTGAATTCTTTTAGGATATTGTTGGGTGAGGGAGGTGGGGATGGTAGGATATACTTAAGGCCTAGGTTTAGCAATTGTGTTTCATTTTTAGTGAGGTTATGTTTAGAGAGGTTATGGATTTTACTATGAATTACTTGTGTACTAGTAAGAGGTTTCCAGAAGTTGGTTCTAGGTTTTTTATTTCGGGATTTGGGGTGTGAAAGGAAGGGAAATAGTTTCTGTTTTCCCCCAAACCACATATATGTGTCTTGGGTGGAGGGGGATCTATTAAGTAGGTAGAATAAACGTTTGCTAGGGTGTACGACGTGTCTAAACCGTTTGTTAACGCGTTTAGTACGCCTAGCTAACCGTTTTTTGGTCTACTAGGTTGTGGGTCTCCTAGTGGTTTTGGGGGAGGACAAGGTTTTGATGTATTTTGATAGTGTTTATAGTTTTTATGTGAGGGAGTGTTAGAAGAAAAGTTGGGGGTTTTTGTGTTAGGAAGAAAGGGGGTGTGAGAATAAAAGTTGGGGGTTTTTTTATTAGGAAGAAAGGGGGGGGGGGTTAGTGTAATATGGAGGATGTGTAGGGGGGAGATGAGTTGAATATGGAGGATGTGTTGGGGGGGAATGATAAGTATAATGAGAGTGATGTGGGCTAATTAAAGGGGTATGGGTAGGGTAAGGATTTGAAAAAAGGTGGGGAAGGGCATTATGAAAATTAGATGATAATGGGGGAGGTGTAGAGTGATAAATGGAAGAAAATTGTGGGGGGTTTGAATGGAATTCTTCAACATAAGGGGGGTGGGTAGAGTAAGAATTAGACAAAAAGGGGGAGGGGGTATCCATGTAATATTTAGAAAGTAGAAAGGGGAAAGGGGGTAGGAGGAGGAGGATGGGGGAACGAGTGAGAGAAAGAGGGAGGGGGGGGGGGAGGAGGAGGAGGAGGGAGTTGTTTGTACAGAGAGGTTGCGTGGGGGGAGAGAGGAGTGGGGAAGATTAGGGTTACGTAGGTGGGAGACATTGTTTTCTTCATAATACATGTGTGGGGTTGGGAGGAGAGGGGGCATGTATCCATGACGGCTGCCTTATGCAGTCCCGTGCATCATGCCATGGAGGGGGGGTTGTAGATCTATAGGCCGGCTGTCATACACAGTCCGGAGCCTTACATTGGAGGGGGAGAACGGGTACGTATGATGGTTTCCGTTTCCATTTCCATAGATATGGTCGTTACCGGGTCGAAGATGGAGTGGCGGCCATGCTTGTAATTGTGAATGGTACCGGTCGCGTTGGCGTTCGTTGTGAGTGGGTGGCTGGTTCCTGTCGAATGTCGGTACTGGAGTATGTGGATCCGACATATATGGTGGATGGTGTCCGGCGTTGATTGTGGTATAGGGATGTGAGGGAAGTTTATTTTGGTTAATAAATGTAACCCTCGGGCCATTAAGGTTAAAGGGGGGGACGAAGTTCTTACTGACTTCGTTTGTGGCTATATTGCAGGTAAATCGGGGGAGGGAGTGATGATTGGTTGGTCGGAGAGGCTTTTGTTGCAAGGGTTTAGGGTTAGGTTTATGGTTGGGTTTATGGTTGGGTTTATGGTTGGTGTTATTTTTAGGGTTAGGCTTATGGTTGGTGTTATTTTTAGGGTTATTGTTAGGGTTATTGTTAGGGTTAGTAATAGGGTTGGTTTTAAGCTTATGATTAGTATTAGGATGTATCTTTTTAGGACCAAATGGTCGGACATGCACATCACTGTTATGTTTAGCACTACTAGTGTTATCGAGAGTTGTAAAGTGTGATAGACTGTTATAATAATCTTCATAGTCATTCTCTTCACTCATCTCTATATCTATTTTTCTAATGTTTAACTTCTTTGACGTATCTGCAATACTTATGTGTGTTTTTTCTAAGAGTTCATTGTTTGTGAGTGATTTTTCTTTATATTTAGTAGCATTTAAATGTATGGCAGTTTCGATTGTGTGATTCATTGCAAAATCATCACATGCTTGTAAAATTTCCATAGCAAAGGTTTGTTGCCATAATGCTAAGGTTTCTTTAAAAGTATTACTATTAGTATTCGAAGATATTGATTGCAAATATAAGGGCTCTTGAATGACTTCAGCGATCTTACTTATATCTAATATAACTTTATTAGGAAAATCATCCAAGTCTTTAGCATAGCTATGAGCGAGTAAGTCTAGATGTTTAATATAACATCGGGTTAGTTCTTTATTATATTGTTTAGTGATAGTATTAAACTCATTATGCATACTAATATTTAACTCCTCATGTTCTATATTCAAGTTAGGTGGTTTGGTTCTTAAGCTAGGAGGTGTAAGATCGTGTTCATTTAGATTTAAAATACGAGTATAAGTAGTTTTGGTTTTCTTAGAGCGCCGATGAATAGTTGGAGCCTGTGAGCTTGAACATGTCTCCCAACGAATCGTCCATTGTTCTGTGTCGATTCGCTTTGATACCACTTGCCAGGAATATACGCGGAATAATCTCCGGCCACAATTGAAGCGTAGATCACTTGATAACAATCGAACACAAAAGAAATGGGAATGGAGTTAAGTACACGAACAAAAAAAAAGGGGAATACACAGGATGTTAACGTGGAAAACCCCGAGAGGGAAGAAAAAAACCACGGGAGCCCACAGACTCCAAACTATCACTATGCCAATGATTACAGCAGGGAGCATAGAGGCAATGACCTCTTGCTCACGATCTTCACCTGGCAGTAGTTACAACATTGACATGCTATGTATCGCTCTCTCTGTCTCTCTCTGTACAGTTGTTACACCAAAATTACACACACTACTAAGTTTGCCCTAGGTCATATTTATACTAATATGACTTTCGCCTATTTACAAAATATAGCCCCAGTGGGCTCTCTGGAACATATTTACATATATGTCCCTTCATCCGACGAGAGGTTCTCACCGGGCCTGCATCATCCGGTTCTCACCGGGTCTTCCGATGCCGGGCCTGCGTATCCCATCCGGAGGGACCGAGATCCTAACATCCATACACGTATTTTGCCATTTTTCTTTGGTACGACTACTATTGGGCTTAGCCATGTAGCTTGTTTGACTGGTCGAATGAATCTGGCCTAGAGGAGTTTGTCAATTGCTTCTTTTACGCGAGCCGCGTAATTTGGGTTCATGCGGTATCGACGCTCTTGGACCGGTTTTGCATCGGTTGCTAAATTGATCTTATGTTGATAGAACTTTGGATCTAATCCCTTCATGTCCTTGTGGGACCAAGAGAACACATCTTTGTACTCCCTGAGTAGTGCTATCATCGTGTCTCTTTGATCCGGCAATAATTCTTTTGCGATGGAGAGGAATCAGGGGTCTGATGTTGTACCCATGTTTACTTCTTCTAGGGCTAAGGCAGTGACTCGTTGTGAAATTTCCATTTCCCTCTCAAACACCACCCGTGCTCTACATAGTTCTAAAATTGACTTTGGGTCTAGTTCGTAAGCCTCATCGTGGAGCGCAGTGGGTGTGGCGTACTCCGCCGCGGTTTCTATGACATCGATTTCGAATAGCGGAATGATCCGAGGGTGCTCGTTTAGGTATACTTCTAATTCTGTATCATCCACCCCAACCAACATATTTATATCTTCCGTGTATAACGGTGTTATGCCCTTGGGTTGTGCTGCCATTTCCTCTGTAGGTATGCGAACCTTGGTGCGCCCACGTCGAAAGCTGATGGACTTATGTTGCCAGCTCTGTTTGATATTCGCTAAATGAAGCCACGGTCTGCCAAGCAGCATAGGATATGCTCCTAGGGCGTCGAGGGTGAGGACTACCACCGAGATGTCGAAGTGATGTCCGCCAACGAGAATGCCTAATTTTCGTATTAAGCCAAAACGGGCAAGCTTCCCATTCTGAAATTCCCAATTGTTCGCATGTCTTCACGCTAATTACATTGACACTAGAGCCGTCGTCGATTATGCATGCTGTGATTTCCTGACCATGTAATATCAACGTAATAGCCGGATTATGGTGATCCACCACCGTTGGTCCGACGCTGGTGGAGACGGTTACCCATTATGCGATCCTCCACGGCCTGGCGGAACTGTGGGACTAGTTGAAGTAACTTCTCCATGGTTAGTGTTATCTTGCAGCCTGCGAGTGATTGCCATATGGGATCCGGAGATTTTACATGTCCCTCCAAACGCCCCACATTGTTCACGGACTCCTGCCGCTTGCGTTCCGCATTTGCCGCGTTCGCTTTTTTGACCCATGCTTGGGCCGTCTGACGTATCTCATCTTGCGCGGCCCAATCAACATTTTTTGTTTGCTGCCGTGTCGTATTGACAACATGCGCCTTGCCCTTGTGTAGTGGACATTGCGTGGCATAATGTCCGGGTTGTTGGCAAACAAAACAATGGACGCTAGATTTGCCTTTCTCGGCAACTGGTGGTGTGTTCTGATCCCTAGGTGTGACTTGTTCCTCCCGGTCTTGGTTTGTTCTTTTGAGCATTCGCAGTGCTTGTTATTGGTCCCGGCGCGGCTCCTGGTGCCGGTCATCGTCCGAACTTTCGTTGTACCGCCGTTGGTCCCGATATTGACGATGTTTCCCGCGAGGCCCATTGAAGCCGCCATGTTTGTTCGTCGAACGGTAATTATCGTAGCGTCGGCCTCCTTTATGATACCTGTGGTTGCCTCGGTAGTCCTCGTCCTCTGGCTCTTCTTCCTCGGAATCGTTGGTATTCCGGCAATTCTGGTAGTGCCTGTCATTGGGTGGGTTCCGATCCGTATACCGGGGTCGTTCTTCTTGGCGCCTTTGCTCATTCCGGTGAGGTGGGCGCTGTGTTTCCACGCTTCGTACTGTGAGCGTGGATCTATTCAACATATTGTACTCACACTGCTCGACTGTGTGTGCTTTCAAGTGACAGATTGGGCAGTGGATTCGCATGTTTCATTCCACTACGGAATGCCCAGAATTGAGGCAAATCATGCACTGGATTGCCTAGCGAAAATGTCGTTCCTCATCCTAAGGTAACGCTTGTCGTAATGAGGACATGGAAAACCTTTCCTCTTCTTCATCTAGCTCGAGTTGTAGCGCTCGTTCTATGACCATATCGGCTATTTCTCCTTTCACGCTGTTGTTGTTGAGTGTCGTCCATATCGGTCGTCGTAAAGCTGCCAAAAATGTCTCCCGAGCCTCGTCCTCGATGGTATGTGTTTGAAACTCTAGAATTACCCACAAATCCTCATGTAGAGGATCATTTCGAGTGGCTACGCAGGATACAGACAGACCTATCTACCCATTTACATCAAGCTCAACAAACACAGAAGGCTTATACGGATCGTCATCGGCTTCCATCCTGTTTTGACATTGGAAATCGGGTATGGCTATTACGACGACACATCAAGACTACTCGACCATGCAATAAATTGGATTATCGACGATTAGGTAATTTTCATATTATCAGAAAAATTAATGATGTCACATTTTGTCTTGATCTACCTTTGCAACTACGGTTACATCTGGTTTTTCATAGTTCTCTTCTCGAACCCTACCAAGATAACACTATTCCAAATCGTATTACACCACCTCCACCCTCGATTGAGCTTAAAGCAAGACTGGCGTATGAAGTTGCTTCCAACCTCGATTCCGAGATTGTTCACAACAAGCTCTACTATTTGGTACATTGGCTAGGTTATAGTCCAAGCGAGCGTACTTGGGAACCAGTCGAGAATGTCTCAAATGCTCGAGCTCTTATTTAGGACTTCCATCAACAATATCCCGACAAATCGGGTCCTCTATCTAAGAGGACTTGTCACACTCGTCATCTTAAGGGGGGGTAGTGTCATGATATGACATGATATGGCTCCGATGGGATTGGAACTCATGACCTTGTGTTACATGGGCTGAACCCTTGTCATTAAACCATGAATTGTAATACAAAAAATATTAGTTTCATTTAGTATTTCTATAGGAAATTCAAGTATATTCTAGATTACTCTGGATCATTCTAGAAACTTCAAGAGTAATCTTGACAACACATTAAATAGAGGCAAAAGGCATTATTCCGAACCAATTTGGTTCAATGCCAGTCTTAAGCCTCCTAGTTGTTCTTGTAAGTTTCTTCTTATAATGTAATATACTTCTTGTTGTCATCATTATCTCTCTCTCTCTCTCTCTCCTCTCACATGGTTGTCACACAAATTTTCCCTTCTTAGTACTAATCCTCATTTTTTTGCTCTACCTTTAGTACTAATTCTTCTTGCCTCTAGTATTATCCATGACACATCTTATTGTATGAGGTCGAGCTTGTTACGGCTTCGATTTCGCTCGTTGAGAAATTGAAGTCGGTGTTTCTTTCCGAGCTGGAAGGCTTCACAAATTTGGGGCTTCCGGTCACTAAATTTCGGCAATCCGAAAAACACATGTTTCGATTGCAGATCTTGAAGCCTCTGGTAGTTGACGTGGCTTATTCACTTGTGCCATAAATCGTTGTCGGACTCGACTTTTTGACCTTTGGTGAATAGCACGGTGCCAACGTCATTAGTGTCGAGGATGAACATCCTCCTGTGCTAGTGCCCCTACGTGATTATCTAGCGTTCTTCCTCGATGAAGCACCCGAGATGTGTGAACCGTACATGCATCCCCTGGCCGATGATTTGTTCGACCAACACCGGGTTTTTTTTGTAATTGTCGGGACATGTAATACATTCATTAGTGTAAAAGAATACGTGTGGGGAAGCGTATGCGTAACAGCACAGACTACACAGTTCGGAAGTACGATAGTTTGGTAAAACACAGAAATCACAGAGAAAGAGAGGGAGAGTCAGAGAGTGTAGAAAAATCAAGCTATATTTAAATAATTCTCTATATGTTCTCTGTACATATTTCGTGCTTAGTGAGCACCTTTTATACAAGCCCTAACTATCGGGCTGACACAAGTACTGATAGTTCTTGACCGCTCATAAATGAGCCTTCTACACTAACTCCCAAAACTATGACTTACGAGGAATAACGTTCTAACAGCCTTTCGGTTTAAACACCGCCATGGCCCTATTTTGTGTACGGTTTTACGCACCCAGTCTACAGACTGGGGTACGCACCCGTTTACGCACCCAATGTTGAGCTTGTCTCTCAACACTCCCACTCAAGCTCAACTTGAGGTTTCATATGCTTTTCCGGATCTTCGCTCCAGCTTCTCCTGGCTTCACGCCTAACTCGCGCTCTTCGACCCGTCCGATTCCGTGCGCTTCGACCCTTCCGGTCGGCTCGTCTGCTCATGTGGCCCTTCTCAGTTCCCTTGTTGTTGTGGTGTTAGCGCCTCTTTCACTCCCCTTTCCTCCACTTGGCCCTTAGTCGATTCGTAATGTCCGAATCGAACATTTCGATTAAATTGGTCACTTCCGATTCAATTCCATGGTTGCCCGAATTGGCTGTCTCCAATTTGTCTTTTGTTTTCAGGCCCTTGACAACGTCAGACCACGTCTTGGTCTTGGCCTTTACACCCTTCTTAGCTGCATTTCTCCTTTGTTCGGTTGTCTTTGGTTCTTCCTTGCGATTACGGCCCCTGTTTTCTTCTTCTTCGGGTTCTTCAGCCGGCCCAAAATCAAATTCTTCATCCGATTCGGCATCACGGTCACTACCGCTCCTTTCACGCTCCTATTCCTGTGCTTCTCTCCCCCTCAAGTTTGGCGTGTCGAGGTGACGCAATCCCAGCTCACCTGAGAAATTTTGTAACTTGTCGAAACCAAGGGGCTTGGTGAAGATGTCGGCAATCGGCCAACTTGTCGGAACATACGCCAGTTTGACTTCACCAGAAAGGACACACTCGTGGACGAAATTATAATGCACCTCAATGTGCTTTGTTCGGGCGTGGAACACAGGGTTCTTCGCAAGGTGGATGCTACTGAGGTTGTCGCAATAGATCATCGTTGGATCAGACACCTCTACATGCAGATCCCATAATAGCCGTTTCAGCTAAATGACTTCGCACGTACTGACAGTCGCCCGTCGATATTCGGCCTCCATGCTCAACAACACTACTGTCGGCTGCTTCTTACTGCTCCACACAATCGCCACACTACCCAATGAGAATGTGTATTTGGATGTGGATCTACGATCGTGGGCATTTCCGGCTCAATCGACATCCGTGTAGCTGACTAATTGCTCGGCTACGTTTGCACGATACAATAACTCCATGTCTTTCATGCCGTTGACATATCGTAATATCCTTTGCGCGAACTCAAGGTGTTCGATCGTGGGCTATGACATAAATTGACTGATCATTTTGACCGGATAGCTGAGGTCGAGCCGAGTGATCATTATGTAGATGAGGCTTCCAACAATCTGTCGAAACTGTGTGTGGTCGCACGCCTTTCCCGAATCTTGGCGAAGTTTTACGTTGCTATCCAGAGGGGTCAAGATGGGCTTACAATCTGCCATCCCAAACATGAAGAGCATATTTAGCGCGTAATGACATTGGATAATAATGTGTCAAACACATTACAAGAAGACCTCGAAGCATAGAAAGCCATAGTGGCCAAAGCAAAGAAAGCTACTCAAATTGCCGAAACAGAGATTGATCGGCTTCGAGCGGAACTTCGCCAATCTTCAGATAGGGAAGTAGATGCTAGGGCAAAAGGCCGCCTGGCGGTCAAGACATTGGAAGGCAAACTCCAGGCGGAGGTCACAATGCATAGCAGAACAAAGGAGGAATATGAAAAGTTGCGTGAAGAGGCAAACAAGAAGGACGCTGGAATCACGGGATCACGGGAGCTCGCGGAGAAAAAGAAGGCCTGGTACGACAAGCAACTGGTACATGAGCGTGCACAGATGCATGAAGTCCAGGTACGACTAAACAATAAGATGGGACGGCTCAAGGAACTACATTTAAAATATTCCCAGTTATGGGCAAAAATGAAGAGTCTTTACGAAGAAGCCACGGTGGCCAATAAGCGTAAAATAGAGAATCGAACGAAAGCTTTAGAAGAGTGCCAAGTACGTGCCACCTTGATTACAGACCGGATCCACACCCTCCTACAAACCAGTCACGAGAAGTTTAATACATAGCTAAAGGCGGCTATGGACAAAGGATGGACCGGATGGGTGATGGAGGCCGCGGAGCTACATATATACTGCGCAGATAGGGAAAACCACCGAAAGGACGGAAAGGGCTTTTATAAGCTAAGTGAAGACAACATCGCGACCATACGTGAAGACCTTGCGGAAGATTACCAGGTGCTAGCCAATCAGCACTCCGAGGAACTCACATAGCTGATGGAGGAGTTCGTGGAAAGCCAGCATGAGACCTTCCGGCAACCGGTGGACATGGGCAACGAAACTCATAGGGCTGAAGAATTCAAAAAAGAGGAGGCAATTATTGTGTTGGACAATCACTTCGTAGAGCAAACCGAGTCCCTTCCCAATGACAAACCTGAAGTCACGACGACGGGCAATCGAACGGGTGCCGAAAGCACGGAGGAGCGGCTACTAGAGGGGGAACCATGCCAAGAAGAGCCCTCGACAGAGCCGGAAAAGGTGCCCCCCCAAGAAGCACAAGTAGAGCAAGCCTAGCCGACCTTAGGTGAAGAAGAGAGAGCGGAAACTGCGGCACCGATCGAGCTAAACAACGACGCCCCTACGATCGTCATGCCACCCCTAGACCAAGACACATGGGAAGAGCCGAACATCTTGGACACTTTGGATGACGAATAGACGGATCGGTTCGACGTGCCATGGCACTGTCCCACAGGCGTGCCAAGTGTTGTTCGCCGGAATAGTAACTGCTGGACATAACGTGAGATAAATTAAAATACAAATTAAAATATTGTAAGAAATGAATGTAACGGTTCATGCAAGGAGCATAACCGACGGGACGCCCTGTGTATATAAAGGGCAGAATTCCTGTGATAAGGGTTAGCATTGTTTTGAGAGCTCTTTTCTAATATAGTACTATCTTCCCTTATCTACTGTGTAAGTGCTAGTGTGATATTGAGTGAGGGATTATACTCTGTAAGAAGTGCATACCCGTAAACATAAGGTTAAGCATGTTCGCGGAGTTAAACATAAGGTTAAGTGAATGTAACAGTTGTAGCCGGGAACTTTCACGCCCTGTAGATACGTACCCTTCAGTAACAAGTAAGGTGCGAACGTACGTTGTGCGCCTCTCTATTCCTTGTAACGCAACCCTTTGACGCCTACCCCGAAGGACTGTGGGTAGACAATGTTCTAGTCGACAGTACACCGACAACAATGTGATGCTGCCGAAAATCCTCAAGTGTGCCAAGTTCACCTTCTTTCCGTAATACAACTCGTGTGGTGACACTCCTCCATTAGTAGAGGTCTGATTGTGCAAGTAAACAACTGTCCTTACGGCTTCAGCCCAGTAAAATTTTGGCATATCCTTCTCTTCAAGCATTCCTCTGGTGGCTTCTTCGATCGTTCGATTCATCCGTTCGGCTACGTCGTTCTGCTTTGGCGTATATCTACACGAGAATTCGCATTGAATTCCCTCCTTCTATAGATAACTCGTGAACTGGTTGGACAAGTACTCCTTCCTGCCATCGGACCGTACACACTTGATCTTTCGTCTAGTTTCCTTTTCCGCAAGACTCTTCACCTTTAGGAACCATGTGAAGACTTTGCTCTTTTTCGTGATCAAGCACGCCCAGGTATGCCGAGTGAAGTCATTGATGAAGGTTACGAAGTAATGGCTTCCACTGAGACTCACGTTCTTTGCCGGTCCCCACACATATGAATGGATCAAATCCAGTAGATTTCGACTACGATTACGCTCATTGGGGAATAGAAGTCGATGCTGCTTCCCGAGTTGGCAGGCTTCGCAGACTTGGTCATTACGGCCTCGAAATTTCAGCAAACCGAAAACAATGTTCTTCATCTCCATTTCAAGAAACCGTGGGAAGTTAATGTGGCGAAACCTTTTGTCCTTTCGCGAACAACGCGGTTCTGGCTTGATTGGTATTGAGGATAAACATCCTCCCTTCTTGGCGTCCTTGCGCGATAACTTGACTTTCCTCTTCGATGTAGCACCCAAGGTGCGTGAATCGAAATTTCATCCCTTGGTCAACAATTTGACCGACCAACACCAAGTTCTTGGTTATTTTCGGGACGTGCAACACATTCATAAGTTTCCCTTTCTGCCCGACATGGCTGAGAAGAACTTCTCCGACATGTTTGATGGTATGCAGAGTATCGTCTCCCGTTTTGACCACTCCTTGTTTTTCCGGTTTCTCCAAGTACAAGAACCATTCTTCATGACTCGTCACATGATTTGACGGTCCGGAATCAACATACCACACTGCGCTTAATTTCGAGGTGTTCACGGCGAACAAATTGGCCTTGTGCTTTATCATGAAGGCTGGGCCCGATCCATTTCCAGCTCGTACGGAGCCCTCAACGTAGTGCGATTTCTGACACCTTTCCACGTCTCTTCTGCTCGACTCGGTTTTGTCTAAATTGGCTCTCTTCTTTCAACACTTGCTCTCCCTGTGGCCTTTCTTGCCACAATACCAGCATTCTATCGCGGCATTCTTTTGCCGGCTTCCGGCGCTGCTATTACTCCCCCTACTCCGGAGGGTTCGGAATTGCTTCCGGCATTTCGATTATGCCGCACATTCGGCTCTTTTCGGCCACCTCCATTGCACCCCGATCCGCTTGTCCGCCACGACTACGGGCCTATCTTCCTTCGTGTATAGCATCTTTCTGTCGATGTGCGTACTCGTTGACGCACCCACGTGATTTTCCTCCGAGAGCAACATCGATTGAAGCTCGAAGAACAAACGCGTAATCTCCCTTGTGCCAGACCGTTTAGTTCATCCTCTCGGCCAGACCGTTTAGTTCCGGCATCTTTGGCACGGTAAATTCCCTTCGAGCGAAAGTACTCCTCGAACTACCCCGGTATTCACCTCCATTATCTGCTCGAACCGCCTTCAGCTTCCGGCCGGTTTCTCTTTCCACTCTCACGTGGAGCTCTTTGAACACGGATAACCCCTTATCCTTCGTCTTCAACGGTGTGGCCCACAACTTCCGGCTGTGGTCATCTATGAACGTCACGAAGTACTGCGATCCTACATGTGACTTGGTGTCCACTTGACACACATCAGTATGCAGCAATTCCAATGGTGCATTACGTCTCATCGGTGGCCTCGATCGGAAGGAGGTTCGGTTTTGCTTTCCGGCCAAACAATCAGTGCACTTCTCCAAGTGCACGTTCTTCACTGGAATGAGGTTGTCGTCTGCAAGCCTCTTCATCCCCTTCTCGCTCATGTGCACAACCTCTTTTGCCACAGCTCACCGGCAGTGTCGGATGGCACGTTCACTTCCTCCGGACATAACCGGGCATTCATCAGGTAAAATGTGTTTACCTTCCGGGCCTGAGCCACAATCAGGCTCCCTTTGCTGAACCTCATAACACCGTTCCGGATGCTACCTGTGTAGCCTTCATCATCTAGCCGACCAGCTGATATTAGGTTCAGACGAACCTCCGGAACGTGTCAGACATCCTTCAGCAGCAGCTTGCATCCGGTTGGTGTTGTCAACCACACGTCTCCTATGCCGACAACCCCGGCATGTACCTTCATTCCCCATCCGAACACAGCCGTGATCACCGGCTGAGTAGGATGAGAAGCATTTCCGGTCCGGGGTAAGGTGGAACGACGCTCCTGAGTCGACCACCCAGATCATCTCGTCGCCAACAAGGTTTATCTCACTCTCCTCGGTGATGAGCATCAACTCCTCTTCACTTGCCGCGATTGCCGTTGTTCCCTTCCGGTCTGGCCCCCTCCGATCTTTACCGTTCCGGTCCGGTGTCCGCTTCGGATCGGTACCAACGGTTTCCTTGTCTTTTCGGAAATGCCGACAGTTCTTCTGGAAGTGTCCCGGCTTGCCGCAATAGAAGCTAGTAGGCCTCCCCCTTGACTTTGACCGAGTCCCCGACATTTCCCGGTTCTCGGGGCTACGGTTCCTTTGTCTTCCGCGTTCCAATTCGGTAAGGAGCGCTTTGGAGTCGGAGCTCATATCCTTATCTTTCCGACGCGCCTCCTCATCTGGCAAGCTCGACTTCACTCTTTCTAGGGATAACCGTTTCCCTTGCGGCCCGGCGTTGCCCAAGGTGACAACCAACGTCTCCCAGCTATCTGGGAGGGAACCGAGCAGGAGTAGTGCTAGTACCTCATCGGCAAGAGGTACTTCCAATGATGTTGCCTGGTGAATCAGCCCCTGGAAGGCATTCATGTGCTCTGCCATGCTGGAGCCATCTTGGTACTAGAGTCTTACTAGCTTCCAAAATACTGAAACCTGATTGACAACATTTTTGTTCTGAAACATAATGCCGATCTTCTCCCAGAGCTCATGAGCCTTGCTCTCTTCATTGAAGTTGTTGTATAGACTCATGTCGATGAAGCACTGTATGTAAGCCGTTGTCTTCATGTGCATCACCTCCCATATCGCGGCGTCGATTGTGTCCGGTCTCTTGTCCTCAAACTGAACCGGCAGCCAAAGGTCTTTAACCATGAGCTTGTCCCTCATCTTCGACTTCCACACCAAATAGTTGGAGCCGGTGAGCTTGAACATGCCTCCCAATGAATCGTCCATTTTTCTATGTTGCCTTGCTCTGATACCACTTTGACAGGAATGCACGCACCCTTCCGCCACAGCCGGCCACAGTCGAGTCTAAAATCGAAACACAGAAAAAAAACGGATAATGAATGCACGACACAGAGGAGACAAAAGAGTAGACAAGATCTTTACGTGGAAAACCCAAACTAGGGAAAAACCACGGCAGCCCACAAGACTGTAAACTATCACTATATCACAAAGATTACAACAGTGAGCTCACAGAGGCAATGACCTCGTGTTCAGGATCTTCGCCATAGGCGGCGGTTACAACAGAGGCAACGACCTCTTCGTTGAGGAGAACTCAACGCTCCTTATGTGCAATGCTCGGCCACAACCGAGCTTAAAATCATACACAGAAAACGAGAATGAATGCACGACACAAGAAGAGACGAGTACACAGGATGTTTACGTGGAAAACCCAAAGAAGGAAAAACCACGGCAGCCCACAGGCTGCAAACTATCACTATGCTAGAATGTACAATAATGAGTTCACGGAGGCAACGACCTCGTGCTCACGAGCCTCGCCACAAGCGGAGGTTACAACAGAGGCAACGACCTCTTTCTCTCTCTCTCTCTGTACACTGTTACGCGCTCTCTCTATTCTTGCACCAACAAGAATGACAACTACAAGTTTGCCCTAAGTCATATTTATACTAATATGACTTTTCGGCTATTTACAAATATAGCCTCGATGGACTCTCAGAAACATATTTACGAATATGTCTCTTCATTCGGTGAGCATTCCTCACCGGGTGTGCACCATCCGGCTCTCCGTAGCCGGGTACTCCTCATCCGGTCTTCACCGGGTTTGCACCATCCGGCTCTCTGTAGCCGGGTACTCCTCATCCGGTCTTCACCAGGTCTGCACCATCCGGCTCTCTGTAGCCGGGTACTCCTCATCCGGTCTTCACCGGGTCTGCACCATCCGGCTTTCTGTAGCCGGGTACTCCTCATCCGGTCTTCACCGGGTCTGCACCATCCGGCTCTCTGTAGCCGGTTACTCCTCATCCGGTCTTCATCGGGTCTGCACCATCCGACTCTCCGTAGCCGGGTACTCCTCATCCGGTCTTCACCGGGTCTGCACCATCCGGCTCTCCGTAGTCGGGTACTCCTCATCCGGTTCCAGCCTCGGCCTATCGGCCTCGGCTGAGTTTGCTTATCAGCATTGTTCTTCTCCCTTCCCATCCGGAGGGACCTATCTCCCAACATTCATTTCTTTCTCTCTCTCTCTCTCTCTTTGTACACTATTGCGCTCTAATCTTGCACCAACAAGAATGACAACACCCACACACACATATAAACAACAATTTCCCCTAAGTCATATTTATACTAAAATGACTTTTCGGCTATTTACAAATATAGCCCCGATGGACTCTCAAAAACATATTTACGAATATATCCCTTCATCCGGTGATCACTCTTCACCGGGCCTGCATCATCCGACGCTTGCCGGGCACTCATCATCCGGCTTTTACCGGGTCATCCGTAGCCGGGTACTCCTCATCCGGTTCTCACCGGGTCTTCATCATCCGGTTCTCACCAAGTCATCCGTAGTTGGGTGCTCCTTATCCGGAGGGACCTGTTTCCTAACACATCTTGTACGACCAATATGCGTAGTTGCTCCTGTCGAGCTTCTCAGTCGGTAGCAAGCTTCCCATTCCTCTATCCATATTGTTGTGTTATCCTTTCCGAAAACAACAACTTAACTTTGTCTTTATCGCAAGCTTTTATGTCGACTGCAGAGGAGTCTCAACACTTGCGCTCTGATACCATGTAAAAGAATACGTGTGCGGAATCGTATGCATAATAGCACAGAGTAGACGGTTCAGAAGTACGACAGTTCAGTAAAACACAGAAATCACAGAGAAAGAGAGGGAGAGTCAGAGAGAGTAGAAAAACCAAGCTATGTTCAAATAATTCTCTATATGTTATTTGTATGTTCTTTGTACATATTTCGTGCTTAGTGAGCACCTTTTATACAAGCCCTGACTATCGGGCTGACACAAGTACTGATAGTTCTTGACAGCTCATAAATGAGCCTTCTACAGTAACTACCAAAACTATTCCCTACGAGGAATAACGTTCTAATGGCCATTTGGTTTAAACACCGCCACTGCCATATTTTGTGCACGGTTTTAAGCAACCCAGTCTACACACTGCGGTACGCACCCGTTTACGCACCCAATGTTGAGCTTGTCTCTCAACAATAAACTTTCCCATTTATTCGACATGACTCAAAGGGACTTCTCTAACATGCTCGATCGGGTGAGGAGTGTCGTCTCCGGTTTCGACAACTCCTAGTTGCTCTAGTTTTTCCAAATATGAGAACCACTCTTCATGGCTCCTCATATTGTTACACGCCCGGAATCAACATACCACACTTCCTCCAATTCGGAAGTGGTCTTCATCATTGAGTCTGCCTCGTGATTCATGACGAAGGTTGGCACTTTACCAGTGTTCTCGGTTCCAGATCCTTCTGATCCTTCGGCGTAGTGCGAGCGTTTCTGACTCCCTTGTCCGGCCTTGCTCTCCTAGTGGATTTGTCTAAACTGGTGCACTTCTACCAACACTTGCTCTCCTAATGGCCTTTCTGGCCACAATACCAACATTCCATTTCAATTTTCGATTGGCGGTTCCCAACACCGCTCTCCCTGTGCTCGTGGAGGGTCCAGATTTGTTGTCGGCACTATCTCCACGCCTCTGATTCTGCTCTTGTCGACTACCATTGTTACATGTCGATCCACCTCTCCCTCCACGTCCACAAGGCCGATCTGCCTCTGTGTACATCATCTGACTGTCCAATTGCGTGTTCCTCGACCCACTTACGTGGTTTTCTTCGACCATCAGCATCGATTGTAGGTCGAAGAAGGACGATGGCTTTTCTCGGGTGCAAATTGTCGTCTAGATAGGCTCGTACCTCTGTGCTAGACCACCGAGGTAGATCTTCACCAACTTGTCTTCGTGTACTGTCACGTTTACGAAACCTAGTGCATCGCCGGATGGTGTAGTTTGTAACGAACATGTCCCTTTACTGGATGTTGTTGAGTTGTTGCCGGAGCTGCAACTTACGGGCCGTCGTACTAGCTGTGAAGATCTTTTTCTGATTTTCCTAGGCTTCTTTTGACGACTTTGACTCTCGGATGTAGGCCATCATCTGATCGTGCACACAGGCTATGATGCAATACAACACCCAACTCGCTCCTTGTTCTCACACCGGGAAACCCTTGTGTGCTGGGTCTGATACTCCTTTGTTCGCCCCGTCGACATAACTCAAGTAACCGTGCCCAACAGGTACTAGTGCATCTTGTAAAACGAAGATGCATAGTTGTTCCTCTCAAGCTTCTAAGTTGGAAGCGAGCTTGCCATCCCTCTATCCATATCTTCTTTCTGTTCTTACCGGGTGTTAGGTTTGGGTTTGTCTTTGATGAATCGCTTGTCCGCAACAGAGGATTCTCAACCCTTATGCTCTGATACCATGTGAAAGTTAATGTGCGAAAGCTTAGACAACCCAGCTCAGCCGGATAGCAATAGAAAACAGAGACAAGGTTCAATTGAAGCTTGGAAAATACACAGTATGTGGGAGAGTCAGAGAGAGCAAAACAATCAACTCAATTTCAAAATGAAAACACTCTTTACATACAATGTGCTTAGTGAGCACTTTTATACAAGTCCTTAAAGAACTAACAAAAGTACTGACATGTACTTCAATGCTCGTACTGAGCTACTGACACTAACTCCTAGGATACCTAGTAGTCTAAGAGTGTAGACCTCCAACGACCTACCGGTTCACACGTGGGTCTAGCTCTCCCATCCGGCTCTCCCGATCTAGCTATTGGTTTCAGATACCGATCCGGCTCTGACTTAGCCAATCCAGATTAGGTTGATTTTTTCCACTCAACAATATATATATATATATATATATCATAATGAATTGAAGAACATACGAGGAAGAGTTCAAGTCACATATGGTTGATTCACATTTTAGGGTCAAGTCAACGACATAAGTAATGGTCGAGCTAGGAGAATATGCAAGACTAGGAGTAAAGGATTACTGATGTGGCTCGCCTTTCTTATCCACAAAGTTACTAACAAAGTGGTGGCATGGCCACACACAAATGTGATGACTTTGTCTTATTCATTTCATTTGGTGTGTCTAATTTTCATTTTTGCAATGCAATATGCTTGGTGTCAAAATCGAAATCATCGACGACAAATGATTCTCAATATATATATATATATATATATCATAATGAATTGAAGAACATACGAGGAAGAGTTCAAGTTCACTTGAAAGACAACAAGTGATCACTTCAATGATATATGTGTCTTTTTAGTCAACAGTTTTGTATTCTGTATTCAATGTATCTTTACCTTAATAACTTGGTAAGGCAATCATGTTACAAATGTGTTGCTTTTATTAGTGAAAAACATTACTACATCTACATTGGATAACATATATGTGGCTCCATATGCGACCTCACAACACTTTTGTAGAACCTTTGGACTACACACGCATATTTGATTAACATTCGAAATATGATATACATGTTTATGACACAAGAAGGTTAGCTATTTTCGTAAGATGTTGTTATCAACCACACCTCTCAATGTGTCCCCATCCCTCTCTAATTAAATGTCAAAATTGTCTAAACTACATTTAAGTCATGTTTAGGTTAAGAAATGATTTGGTTTAACAATTTATATTGGATTGATTACTTGATGGATGCCTACCTTCTCTTTATATAGGTGCTAACATGTATATGATGTACGTGAGGGTGCATGCAATGCATGAAATATATGTGACGTGTGATCGCCACTTGGCACACTTATGCTACATGCGATGCATGACATCCATGTTGCTCATTTGAGTCAACATGTATGGAGTATACATAGGACATAAGTAAAATGATAAAAATATATAACCATATAGAATGATCGAATATGGGACTAACCACAACCAGTTCACAAGCAAAATGTGAAAAGATAATAACCGAAATAACTGAAAATAGACAATGCACATACATAGAGACACAAGATATTAATGTGGAAACCTTGAATGGGAAAAACCATGGGAACCCATAGACTCCAAATAGAATAACTATGTAAAGAGGAATACACAAGAAACCCGCTTATGGATCCAAACTATCCATAGAATAACCCATATACTCCGCTTATGTGGTCGACAAAGCCATCTATCCTTCTGCAACCTCAACTACCTGTTGAAAAACCCGCTCGGCCACAACCGAGGAAAAGGATCAACTCTCAGAAAACGGGAAATGCAAAATGCACGAAGACAATAGAGAGAGAGGTACACAGGATGTTTTACGTGGAAAACCCTAAATGGGAAAAACCACGGGAGTCCTCAAACTCCAACTGTCACTATAAACAGAGATGTACAATGGTGAAGCTACAAGGCAACAACCTTGAGCTCACTATCTTCGCCACAGGCGGCGGTAATACACAGAGGCCACGACCTCTTCGTCTCTCTCTCTCTCTCTCTCTCTCTCTCGGCTGCTCACCTCACTCCCTCTAAGTGGGAAAAACAGAAAAATATGAGCAGCAACTTTTCAGCAACTCCAAACAGTTTGCCCTAAGTCATATTTATACACATATGACTTTCGGGCTATTTACAAATATAGCCTCAAGGGCCCTTGGCAAACATATTCACAAATATGTCCCCGCATCCGGATCTCTCTCCGGGTACATACATCATCCGGCTCCGTAGCCGGGTCTTCATCATCCGGCTCCGTAGCCGGGTCTTCGTCATCCGGCTTCATGCCGGGTACTCTTCATCCGGCTCCATGCCGGGTACTCTTCATCCTCCGGTTCCGTAACCGCAACCGGGCTTGCCGTCATTCATCTCCGGACATCCCATCCGGAGGGACCGATATCCCAACAAACTCCCCCTTCACTTCGGCATGGGATGTCTCTCCAATCCGATCCTCTTCCGGCATGCTTCCAGCTTGTCGGGTGTGAGCACTTTGGTCAGCATATCTGAGCCGTTTTCGTCCGTGTGGATCTTCGTCAGCACGAACTCCTGGTCTTCTATCCTTTCCCGGATCCAGTGATATCTTCGCTGGATGTGCTTCGTCCGGGAGTGATAGGCCGCGTTCTTCGCAAGGTGGATGGCACTCTGACTATCGCAGTAGAGTCGGTACTCCTCCTGCCGGATACCGAGCTCTCTAATGAAGTCCTTCATCCATATTATTTCCTTGCCGGCTTCAACAGCCGCCATGTACTCCGCCTCCGTGGTTGACAACGCAACCGTCTTCTGCAGCCTCGACTGCCACGAAACAGCTCCCCCTGCATACGTCATCACATACCCTGATGTGGACCGGCTGGTATCTGCATCAGCCGACATATCCGAATCGGTAAAGCCGTCGAGTTCGGGCTTACCGGAGCCGAATCGGAGGCACACGTTTGCCGTGCCCTTCAGGTATCGGAGTATCCACTTGACCGCGTTCCAGTGCTCTTTTCCGGGATTGCTCATGTACCGGCTCACCACTCCGACTGCATATCCTATGTCCGGTCTTGTACACACCATTGCGTACATCAAGCTTCCGACGGCAGAGGCATATGGTACTTTCATCATGTCCTCCTTCTTAGCCTTTGTCTTAGGGCTTTGCTTGCTGGACAACTTGCAGTTTGCCGGGAGGGACGATCCGACCGGTCTTGCTTCCGACATGTTGAACCGTTGAAGCACCTTTGTCACGTACTTCTCCTGTGACAGCCACAACTGCTTCTTCTTCCGGTCCCGGATGATGTGCATCCCTAGTATTTGCCTCGCCGGACCCAGGTCTTTCATTGAGAAGGTTCGGTGAAGAGCCTTCTTCAGCATCCGTATCTTGACCTGGTCCCGTCCGACGATCAACATGTCGTCCACGTACAGGAGGAGTATTAGAGAGTCTCCTCCGTCGAACTTCTTCACAAACACGCAGTGGTCGGACTGCGTTTTGTGGTACCCTTCATCGGTCATGAAGGAGTCAAACTTTCGGTACCACTGCCGGGGAGCCTGCTTCAAACCATAAAGGCTCTTCTTCAACCGGCATACCAAGTGCTCCTTCTCTTTCTTCTCGAATCCTTCCGGTTGCTGCATGTATATCTCTTCTTCGAGGTCACCGTGAAGGAATGTCGTCTTCACGTCCATCTGTTCTACCTCGAGGTCCATGCTTGCCGCTATGCTCAGCACCGTCCGGATGGAGGTCATCTTCACTACCGGGGCAAATATCTCGTCGAAGTCGACGCCCTTCTTCTGCTGGAACCCCTTCACCACGATCCTGGCTTTGTATCTCGGGGGGTTTCCGGCATCTCCCGGTTTCAGCTTGAACACCCACTTGTTACGGAGTGCCCGTTTTCCTTTCGGCAACTCCACAAGTTCATATGTGTGGTTCTCATGCAGGGAATCCATCTCCTCCTGCATGGCACTTAGCCACCTGCGGCTATGGGTGTCATGCTTCGCTTCTTCAAAGCTCTCCGGCTCCCCCTCGTCGGTTAGCAGCACGTGCTCTGGTTCCGGAAATCTCCGGGGGGCCCTTCTCTCTCTTAGAGGATATCTCCGTTCCGGAGCTTCGGTAACCGGTTCTTCCGATTCTTCTTCGTCCGAATCCATTTCGGGATCGGAGCCGGTTCCGGTATCGTTTTCATCTTCTTCGGCCGGTTCTGTTTCTTCACCGTCTTCGGCCGGATCCTCGAGTGCTAACCGGTCCCTTGCCGGTCGGGACTGCTCCTCGTAGAGTTGATCCTCACCGGTCGACTTGGAGCTCTTCATCTTCTTCTCCGACTCCCAGTCGGCGAGTGTCTTGTTCTCCATGAAGATGATATCACGACTCCGGAATATCTTCTTGTCGACCGGGTCCCATACTCGGTAGCCGAACTCGTCGTTGCCGTAACCGAGGAATATGCATGGCCGGGTCTTTGGATCTAGCTTTCCTCTCCGGTCCTTTGCCACATGTACATACACTAGACACCCGAACACCTTCAGATGCCGGTAGGACACTTCCTTACCGGTCCACACTCTCTGCGGCGTGTCTCCGTCCAAAGGTACTGAGGGTGATCTGTTTATCACGTATGTCGCCGTCGACATTGCCTCATCCCAAAACCCCTTGGGTAATTTCGCATGCGCCAGCATACTCCGGACCCTCTCCATTATGGTCCGGTTCATCCTCTCGGCCAGCCCGTTCAGTTCCGGCGTCTTCGGCACTGTAAACTCGAGCCGGATTCCCTTCGAGCGACAGTACTCCGCGAACTGCCCCCGGTATTCCCCTCCGTTATCCGCTCGTATCGCTTTCAGCTTCTTGCCGGATTCTCTTTCCACTCTCGCGTGGAGTTCTTTGAAGACGGACAATACTTGGTCCTTTGTCTTCAACGGTGCCGTCCACAGCTTCCGGCTGTGGTCATCAATGAATGTCACGAAGTACTGGGCTCCGCCATGTGACTTCGTTTCTACTTGACACACGTCAGTGTGCACCAACTCCAATGGTGCGCTACGTCTCGTCGGTGGCCTTGAGTGGAAGGAGGTCCGGTTTTGCTTACCGGCCAGACAGTCGGTGCACTTCTCCAGGTGCACATGCTTCACTGGAATGAGGTTGTCTTCTGCAAGCCTCTTCATCCCCTTCTCACTCATGTGGCACAGTCTCTTGTGCCACAGCTCACCGGCAGTGTCGGCTGCCACGTTCAACTCTTCCGGACACAACCGGGCATTCATAAGGTACAGTGTGTTGACTTTCCGGGCCCGAGCCACTATCAGGCTCCCCTTGCTGAACTTCATTACGCCGTTCCGGATGCTACCTGTGTAGCCTTCATCGTCTAGCCTCCCGGCCGAAATCAGGTTCAATCGAACCTCCGGAACGTGTCGAACATCCTTCAACAGCATCTTGCATCCGGTTGATGTCATCAGCCACACGTCTCCTATGCCGGCAATCCGGCACGTACCTTCATTTCCCATCCGAACACAGCCATGCTCACCGGCTGTGTAGGATGAGAAGTATTTCTTCTCCGGGGTCAGGTGGAACGACGCTCCGGAATCGACCACCCAGGTCATCTCTTCACCGGCAAGGTTCAGCTGTGTCTCTTCGGTAATGAGCATTATCTCTTCTTCACTTGCCGCGAGTGCCGTCGTTCCTTTCCGATCCTGCCCTCGCCGATCCGGACCTCTCCGGTCCGTGGCTCCCCGGTATGCACCGTTTCGCTCCGGTGACTTCTTCGAATCGGTGTCGTCGGCTCCGTTGTCTTTTCGGTAATGCCGACAATTCTTCCGGAAGTGCCCCGGCTTCCCACAGTGGAAGCATGTGGGTCTTCCTCTTGACTGCGACCGGGTCCCCGACTTCTCCCGTCTTTGCGGACTCCGGTTCCATTGTCTTCCCCGTTCCGATTCGGTAAGCAGCGCCTTCGAGTCGGAGGCCGGTTCTTTATCTCTCCGACGCGCTTCTTCATTCAAAATACTTGTCTTTACCGTTTGTAGAGACAAGTTATCTTCGGTGCAGGAGGTGCTGAGAGTCACCACCAAGTTCTCCCAGCTTTCCGGCAATGTACACATCAAGATGATGGCTTGCATTGCATCCTCCAACGGGAACTTTATCGCCGCAAGCTGGTTCACGAATCCCATGAACGTGCTTACGTGTTCCACCATACTCTCGCCGTCCCGGTACTTGAGGTTCACTATTTTACTCATCAGGGAGGTCCGGTTCAACGCATTCTTCCTCTCGTAGAGGCCCGACAGCTTCTTCCACATCTCATATGCGTTGGTGTCGTTCGCCACATGTTGTAGAACGCTCACGTCTACGTATTGCCGAATGGTTGCAACGGCTTTCCGGTTCAGAAGCCTCCATTCCGACTCAAGTACTCCCTTCGGTATTTCCGACCTGTCAATCGGTTCGTACAGGTCCCGAACAATCAGAAGATCTTCCATCTTGATCTTCCAGTCGGCGTAGTTCTGCGCATTCAGCACCATCATCCCCGGCTGCCCGCTGCTGCCGCCTTCCATTTTCTGTGTTACCGTCGCTCTGATACCACTTTGTTGAAAAACCCGCTCGGCCACAACCGAGGAAAAGGATCAACTCTCAGAAAACGGGAAATGCAAAATGCACGAAGACAATAGAGAGAGAGGTACACAGGATGTTTTACGTGGAAAACCCTAAATGGGAAAAACCACGGGAGTCCTCAAACTCCAACTGTCACTATAAACAGAGATGTACAATGGTGAAGCTACAAGGCAACAACCTTGAGCTCACTATCTTCGCCACAGGCGGCGGTAATACACAGAGGCCACGACCTCTTCGTCTCTCTCTCTCTCTCTCTCTCTCGGCTGCTCACCTCACTCCCTCTAAGTGGGAAAAACAGAAAAATATGAGCAGCAACTTTTCAGCAACTCCAAACAGTTTGCCCTAAGTCATATTTATACACATATGACTTTCGGGCTATTTACAAATATAGCCTCAAGGGCCCTTGGCAAACATATTCACAAATATGTCCCCGCATCCGGATCTCTCTCCGGGTACATACATCATCCGGCTCCGTAGCCGGGTCTTCATCATCCGGCTCCGTAGCCGGGTCTTCGTCATCCGGCTTCATGCCGGGTACTCTTCATCCGGCTCCATGCCGGGTACTCTTCATCCTCCGGTTCCGTAACCGCAACCGGGCTTGCCGTCATTCATCTCCGGACATCCCATCCGGAGGGACCGATATCCCAACACTACCATCATGCATCCAAACTTGGACCGATTGGTATCGATATTAGCCGACATGTCCGTAAACCCTTCCAACACAGGGTTACTTGAGCCGTATCTAAGGCATACACTTGAGGTACCTCTCAACTTGTTGTTTATCGGCAAGATCATTTTTACTACCAGGGCAAATATTTCATCGAAATCTACACCTTTTTTTGGTGGAAACCCTTCACCACGATGTATGCTTTGTACGTGGGTGGATTCCTAGCTTCTCTTGGATTCAGTTTGTAAAACCACTTGTTTCGGAAACCTTCTTACCTTCCAGCAACTCAATCAATTCATATGTGTGGTTCTCATGCAAGGAATCCATCTCGTCTTGCATGACATGTAACCACTCTTTGTTGTATGTATCTTCCTTAGCTTCCTTGAAGCTTTCCGGATTCCCCTCATCGTTTATGAGAGCATATTCTTTTTCTGGAAATCTGGGGGGGGGGGGGCTTCTATTCCCTAGGGGATATCTCTTGCCTTGATTCTCCTCAACTGGCTATGTCTTCTACCGGCTCCTCATCCAAGTCCGATTTGGATCCCTATTCAGATCCGAGTTCCGGACGCCTTTTGGTTGATCTGGCTTTGGTCTCCAGATGTCCTCTAGCCGATCCAGTTGGCCAATTATTTTCTTCAGCTAACATCCAACTTCCGGCCGGTTGGGTGTGTATCTCATCTGGCTGTTCTCTTCTGGTCGGCTGGGAGAATGATCTTGGCTTCTCCGTCTCCCAATCGGCAATAGTCTTTTCTTCCATGAAGATTATGTCCCAGCTCCTGATGCCCTTCTTGTCAATCAGGTCCCACAGCCGGTAGCCAAATTCATGTTTGTTGTACCCCAAGAAGATACACGGTTGGCTCTTAGGATCCAAATTTCCCCTAGGGTCCTTGGCAACATGCACATAAGATAGGTAACCAAACACCCTGAGATGTCGGTATGACATATCCTTTCCCATCCACACTCTCTATGGGATTTCATCATCTAAGAGCATTGAGGGAGATCTGTTTATTACGTAAACAACTGTTATCAACAAATCAGCCCAAAAGGTTTTCAGTGACTTGGCATGTGCCAACATACATCAGACTCTCTCCATCACGGTTCGGTTTATCCTTGTGTTCATGAGTCTCTGGCACTGTATACTCCAACCGGATACCTTGTGAATGGCAGTGTTCTTTGAACTACCCATTGTACTCGCCTCCATCGTCTATGTTGGCTGGTGGGCGGAGTATGAAAGACAAGTGGGGGACGAGTTAGAAGCAACATTTAAGCTATTAGTATTAGTTATTAATTAGCTAGAATTAAAATAGGAATGAACGGATCCAGAAGAGTTGCACCGATCCGAATCCAGACTGATTCATAACCGGTTGCCAATATGGCACCGTTTTGTAAACAAAACTGGATGCCTTTAAAAGGATCCGAAGAACAATGTATTAAGGGACATAATTAATATAAATGAAGTAGGCTTTAAGATTATTGTGTATTTATGTACTTTCCGTTTTCTGCATACTATCTTAGTACCTTACGCGTGTAATAAATTCATGTAGGTTGTTAATCCGGAACCAACCGGATAAAATTATATCTGTGTCGGAAGCATTAAACCCGTAACCACCCCTTTGGTGAAGTGATCCGGAAGGACACCCTCTATTAGTGGCTAGTCCGGCCTAGGAATAACACAGTTTTGGCGACCACGATTCCTATAGAGCGCAGTGACCATCGGGGAATGGATGACTAGACTGACAAACGACCCAATCACCGAACGAGCGAGAAGACTAGTCGAAAGACTACGGTGGGAGACCTACCAGCAAGCGGCCGAGGAGATTCAATAGGACTGGTCTTTTCCCAGAACGATTTGGCCGAGGAGTCACTCCAGTTGCAAAATCAACAATATACCGACGAAGGCAGTAGCATGAGTAGTTTACGGTAGGCAGAATCGATATTGCAAACCCTCAACACAAGCGCCGGAGAATAAGAAGCCTTTTCCAACTTTGAGTCAGATCGTACAGTGAGTACAACGTGCAGTCAAATTATCGAAGCAGTCACAAAACCTCGAAAAATTTGGAGGAAGATGGTTCGGAGAACATATCGATAGCGGAAGCGGAAACAGCATTACCCACACCACCGGGCCACGAGATAAACTAGACCAAAAGTCGGAGAAAACGGGTGAGCGTGTATCAACACCACCACCGGACCAGCAATCCAAGAAAAAGAATGATCGCGTACCAACGCCACCACCGAACTGGAAGTCGAAGAAAGAAGAGGATCGGGCATCGACACCACTCCCAATACTACCCTTCGACGACGATACCATGCCATACCCGTACCCGAAATACCAGGACAAACCAAACGCAGAGGCACACGGATATGCTTTCCTATAGACATGGGAAGCAAACAATGTCTCGCAACGGTTGACAGAAGTAGAGGTCAAATGTGCAAAGATTGTGGAATTCGGAATGACATTGGAGGGACCAACAACAAGGTGGCCCAAAAATCACCTTCCCGAGAGCCTGGCCACATTTGAAGCCTTGCAGGATAAATTCCTACGATTGTTCCACCGACATGTGGAGCAAAGAGAGCTAGTCGTCCAATTCTATACGGTCTATCAGGAGCCCAATGAGACAGTCCCGCAATTCATTATCCGTTTCCAGACATTGCACTGGAAGCTGACAAGGGCACCTCCGGAAGATAAGGCAAAAGTGGTCTTCCTGATCACACTCCGGGAACCACTATGAACGATGCTATCAGTATTCAACTTTGGGACCAACACCAGAAATGGATTGGGCCCAGAATAGCAATCACATGGCGATGGGAGCTCTACATAGAGCGCTACCTAGAGAAGAGGACTTACGGTTTCGAAAGGCAGTCCAATGTACAACGTGCCTCGACCTCGGTCACTCTACATTACAATGCATGATGCGAACACAGTACATGATGTGCCACTCCTGGTCCCACACCATGGACCGGTGTGAGTACAACCTATTCAATCGACAAGTGGCACCGGTCCGACATATTGAGCCCTGGAGCGAGTAGCAACCGGAAGAGGAATGGTTCCGGAGGGAAGAACATTATCGACCAGAACGAAGGGACTTGTATGATGATAGAAGACGAGAGGACAACGACTGAGACTGCAACTACGGACGAGGGGAAGACTACAATCGATACAGTTACGATCACGATGTTACCCGGCCGGCAAAGGAGCAGAGACCAGAATGTGAAAGGGATGGTTATTCGGAATATATTTAATTAAGTAGATTAGATTATAATTATGTAGTAAACGGACAGACCGGAATGGGTATGCCGATCCGGATCCGGATTGATTCCAAACAGGTGCCGGTTGGCACCGTTTTGTACGCAGCACCGGTGACCTATATATAGGCCCGGTTACAATTTATAACTTTAACGGAGAATTAATATAAGCTTCTTGTTTTATCTTCGCGTATTGATTACCTTTCTGAATTAATTGTTATATCTTACGCGTGTATTAAGTGTATGCCTTATTGCTAAGTAGCTAATTAAGTCGAAGTAATCGTTGTGTCTTAAGTTATCTCGCCGTAACACCCCTTTGGTGAAGTGTCTTCCGGAGACACCCTGTGTTAGGCCATTGTCCGTCCCTAAGGATTAACACAGTTTTTGGCAAGCACGATTCCTGCACAATCGCAGCAAAGAGCGGTGGGAATGGATGACGTGACCAACGAACGACCCGGTTACGGAGCGAGCAAGGTGACTTGCTGAACGGCTAAGGAAGCGAGAGGCTTTCCAGCAAGCGGCAGAAGAAATCAGAGCGGATCGCTCATTTTCGAAAGTGATTCGAAGAGTGGCCAAGGAATCACTTCGGCTACCACAAAACGCCTACCCGGACGAAGGCAACAACCTAAGCAACCTCCGGGAAGCAGAATCCCTTCTCCAGGCATTGGCAACGGGGGAAGGTGAATCCGAAGCATTTTCGGCATTTGAGTTAGGTTCGGACGGGAAATACAACGCGCAGACGAACTACCGTAGCACTAACGACACCCTAGGCAGACCAGAGGACAAGGAGTTAGATACTTTGCCGACACCAGAACCCGAATCGACAAGGCTGGAAACTCCGGTACTAGAAGTCGACCACAATCCAGAACTAGAAGTCGACGACGAGAGACCTCCGACACAGGAAGTCGAGGAGGAGAAGCCTCCGACACCACAAGAGGAGAATGAAAGACCTCTGATAGGGACAGAAGACCAGGGAAAACCTCAGACACCACCAGAGGAGGAATGACCACCGACACCACCAGCCCGTGTACCGACACCGGACGACGATATGCCGTTCCAATATCCCAGATACTGGGATGATTCGGACGCGGAAGCCCACGTCCATGCATTTCAGCAAACCTGGGAAGCGAACCATGTGTCGCAATGCTTAAATGCAGCCGAAGAGGAACGCTCAAAACGGGCAGAGTTCGGCATGACCTTGGAGGGACCGGCCGCCAGATGGCACCGAACACAGGATCCCAGCACAATCCCCACGTTTGAAACATTAAAGACAAAATTCTTGCATTTCTTCCACAAGGAGATGGACCAACGGGAAATGGTTGGGTTATTTTACAGTATTCGGCAGGAACCAACGGAGAACATCCAACAGTTTGTCATCCGGTTCCAGCGGATACACAGTCAGCTGAGCCGGACACCACCGGAGGAAGAAACAAAGACCATATTCTTAGCAGCACTCCGGGAACCCTTACGAACGGTGTGCACCATCATCGATTTCCGCCCCAGAAGCATAGATCAAGTGATTGACTGAATTCGGGAAATGGAAAACTCGAGTTCATGGCTAACCATGGGCGCACTGCAGCGTACGCTACCGATGGAAGAGGACCTCCGTTTCCGACAAGCAGTTCAATGTACGGTATGCCTGAATGCCGGACATTCGGCGCTGGAATGCACCATGCATTCCCAATGCTTGCTCTACTACTCTAGAAGTCACATAATGGAACGGTGTGAGTATAACTTGTTAAATCGACAAGCACCACCGGTCCGAAAAATTGAACCACGGAGCAACCGGGAGGAAGAAGAAGAATGTTAGCAGCGAGAAGAGCACTACCGGCCGGCACAAGATGTCCGGTATAGCGACCGAAGAGACGCGTATGACCGGTATGATAGATAGGATAGATATCGGGACTATAATGGACGGTATGAAAGATATAACCAGGATCACTCCCTTGGTTACAACCACCGACGAGAGGACTATGGCAAGGATGATGACCAGCCCCGGCAAGGATACCGCACGAAAAAGAATTTCAATAAGAAACGTCATTTCAACAAAAAGGGGGGTCATCCACGAGAACCGGAAAAGGGCGCTTCGAGCAGCCAACCCGACCAAAACCAAGCACTTGCCCCTGGTCCCCCACCAAGCACACACTCCGAATCCAGCAACGCCCAGAAGCCGTACTGCTATTATTGTTGGCAAGAGGGTCACTATAGTAATTAATGTCCGGTGAAGAGCTACCACAAACGACCGGCGATGAACATGGTAGACGCAGACGTCGCAAACATAGAACAGGTCACTACAAGATCAAAAGGCAAAGCCACAGAGTGGGAAACTCAAGAAGCCATCCGGAAGGAGGCAACCGAATGGGTGAAGATGGCAAATGAACGGAATGCGGTTGAGCTCGAACAACAAAAGGAGAATGCCGAAGAGTTCACCGGCCCGGGGCAACCCGAAAACCCAACCTGGTAGGCATTACAAGAATGCCAAATAACGTTGCCGTTAGGCCGGTTATTGCAACTGGTACCACGGTTCACGGAAGGACTGAAGGCCGGAAGGACGGCAGCAGACACACCACCGGCTCCGGCATTCTTTTCAAATCCGGAGGAAGGACCGGTAGTGGTGGACACAAGCAGTTCAGCAGTCACAACCATCGTGAAGGGAAAAGAGCTACCCGACACGATTATCGATGGAGGATCCGGCATGAACGTGATCAGCCTCTGAATGTGTAACACACTAGGAATCTAGGACTGGGAACCGTGTCCATTTTGGCTTCGGATGGTGGACATTAGCTCAGTACGGCCAACCAGATTAATACATGATCTGGAAGTGACCATCATGGGTCACACATTTCACATTTCCGGAGTAGTTCTCCAGCTACAAGCTCAGGTAGCTTACCCACTATTGTTGGGATGGCCCTGGTTAAAAACGACACACATAAAGCAAAACTAGAGGAAGAACATAATTACGTTCCGGTGAGGAAAAGCGAAAGTACGAGTACCGACTCAACCACGATCCGGTACCGGCAAGGAATCAACGCCGCTATATGTGGAATGTGTTAACATACTGGAAGGATTGGCGGACGAAGAGGTCGATCAATACTTACAGGAAAATCCGAAGATCGTACCTCTGTTCAAGATTGATGTAGCCGAAGCAGTATCACCGTATGTACTGCAACCAGATGGGACCGACGAGGAACTGGATAAAGAGGCAATCCGGGAATTACGGAAAGCATAGGAGGCACTGGAAAAAGAAATGGCAATATCATAGGGTGTGAAAGCATCCCAACTAGAAGAGGTAAACCTAGGTACCACAGAGGACACAAGACCAGTGCACATCGCCAAGGAAATGACTTCGAAGAACAAAACGACAATGATCACACTCCTAAAAGAATTTCGCGATGTGTTCGCCTGGTCCTACAAAGACATGTCGGGACTCGATCCTCAGTTGTATCAACACCAGATACATCTGAGCAAAGACACCAAACCGGTAGCGCAAGGACGTTACCGGATGAACCCGAATTGCTGAGAGTTGGGCTTCATCCGACTGGTAAAGAAAGCCACATGGCTCAGCCCGATAGTAGTAGTACCCAAAAAGAACGGTAAGATCAGAGTGTGCATCGACTATCGGAAATTGAATGCGGCTACGGTAACGGACGCCTTCCCATTTCCATTCACGAATGGAGTTCTGGATGCGGTCGCCGGTCATAAGGTGTACAGTTTTCTAGATGGTTTGAGCGGCTATAATCAGATCCGGATGCACCCCGCGAACCAGGAGAAAACTGCTTTTGTTACCGAATGGGGAGTCTTTGTTGCCGTAGTGATGATGTTTGGACTGAAAACGGCCCGACAACCTTCCAACGGATCATCATGGAAATTTTCGGGGAATTGATTCCGGCATTCATGCAGGTGTTTTTGGATGACTTTGTTGTTTATAGCCAGGAAGGGGATCACCTTCAGTACCTCCGACTATGCCTAGAAAAATGTAGGGTTTACCGACTAAGCCTGAACCCGGCAAAATGCGTGTTCGGAGTAACCAGCGGAGCGTTACTGGGCCACATCGTCAACAATGACGGTATCGTAGTGGATCCAGACAAAGTAAAAGCAATCATGGAGGCACCGGCACCAGCCACGGCAAAGGCACTAAGCCGGTTCTTAGGAAAAATTCGGTGGCATAGCCGAATGCTCCGGTATCTAGCAGACCTGGCTACACCACTGCATGTCGCAGTACATCGGACACCGTTCCGATGGATGGACATAGAAGACCAGGCTTACCGAGCACTAAAAGTATTGTTGTCACAAGCGCCGTTGGTGCAACCTCCGGATTGGTCCAAAGAGTTCCATGTGTTTGTTGACACGTCTGACATTGCAATTGGGAGCGCACTGATGCAATTGACAGAACCGAAATGGTTCCAACCAGTCTATATACCAGCTGGAAGTTATCCCAAGTGGAACATAATTATTCCACGACGGAAAGGGAGGCTTTGGGAATGATCTACAGTGTCACCAAGTTTAGACTCTATCTGTTGGGAAGGAAATTTTCCTTTCACGTAGATCATTCGGCGCTCCTCTATTTGGTGTCCAAAGCATCACTCACCAGTAAGCTGGTCCGGTGGACGTTACTACTGCAAGAATTCGAGTTCAAGATATTCCACCAATCCGACATACGGCATGTGGTAGCAGACTATTTAAGTCGGCTAGATTCCGACGAAACCGATGACGGAGTCCCAGACGACTTTCTGGATGCAAAGTTGTTTAGAGTCACAGCAGAAACGGCAACGGATAGTTCGGTCGCTGAGGAAGACAAGTGGCTCACCAATATGCACCAGTTTCTGAGCACCGGTTTACCTCTGGAGGAGATGAACAGAGACGAAAGGAAACATTTAGCAGTTCAAAGCCGACACTTCTATCTATTGCAGGACACACTGTACCACAAAGGCGCAGATGGCATATGGCGGCGTGCAGTGCGCAATGATGAAAATGAAGTAATATTGCGCGAGGCACATTGCGGCGTGGCCGGAGGACATTATGCCGGAGACGCTACGACAAGGAAAATATGGCAGAGTGGACTATGGTGGCCAACAACATTGAAAGATGCAGTCCGGTACGCTAAAGAATGCGACCTATGTCAACGAATGGGGCAACCAACCGAACAAGCCAGAATGCCTCACCAGCTCCTACTACCGTTAGAACCATTTTAGAAATGGGGGCTAGATTTTGTCGGTCCGTTCAAACCACCGGCAATGAGAATCGGCAACCGCTACGTGATCGTCGCTACGGATTACTGCACGAAATGGGAGGAAGCGAAAGCACTACGCGACAACACCGCGGCATCCATGGCAAAAACTTTATATGAATGCATCTAGTGCCGATATGGATGTTCGATAGAGCTCATAAGTGACCAAGGTGGGCACTTCTTAGGGCAAGTAGTGGAAAGTTTGACAACATTTTATGCGGTGGTGCACAAACAGAGCACTCCCTATTATCTGCAAGCCAACGGATTAGCAGAGTCAACAAATAAAACACTACAGAATATCCTGCGGAAAATCGTCAATGAGAACCGGACGGATTGGGAAAAAAAGCGGCATAGTGCACTTTGGGCTTACCAAACGGCATATAAAACAAGTATCCGCACAATACCGTTCCGCTTAGCATTCGGATTAGAAGCAGTGATGCCGGTAGAGTTCCAGGTCTCAAGTTTACGAATACAGATTCGGGAACACCTAAATGAGAAGGAATCAGAAGCTATCCAGGTTAAACGCGTTGTGTGAATTTGAAGAACACCGGCTAGCCAGCATCATGCACCTAGAACTAGAGCAGCGGCGAAGGAAGGCGTTCGTGGATTGTCACAGAAAAGGGAACGAAAAGATGTTCGGCGTCGGTAAGCCGGTACTCGTGTTCCAGACTCGGATGGGTAAGATGCCGGGAAAGCTACGGTTTCAGTGGACCGGACCATACTGGATTACGCGAGAGTTCAATGGTTCCTACCAATTAGGGACACTTGCCAGCGAGGTTCTGGGTAAATGGGTCGACCGGTTCTGACTCAAACCATACAATGGACCCATGCCAAGAAACCCATTTGAACAAGTGAAGGGCGGCACTGAACCGGACACCAGTAAGGCGGAAGCGCCGGCAAGCGGTCCAGCGTCTGGCAAGGATCATAATCCGGATAGGGGTCTAGTGGGACCGGTCCCTAATTAGCAAAACCATTTATTATCTTTAAAAAAAAATAAAAAATAAAATCGAATCAAAGAAAATCAAAGCAAATCATGCAAGGGCGAGGAGTGAACGGACACATGCAAAAAAGAGTGAACAGGCACTTTGAAAAGGTATGTAGTGGGCTATGAATAGGGTATTAAACCGCCGCCACATGGCACGTCATTCTATTTTAGTACACGACGTGCACATGCGAGGGTAATGAAAAAAAAAACAGTCGCCAACATGCAACAAGAAGACCCCCGCCACATAGAAACCCTCACATTTCGCGAACAGAGGAGTAGAAACGCTGACAAGCGATTGAAGATCAGCAGACGCGAACCCACACACACAGAGACTCCTCACACACAACCCTCACCAGCGCTCACCGACCTCGACAAAGCCATGGACTGCCAAGCACTCTCTGAAGCAGCGAAGAAGTGGCTAAGGCAACACGGCTTAGAGGGTTTCCTCACCATCATGGAGGCGCCACCGCACCGGGAGGCGGAGAAGATAGTCAAAGAAATCGACATGGAGCTGATTACTGAGGAGGCCATCCATGCGTTGATTGGCCTTGCGGAAGGGGGAATCTTCACTATCGATAACCCTACCCCGGAACAACTCTGAAAATACTTTGGGGAATACTCTCTGGCAAGCAAGGCCTACTGGACATAGGGCGGCGAAGATCCTCTCTTTTGAGAGATTGCTCGAGTGCTCCATGAATTCGGACATGTATACTCTCGACCCCCATGCATGCCCCAGAAACGGGCCGGCTTAATCATAGCTACATATGAAGGCGTGAAGGTGGACTGGGCGGTACTAATTGCGGATGGCCTCTGTGCGGCCATCAACTCTGTCAGAGGCAAAGAGGGTCGGAAGATATGGACAGCGGTGGTGCAATGGCTCACTCTATTAGCGCCACCTATCGAGCCCGTCAAGAGCAGGAAGCGGGGAAGAACAACCGAAGGAACCCCGAAAACGGCCTCTAAACGACGACAATTGTTGGCGTCTAAGGCAACCGAAGGGAAGGCGGCTGACATGGACCTGGCGGCAAAGGAGCGCGCCAACAAGAAGCGGCAGGCAGAAACACAGGAGGAGCCACCGGTGCGGCCAATCAAGATCAGGCTTAGCCGACCGGTTCAACAAGCGCCGAACCCCTTGGCAGTGAAAATCAACATCGGGACTCAGGAGGAGGAAACGGACGAGGAACCGTTAGAGCACCTCCAGTGGCGCCAGAAGGCAAGCACCTCCGAACATGCCAAGGAGCGTTCGGACCCAAAGAAGGATGGAACGCCTGTACCCCGCCCTGAGCAGCCCGCACCAAGGATGGAACCGGAACTGGCTCGGACAGAACTGGCCATAGAGCCCCCTGCACAACAACCTCTACTAGCTGGTCAAGATACGGCAAGACCCGATATGCCAGCGCTAGAAGTACAGTTGCCGACCCCACCAGCAGGCCAAGAGCATTCAGAGGTGGAGCGGCCAATGGAGCCGCAACCTAAACGGCAAAGTGGTCACCAACAAGAGCCAGAGTTGTAGCTCGACAAAACTGGACAAAACTGACCACTGGCCAGCGACACCAACAGCCAACCCTCCGGGCAGACGCAACAACAGGGCAACGGCAACCAATGGCTCTGGTGGATTGGAGAACAGATTGCAGGAGTGGTACACTACATAGAGGCGGAAGAGAAAGCGCAGATGGACCGGTTGCTCGTCACAACCGGAGAATTAGAGACGGCCCGGTCAAGGATTCGGAGCCTAGGACAAGACTTGGACCTGGCCACAGAAGAATTAGCCAAAATGGCCTTAACCGGACCACAGCTCCAAGCACTGGTGACCCTGGTCGATGTACAGAATAAAGAAGCACCAGCACCTGTACATAGCAATAAGACCCCGGAGACGGAAACAGTCCCGGAGATAGTGGCGGCACAAGCAAAAGAGCTTACTAAATTAAGGGATGAATTGGCCGCACAGGAAGCATTACACACCCGAGAGCGGGACTTGAAGAAAGCAGCAAAAGAAGAGCAATGAAAGACTACTGAGAACCTCCGCCGGGCAAATGAGAATCTGTGGAAAGGACATCAGGCCTACGACCAGCTGAAGGAGGAGAAAGAGAAGGCGCTGCAAGAAAAGGAGAAGTTACGACGGATGGCGGAAACAAAGATCGAAAGGCTGAAAGAAGAACTCCGTCAGCAAAAGGACCGGGAAGACCGTGCTTGCCGGCAACTTAACCAAAAGCTGAAGCAGAAAACCGATGATTTTGAGCACCTGGACTGGGACTACAAGCACCTGGATATGGAGCATAAGAAACAACAGGAGAAGATGGTAGAGCTCCGGCAGGAGATACATCGGGTTGAGACGATGCTGGCGGAGGAACGAGCTGAAAGAACCACGTTGCTGGACAAAGCCGTGCAAGAACGGATGGAGCTGCATAAGTAGCATTATGAAGAGAAGGAAAGAGCGACGATGATCTTGCAAAGGCTGCAGACCACTTATCAAACCCAACTGTCACATTACCGGGAGTAGGAGGTGGATACGGTGGCACTCATCAAGCAGTTGAAGGACAAACGGCAAGCTGCAGAGGACTAATCAAAGATGGGATTGGAGCAGATCCAATTCATTGTCCAGGCATAGAGGAACAAGACCAAACGCTTGATTGACGAAAGCTCCGCGCAATGGTGGGACAAATGGGCAAAGCACATAGCTAAGCTCCAGTTGCTACGGGCAGACACGGAAAACCGGCAGAGGGAAGGCGACGACTGCTACATGCTAACGAAGGAGGACTTCACTGTCGTTAGAGAGTAGTTAGCCGAAGATTTTATAACTCTGGCGGAGGAGCAGGCAGCAATGGTCTGACAACTAGTAGCCCAGCTAGATGATGATCGACTAGATGCTCAAATCCAGTTTGAGAGCTATGAGCGGACCAAGCTATGGAGAGAAGACACAAAACAGGCGGCGACCGTCAACCTCAGCGATCAGGAGCCATCACCGGAGCAAGGACCGGACGGAGACAAGGCCGGGACGAGTAAACCGGAGTCAAATCCGGCGGAGCAGCTAACGGAGGAATCACCGCCACAACCACCGGTACCGGAAGCCGAATAGACGCCCGCTCAGGAGCAACAGTTGGAGGAGCCGCAACCACCGCAACAACAGCCGCAACAACAACAACAACCACAACAACAACAACAACAATCGAATTCCAAACAACCATTGGATACCTTGGAGTAGAGTATTCTGGACATCTTGGACGAAGGCTAAGGGCCGGATAGTGGGATTCGACGTACAAGGTACTATCCCACGGGCGTGCCATGTGATACCCGCCTGGCAAAGGAGCAGAGACCAAAATGTGAAAGGGATGGTTATTCAGAATATATTTAATTAAGTAGATTAGATTATAATTATGTAGTGAACGGATGAACCGGAATCGGTATGCCGATCCGGATCCGGACCGATTCCGAACAGGTGCCGGTTGGCACCGTTTTGTACGCAGCACCGATGACCTATATAAAGGCCCGGTTACAATGTATAACTTTAACGGAGAATTAATATAAGCTTCATGTATTGATTACCATTCCGAATTAATTGTTATATCTTACGTGTGTATTAAGTGTATGCCTTATTGCTAAGTAGCTAATTAAGTCGAAGTAATCGTTGTGTTTTAAGTTATCTCGCCGTAACACCCCTTTGGTGAAGTCTCTTCCAGAGACACCCTGTGTTAGGCCATTGTCCGGCCCTAAGGATTAACACACGACTCCTCCCTAGATTATGATCGAAGGAGAGATGACAAAAGGTACCGGGAATGACAGGAGAACCCAGATCAGGATAGACGGTACCCGGAACTCCAAAGACATCGGAACCACCGCTACCACAACCGTGAGGGAAAGTATCGTCGAGAAGAATGTCGGGAACAAGTTAGAGGGTACCAACGAGAACCGAATACAGGTACAATGGTCCCAACCCCACAACTAGAGCAACGGAGGCCAAAAGAAACCAACCGGATAATTCCGGTATTAAGCCGGGAATGATAGAAAAAGGAGAATTGTTGGGATTTTCGGTCCCTCCGGATGGGATGTCCGGAGATGAATGACGGCAGGCCTGGTTGCGGTTACGGAACCGGAGGATGAAGAGTACCCGGTTATGGAACCGGAGGATGAAGAGTACCCGGTTACGGAGCCGGATGATGAAGACCCCGGCTACGGAGCCGGATGACGAAGACCCCGGCTACGGAGCCGGATGACGAAGACCCGGCTACGGAGCCGGATGACGAAGACCCGACTACGGAGCCGGATGATGAAGACCCTGGTTACGGAGCCGGATGACGAAGTACCCGGAGAGAGATCCGGATGCGGAGACTATATTTGTAAATAGCCCGAAAGTCATATGTGTATAAATATGACTTAGGGCAAACAGTTTAGCTGTGGTTGTTGTTGCTCATTTTCTGTTTTCCACTTAGAGAGAGTGAAGAGAGCAGCCGAGAGAGAGAGAGAGAGAGAGAAAGACGAAGAGGTCGTTGCCTCTGTGTATTGCCGCCGCCTGTGGCGAAGACAGTGAGCTCAAGGTTGTTGCCTTGTGGCTTCACCATTGTACATCTCTGTTCATAGTGATAGTTGGAGTTTGAGGACTCCCGTGGTTTTTCCCATTTAGGGTTTTCCACGTAAAACATCCTGTGTATTTTTCTCTCTATTGTCTTCGTGCATTTTTTTTTGTATTTCCCGTTTTCTGTGAGTTGGTCCTATTCCTTGGTTGTGGCCGAGCACTGTTGTTTAACAAATTGGTATCAGAGCACGGTTAACACAGAAAATGGAAGGCAGCGGTAGTGGGCCTCCGGGCATGATGGTGTTGAACTCACAGAACTACGCCGACTGGAAGATAAAGATGGAAGACCTTCTCATCGTCCGAGACCTGTACGAACCGATCGACAATGCCGAGATACCCAAGGGGGTAATAGAGTCGGAGTGGAAGCTCCTGAACCGGAAAGCCGTAGCGACGATCCGACAATATGTAGATGTAAGTGTCCTGCAACATGTGGCGAACGACACCAACGCATATGAGATGTGGAAGAAGCTGTCGGGCCTCTACGAGAGGAAGAATGCGTTGAACTGGACCTCCCTGATGAGGAAGATAGTGAACCTCAAGTACCGGGACGGCGAGAATATGGTGGAACACATGAGCACGTTCATGGGATTCGTGAACCAGCTTGCGGCGATCAAGTTCCCGTTGGAGGATGCAATGCAAGCCATCATTCTGATGTGTACATTGCCGGAAAGCTGGGAGAACTTGGTGGTGACTCTCAGCACCTCCTGCACCGAAGATAACTTGTCTCTACAAACGGTAAAGACAAGCATTTTGAACGAAGAAGCGCGTCGGAGAGATAAAGAACCGGTTTCCGATCCGAAGATGCTGCTTACCGAATCGGATCGGGGAAGACAATGGAACCGGAGTCCGCAAAGACGGGAGAAGTCGGGGACCCGGTCGCAGTCAAGAGGAAGACCCACATGCTTCCACTGTGGGAAGCCGGGGCACTTCCGGAAGAATTGTCGGCATTACCGAAAGGACAACGGAGCCGACGACACCGATTCGAAGAAGTCACCGGAGAGAAACGGTGCATACCGGGGAGCCACGGAGTGGAGAGGTCCGGATCGGCGAGGGCAGGACCGGAAAGGAACGACGGCACTCGCGGCAAGTGAAGAAGAGATAATGCTCATTACCGAAGAGAGGGAGCTGAACCTTGCCGGTGTAGAGATGACCTGGGTGGTCGATTCCGGAGCGTCGTTCCACCTGACCCCGGAGAAGAAATACTTCTCATCCTACACAGCCGGTGAGCACGGCTGTGTCCGGATGGGAAATGAAGGCACATGTCGGATTGCCGGCATAGGAGACGTGTGGCTGATGACATCAACCGAATGCAAGATGCTGCTGAAGGATGTACGACACGTTCCGGAGGTCCGATTGAACCTGATTTCGGCCGGGAGGCTAGACGATGAAGGCTACACGGGTAGCATCCGGAACGGTGTCATGAAGTTCAGCAAAGGGAGCCTGATAGTGGCTCGGGCCCGGAAGGTCAACACACTGTACTTGATGAATTCCCGGCTATGTCCGGAGGAGCTGAACGTGGCAGCCGATACTGCCGGTGAGCTGTGGCACAAGAGACTGTGTCACATGAGTGAGAAGGGGATGAAGAGGCTTGCAGAAGACAACCTTATTCCAGTGAAGCATGTGCACCTGGAGAAGTGCACCGATTGCCTGGCCGGTAAACAGAACCGAACCTCCTTCTACTCAAGGCCACCGACGAGACGTAGTGTACCATTGGAGTTGGTACACACTGATGTGTGTCAGGTAGAAACGAAATCACATGGCAGAGCCTAGTACTTCGTAACATTCATAGATGACCATAGCCGGAAGCTGTGGACGGCACCGTTGAAGACAAAGGACCAAGTATTGTCCGTCTTCAAAGAACTCCACGCGAGAGTGGAAAGGGAATCCGGCAAGGAGCTGAACGCGATACGAGCGGATAACGGAGGGGAATACCGGGGGCAGTTCGAGGAGTACTGTCGCTTGAAGGGAATCCGGCTCGAGTTTACTGTGCCGAAGACGCCGGAACTGAACGGGCTGGCCGAGAGGATGAACCGGACCGTAATGGAGAGGGTCCGGAGTATGCTGGCGCATGCGAAATTACCCAAGGGGTTTTGGGCTGAGGCAATGTCGACGGCGACATACGTGATAAACAGATCACCCTCAGTACCTTTGGACGGAGACACGCCGCAGAGAGTGTGGACCGGTAGGGAAGTATCCTACTGGCATCTGAAGGTGTTCGGGTGTCTCGCATACGTGCATGTGGCAAAGGACCGGAGAGGAAAGTTAGACCCAAAGACCCGGCCGTGCATATTCCTCGGTTACGGCGACGACGAGTTCGGCTACCGAGTATGGGACCCGGTCGACAAGAAGATATTCAGGAGTCGAGATATCATCTTCATGGAGGACAAGACACTCGCCGACTGGGAGTCGGAGAAGAAGATGAAGAGCTCCAAGTCGACCGGTGAGGATCAACTCTACGAGGAGCAGTCCCGACCGACAAGGGACCGGTTAGCACTCGAGGATCCGGCCGAAGACGGTGAAGAAACAGAACCGGCCGAGGAAGATGAAACTGATACCGGAACCGGCCCCGATCCCGAAATGGATTCGGATGAAGAGGAAACGGAGGAGCCGGTTACCGAAGCTCCGGAACGGAGATATCCTCTAAGAGAGAGAAGGGCCCCCCGGAGATTTCCGGAACCAGAGCACGTGCTACTAACCGACGAGGGGGAGCCGGAGAGTTTTGAAGAAGCAAAGCTTGACACTCATAGCTGCAGGTGGTTAAGTGCCATGCAGGAGGAGATGGATTCCCTGCATGAGAACCACACATATGAACTTGTGGAGTTGCCGAAAGGAAAGCGGGCACTTCGAAACAAGTGGGTGTTCAAGCTGAAACCGGGAGATGCCGGAAACCCCCCGAGATACAAAGCCAGGATCGTGGTGAAGGGGTTCCAGCAGAAGAAGGGCGTCGACTTCGACGAGATATTTGCCCCGGTAGTGAAGATGACCTCCATCCGGACGGTGCTGAGCATAGCAGCAAGCATGGACCTCGAGCTAGAACAGATGGACGTGAAGACGGCATTCCTTCACGGTGACCTCGAAGAAGAGATCTACATGCAGCAACCGGAAGGATTCGAGAAGAAAGGGAAGGAGCACCTGGTATGCCGGTTGAAGAAGAGCCTTTACGGTCTGAAGCAAGCTCCCCGGCAATGGTACCGGAAGTTCGACTCCTTCATGACAGACGAAGGGTACCACAAAACGCAGTCCGATCACTGCGTGTTTGTGAAGAAGTTCGAAGGAGGAGACTTTCTAATACTCCTCCTGTACGTGGACAACATGTTGATCGTCGGACGAGACCAGGTCAAGATACGGATGCTGAAGAAGGCTCTTCACCGAACCTTCTCAATGAAGGACCTGGGTCCGGCGAGGCAAATACTAGGGACGCACATCATCCGGGACCGGAAGAAGAAGCAGTTGTGGCTGTCACAGGAGAAGTACGTGACAAAGGTGCTTCACCGGTTCAACATGTCGGAAGCAAGACCGGTCGGGTCAACACTCCCGGCAAACTGCAAGCTGTCCAGCAAGCAAAGCCCCAAGACAAAGGCTGAGAAGGAGGACATGATGAATGTACCATATGCCTCTGCCGTCGGGAGCTTGATGTACGCAATGGTGTGTACAAGACCGGACATAGGATATGCAGTTGGAGTGGTGAGCCGGTATATGAGTAATCCCGGCAAGGAGCACTGGAACGCGGTCAAATGGATACTCCGATACTTAAAGGGCACTTCGAACATGTGCCTCCGATTCGGCTCCGGTAAACCCGAACTCGATGGATTTACCGATTCGGATATGTCGGCTGATGCGGATACCAGCCGGTCTACATCTGGGTATGTAATGACATATGCAGGGGGAGCCGTTTCGTGGCAGTCGAGGTTGCAGAAGACGGTTGCGTTGTCAACCACGGAGGCGCAGTACATGGCGGCTGTTGAAGCCGGCAAGGAAATAATATGGATGAAGGACTTCATTAGAGAGCTCGGTATCCGGCAGGAGGAGTACCGACTCTACTGCGACAGTCAGAGTGCCATCCACCTTGCGAAGAATGCGCCCTATCACTCCCGGACGAAGCACATCCAGCGTAGATACCACTGGATCCGGGAAAGGATAGAACACAAGGAGTTCGTGCTGACGAAGATCCACACGGACGAGAACGGGTCGGATATGCTGACCAAGGTACTTACACCCGACAAGCTGGAAGCATGCCGGAAGAGGATCGGATTGGAGAGACATCCCATGCCGAAGTGAAGGGGGAGTTTGTTGGGATTTTCGGTCCCTCCGGATGGGATGTCCGGAGATGAATGACGGCAGGCCTGGTTGCGGTTACGGAACCGGAGGATGAAGAGTACCCGGTTACGGAACCGGAGGATGAAGAGTACCCGGTTACGGAGCCGGATGATGAAGACCCCGGTTACGGAGCCGGATGATGAAGACCCCGGCTACGGAGCCGGATGATGAAGACCCCGGCTACGGAGCCGGATGACGAAGACCCGGCTACGGAGCCGGATGACGAAGACCCGGCTACAGAGCCGGATGATGAAGACCCCGGTTACGGAGCCGGATGACGAAGTACCCGGAGAGAGATCCGGATGCGGAGACTATATTTGTAAATAGACCGAAAGTCATATGTGTATAAATATGACTTAGGGCAAACAGTTTAGCTGTGGTTGTTGTTGCTCATTTTCTGTTTTCCACTTAGAGAGAGTGAAGAGAGCAGCCGACAGAGAGAGAGAGAGAGAGAAAGACGAAGAGGTCGTTGCCTCTGTGTATTGCCGCCGCCTGTGGCGAAGACAGTGAGCTCAAGGTTGTTGCCTTGTGGCTTCACCATTGTACATCTCTGTTCATAGTGATAGTTGGAGTTTGAGGACTCCCGTGGTTTTTCCCATTTAGGGTTTTCCACGTAAAACATCCTGTGTATTTTTCTCTCTATTGTCTTCGTGCATTTTTTTTTGTATTTCCCGTTTTCTGTGAGTTGGTCCTATTCCTCGGTTGTGGCCGAGCACTGTTGTTTAACAAGAATCAAGTCAGAACCAAAGGGTTTACTGCTACTCCTACCGAAAGGAAGGACATTATAGTAGCCAATGATCGCCGAGGTGATGGATGTTCAACAAATCACAACAAGATCCAAAGGAAAAGCTGCCAAGTGGGAGACCCAGGAAGGAGGTCATTAGGAGGCAAGCCACCGAATGGACACAGAAAGCAAATGAACGCAACATGGCCGAAGTGAAGGAACAGATCCAGCCTTTGGAGGAACCATTACGTAGCATGGACAACGACCCCATTTGGCAGGCATTACAATTGTGTCAGATCATGTTGCCTCTAGGCTGCCTGTTGCAGTTAGTTCCCCGATTCACGGAAGTACTTAAATCTGTGGTAACATCACAAAACTCGGAGCCGGCACCAACATTCTTCTCCAACCTGGAGGAAGGACCGACAGTAGTGGACACCATCAGTCCGGTGATAACAGGGATTATCAAAGGAAAAGAGATACCCAAAACAATTGTGGATGGAGGTTTCGGAGTAAACGTGATAAGCCAACGAACCGACGACACTCTTGGTATAAGAGAATGGCAAACCGTGCCCGTTTTGGGTGTGAGTGGTGGATACTAGTTCGGTTCAGCCAACCGAACACATCCGGGACATGGAGACACTCTTGGTATAAGAGAATGGGAAACTGTGCCCGTTTTGGTTGTGAGTGGTGGATACTAGTTCGGTTCAGCCAACCGGACTCATCCGGAACTTGGAGATTACAATCAGTGGGCATGCATTTTGTATATCCGCGATAGTCCTGCAACTCAACATGCAAGGAGCTTATTCCTTGTTGTGAGGGAGACTATGGCTAAGGACGGCACATATAAAGCAAAATTGCCAGAAGAACGTCATTACCTTCCCAAGACAAAAGACGAAAGTGCGGGTACCGACCCAAGCACGCATGGATACCAATAAGGAGCTCACGTTGTCGTTGAGTGGCTCGCCTAGAATGTAGCATTGCCTAGACAAAAGATAACGTAGAAGTGAGGAAGGAATCGTTGGGATTATGGATGGAAGACACGAAAGAGTAGAGATGGCGTGAATAAAGATCGACAAGATATGGCAAGGTAGGATTTTTAAGAAATATGAGATATGGCAAGATAAGATATAAAATGATATTTGAGAAAATGTAGGAAATTTATAATCATTATCATGAAAGAGTTACAAAATGGTTGCGAGCATTATTGATTTCGAACTTTGTCTCACAAGGTAATCGCTCTTCTATTTCTTGATAGTAAGCCACAACAATCTTCACTTCAATATTTTGATGAAGATAAGAATCGAACCGCCGCCCTTCCGTTGTGAGTTGAGGAGGACAACCGCCAAGCTAGTTCTCTTCTAGTCTTTTGAAGATACCTCTCTCTCCCTCTTTGTCTATTATGATATATTATAATTCTCTCTTGATCCAATATAATTCGATTCAATCTTATTTCTTGGTATCTTTGTGACTACATCCCCTTCTCTTTTTATAGCAAAGGTATAGTCTTGCATGTGGTCCATGTGGTGCACATGCAGATAAGCTCTTGCATGTGTGCTATATGGTGCACATGTAATATATTACAATGTTTACACTATTTAATGCAAGTTCAAATAATACAACACGTATATTTTTCACCTGTTGTGAGTATTAGCTAAGTGGTAGTGATTACCTTTCTATAGTTGTTGTAATATTATGTATATAGTTTACATATCATGAATGTTTGCTAATTGGTAACATGTGAGGCTCATAAGCTGGAGGTTGTTAGTTCAAGTCTTCTCTTGTCCTCATAATATAGTGTTTTACTTTATTCACCTTATATAATGTATAATATTATAAAAACACTATCAAGATTTTTTTAATTTTAGTTATGTATTTATCTTGTTGTAGACTTTTGATGTGAAGCTTTCATACTTCACGACATCCACCCCCTCTAGACATGCACATCCTCCGGCATGTGCCACTATCTTTCTTCTTCATGTTGATCTATTGGTGGAGTTTCAAGCTCGAACCTTTTCTTAAATACTTTTATCCTCTTTCCCACTACCATGTTTAGGATTAGTGTCTTATCCAATTCACTAAGCTTATAGGTAAAGTTATCAAATACTTTTTTCACTATGTAAGGCCCAAATCATCTTTCAACAAACTTGCAGACGGTGCTATGTTGATTATCTAAACCGCTATCATACATGAGTACCCAATCCCCTTCTTCTATTTTCTTAGGCCGAATTCTGTGAGTTTTATCAAAATGAATTTTATTCTTTAGTTGGGCCTCCTTCAATCTTTGGGCTGCCAATTCTATATCTTCAGGTCGATGCTTTAATTGTTGAATTCGCAAAGCAAGCAATTTTTCTCTGCTCACCTCCTCTTTCCATGGAATAGATACCCATGACATAATTGATTCTTCTATTGGCATGATGGGCTTTTGGCCAAGTATCAATTCAGTTGGCAGGCATCCTGATACCGAACTATGCGTTGTCCATCTGCCCATAGTGCATAAGGTAGCATGTGTGGCCAATCTCTTCGTTTACCTTTACAGCTTTTCACAATTGCCTTAACTATTGGGCTATGTCCTCTTTCAATCTTTCCATTGGCTTCTGGATTATACGCAGTTGTAAGCGATAATTTGACCCCTATCCGGCTGAAGAATTCTCTAGCTTCATCAGAGTCAAGTTCTCCTCTATCTACAATTATTTTACCAACACACCCGTAACGACATATTACATTTTCTAACAAAAATTTACATACAACTCTAGTTGTTTTTTTTCGTAGTGGTCTTCCTTCTACTTGGTTTGTAAGGTCTTCTCTTGCTAGTACTAAGTATCACATTTGACCTTCCCCGAGTGGCATTGTCACTAGATCGACCATCCATTTATAATGCATCGATTATGAATATGTTGGTTTTAACTCATCTCGATACTAAATAGTTGAATACCTCATCGAGGATTTTAACTCATCGAGGATTTTTGGTTGGCCTTTTTGGGCGCCTCCATAAATGCCCTTCATGTAAAAAAAACTTCAATGCTCGTCTTCGAAATTCATTTAATTGTTTCTTTGACCATGATGGGCTTTAGAAAATTTACTATTTCTAACCATTGACCTTCATACTCCATATCTTTGAACATTATACTAACATTAAATTCAGCATGAGGCTTAATAGATACTTGATGAGCAACTTGATGGCTTGTAGTTGCCCAATTCTTATCTTCAGCTTGCCTCACCCTTTCATTTATGAACCTTGCTCTTGACGGCATATCTGCGACTAGGTTCTCTTTGACAAGAATGCACACTCCCTTCCGCCGCACTCGGCCACAACCGAGTCTAAAATCAAAACACAGAAAAAACGGATAATGAATGCACGACACAGAGGAGAGAAAAGAGTAGACATGATGTTTACGTGGAAAACCCAAACTAGGGAAAAACCACGACAGCCCACAGACTGCAAACTATCACTATATCACAAAGCTTACAACAGTGAGCTCACAGAGGCAACGACCTCGTGCTCACGATCTTCGCCACAAGCGGCGGTTACAACAGAGGCAACGACCTCTTCGTTTCTTTCTTTCTCTCTCTCTCTGTATACACTGTTGCACTCTAATCTTGCGCCAACAAGAATGACAACACCCACACACATAAACAACAGTTTGCCCTAAGTCATATTTATACTAAAATGACTTTTCGGCTATTTACAAATATAGCCCCGATGGACTCTCAGAAACATATTTACGAATATGTCCCTTCATCCGGTGATCACTCTTCACCGGGCCTGCATCATCCGGCGCTTGTCGGGCACTCATCATCCGGTTCTCACCGGGTCATCTGTAGTCAGGTACTCCTCATCCGGTTCTCACTAGGTCATCATCATCCGATTCTCATTGGGTCATGAATAGTCGGGTATTCCTCATCCGGCTCTCACCGGTTCATCCGTAGCCGGGTACTCCTCATCCGGAGGGACCTGTTTCCTAACAAACTCCCCCTTCACTATGGCATGGGGTGTCTTACTAGTCCGACCCGCTTCCGAGATGCATCCAGCTTGTCAGGTGTTAGTACTTTGGTCAACATATCTGACCCGTTCTCGGCCGTGTGGATCTTCGTCAGCACGAACTCCTGGTCATCTACTCTTTCTCGGATCCAGTGATACCTACGCTGGATATGCTTCGTCCAAGAATGGTAGGCCGCATTCTTAGCAAGGTGGATGACACTTTGACTGTCGCAATAGATCCGGTATTCATCTTGTCGGATACCGAGCTCTCCTATGAAGTCCTTCATCCATAATATTTCCTTGCCGGCTTCCACAACCGCCATGTACTCCGCCTCCGTGGTTGACAACACAACTGTCTTCTGCAGCGTTGACTGTCACGAAACAGCTCCCCCTGCATATGTCATTACATACCTGGATGTAGACCGGGTGGTATCCACATCAGCCGACATGTCCGAATCAGTAAAACCGTCAAGTTGAGGTTTACCGGAGCCGAATCAGAGACACATATTTGAAGTGCCCTTCAAGTACCGAAGTATCCATTTGACCGCATTCCAGTGCTCCTTGCCAAGATTGCTCATAAACCGGCTCACCACTCCGACTGAGTATCCTATATCCGGTCGGGTACACACCAATGCATACATTAAGCTCCCGACGGCAGAGGCATATGGAACTTTCATCATATCAGCCTTCTCTACTTTCGTCTTCGGGCTTTGCTTACCGGATAACCTGCAATTTCCCGGAAGTGTCGATCCGACCAGTTTCGTATCTGACATGTTGAACCGCTAAAGCACCTTTGTCACGTATTTCTCCTGTGACAGCCACAGTTGCTTCGTTGGCCGGTTCTGGATGATATGCATCCCCAACATCTGTCTTGCCAGACCCAAGTCTTTCATTGAGAAGGTCCGGTTGAGGGCCTTCTTTAGCATCCAAATTTTGGCTTGGTCCCGTTTGACAATCAACATGTCGTCCACATATAGAAGGAGTATCAGGAAGTCGCCTCCTTCGAACTTCTTCACAAAAACACAGTGAATGGCCTGCGTCTTGTGGTACCCTTGATCAGTCATGAAGGAGTCGAACTTCCGGTACCATTGCCGGGGGGCCTGCTTCAACCCGTATAGGCTTTTCTTCAAGCGGCAAACCAGGTGCTCCTTCCCTTTCTCCACGAATCCTTCCGGTTGCTGCATGTAGATCTCCTCTTCGAGGTCACCGTGAAGTAATGTCGTCTTCACGTCCAGCTGCTCTACCTCGAGGTCCATGCTTGCCGCTATACTCAGCACCGTCCGGATGGAGGTCATCTTTACTACCGGGGAAAATATCTCATCGAAGTCCATGCCCTTCTTCTGTTGGAACCTCTTCACCACGATCCTGGCTTTGTATCTTGGGGGGTTGCCGGCATCTCCCGGTTTCAACTTGTACACCCACTTATTTCGGAGTTCCCGCTTTCCTTTCGGCAACTCCACCAATTCGTACATATGGTTCTCATGCAGGGAATCCATCTCATCCTGCATGGCACTTAACCATTTTCAGTTGTGGGTGTCATCCTTCGCTTCTTCGAAGCTTTCTGGCTCCTCCTCATCAGTTAGCAGCACATGCTCTGCATCCGGAAATCTCTGGGGGGCCCTTCTCTCTCTGAGAGGATATCTCCGTCTCTAGGCTTCGGTAATCGGCTCCTCCATTTTCTCTTCATTCGAATCCGATTCGGGGTCTTGGCCGGTTCCAGTTTCAGCTTCCTGTACTTCTTCTTCTTCCGGCTCGGTATCCTCACCGTTACTGGCTGGTTCCTCGAGTGCTAACCGGGCTCTTGCTGGTTGGGTCTGCTCATCGTAGAATCGATCCTTACCGGTCGACTCGGAGTTCATTATCTTCTTCTCCGACTCCCAGTCGGCGAGCGTCTTGTCCTCCATGAAGATAATATCTCGACTCCGGAATACATTCTTGTCGACCAGGTCCCACACTCGGTAGCTGAACTCATCGTCACCGTAACCGAGGAATATGCATGGTCGGGTCTTTGGAACTAACTTTCCTCTCCGGTCCTTAGCAATATGCACGTACACGAGACACCCGAACACCTTCAGATGCCGGTAGGACACTTCCTTACCGGTCCATACTCTCTGTGGCGTGTCTCCGTCCAAGGGTACTGAGGGTGATCTGTTTATCACATATGTCGCCATCGACAGTGCCTCAACCCAAAACTTCTTGGGTAGTTTTGCATGCGCCAGGATACTCCAGACCCTCTCCATTATGGTCTGGTTCATCCTCTCGGCCAGCCCGTTTAGTTCCGGCGTCTTCGGCACGTTAAATTCAAGCCGGATTCCCTTCGAGCGAAAGTACTCCTCGAACTGCCCCCGGTATTCACCTCCGTTATCTGCTCGAACCGCCTTCAGCTTCCGGCCGGTTTCTCTTTCCACTCTCGCGTGGAGCTCTTTGAAGATGGATAACACCTGATCCTTCGTCTTCAATGGTGTGGCCCACAACTTCCGGCTGTGGTCATCTATGAACGTCACGAAGTACTGCGATCCTGCATGTGACTTGGTGTCCACTTGACAGACATCTGTATGCACCAACTGTACTGGTGCATTACGTCTCATCGGTGGCCTCGATCGGAAGGAGGTCCGGTTTTGCTTTCCGGCCAGACAATCAGTGCACTTCTCCAAGTGCACATTCTTCACTGGAATGAGGTTGTCGTCTGCAAGCCTCTTCATCCCCTTCTCGCTCATGTGACACAGCCTCTTGTGCCACAGCTCACCGACAGTGTCGGATGCCACATTCACTTCCTCCGGACATAACTGGGCATTCATCAGGTACAATGTGTTTACCTTCCAGGCCCGAGCCACAATTAGGCTCCCTTTGCTGAACTTCATAACACCGTTCCGGATGCTACCCATGTAGCTTTCATCATCTAGCCGACCGGCTAATTTCAGGTTCAGACGAACCTCCGGAACGTGTCAGACATCCTTCAGCAGCAGCTTGCATCCGATTGGTGTTGTTAACCACACGTCTCCTATGCCGACAATCCGGCATGTACCTTCATTCCCCATCCGGACACAGCCGTGATCACCGGCTGAGTAGGATGAGAAGCATTTCCGGTCCGGGGTAAGGTGGAACAACGCTCCGGAGTTGACCACCCAGGTCATCTCGTCGCCAGCAAGGTTTATCTCACTCTCCTCGGTGATGAGCATCAACTCTTCTTCGCTTGCCGCGATTGCCGTTGTTCCCTTCCGGTCCAGCCCCCTCCGGTCTTTACCGTTCCGGTCCGGTGTCCGCTTCGGATTGGTACTTTTCAGAAATGCCGACAGTTCTTCTGGAAGTGTCCCGGCTTGCCGCAATAGAAGCAAGTAGGCCTCCCCCTTGACTTTGACCGTGTCCCCGACTTTTCCCGGTTCTGGGGGCTACGGTTCCTTTGTCTTCTGCGTTCCGATTCGGTATGGAGCGCTTTGGAGTCGGAGCTCGTATCCTTATCTTTCCGACGCGCCTCCTCATCTAGCAAGCTCTACTTCACTCTTGCTAGGGATAACCATTTCCCTTCCGGCCCGGCGTTGACCAAGGTGACAACCAACGTCTCCCAGCTATCTGGGAAGGAACCGAGCAGGAGTAGTGCTAGTACCTCATCAGCAAGAGGTACTTCCAATGATGTTGCCTGGTGAATCAACCGGCCACTCATCATTCGGTTCTCACCGGGTCATCCGTAGCCGGGTACTCCTCATCCGGAGGAACCTGTTTCCTAACACTCTTTGCCCTTTATATGCCGTAATTCTAGGTTCATGGTTTTGATGTATGCAATCCACCGAATCATTGCAATATCTTATGTCGTACAACTTGCTATCATTCCGATGAGTGGCAGACAATCTGGCTCAACCACTACATCTACTCCAATAAAGTAATCTCTATCTGTTTTTAATGCAGTAAGCAAACCCACAATTCTCGTTTAACTTGTGCATAATTTCATTGTCTTTCATTTAATATCTTTGCTCCAAATCTGATAGCATACCAATGTTGGTCTTCATCTTCTTGCTTGCTAACCCAATTGATCCCAATTGAGCTAGTATCAATTGTCATTGTAATTGGGCATTCACCTTTGTAGTCTGGTTGACGAAGAACTGGAACTTTCAATAATGCTTCTTTCAATTGGTTAACAACTTGTGTATGTTCATCAGTCCAAATAAACTTCATCCCTTTTCTTAAAAGTTGGTAGAGAGGATTTGATACATGTGCAAAGTGTGGTAACCAAATAGGATTTGATACATGCACCTAAAAATCTTCTCACCTCTGTTACTGATTCGCAAACCTCCTTCATATTTTGTATTGCGTTAATTTTGATCGGTGATGGCTTCCCCCCATACCAAACACACATATGACCAACTATCAGAACTTCGTTCTGCCCAAAGCTTGACTTTGTTCCTAATAGTGTCAAATGTACCTGCTCAAGCGTATTTAAAATACTTTCACAATCATTAATGTGATCCATCACAAACTTTCTGCAACCATTTCCAACCATAGTCTCATCTTTCTCTCTTTCTAAGCATCATTTAATAGGAATGTCATCTAAAAATGGCATAGTTACCTTTGGGATGTATTCATGTAGAACTTTGTTCATTGCATTCATCATATGAGCAACTGAATTCGTCACACCTTGAGGTAAAGTGCACATTCAAACCAACCAAACTAGTGTTTTCATTGTTGTGATATTGCGACTTATCAATTTCTAGTTGAAATTGGTTGTATTCTGAATATAGGTCTCCCACAGAGTAAATCACTCTCCCAACAAAAGATTCTGCAAATTCATCAACAATCAGCCCGATTCCTGCATTTCGGATTGTGACTTTGTTGACTGGTTGTAGATCTTGAATGAATCTTAGAGAACCATCTTTCTTTGGAACTCTAAACCATCTATTGGAGTATGGTGCATTTGAAGGCTCCAAAATCTTCATCTTGACTTTATCCTTCAGTAGCTCCAACAATTGAGGTAATCGAGCTCTTGGTACTGCAATAGATTTAAAATTCCAAGGAATATGAGGGATAGTAAATATTACCATTGGCGTCACCACCTTTGGATCTACACAACCAATCTCCTCAGCTTTGAATGCAAACGCTTTCCCATGCTTAAAGATCATTTCTTTGAAAGTCGCGATCTCTGATTGCAAAAGAAATTCACCCCCTCCGATTCACAAGTTATTCATTGTCTCTCAAGTGAAGTGATGTCCGATCTTCTCTATTGGTCGAAGCATAGGCTCAGTTGTTGCTGCCTCCATCTTCTCTTCATTACCAATAGGTAATGGTACTTCAACAGGTTTGACCTTCTTATCTATTGTTTTGTATTTTGTATTACATAAGCTTTCTACTTCTTCATATTTACAATTCTACCTATCAATCTCATAATACATATCAATTAAGTTTACATGTATCTCTCTAACACTCTCATCATCTTCTTTCAAATACATTTCTAACTCTTCTATAGTATTTGCAAAAGAAATTTCTTCCATAACACTTTCAATGTGCTCTTCCATTTCAAGTACTCCATTATCCTTCAATGCCTATTGAAACAAATTAGCATTCTTTTGCAAGTTCCTCTTGCATTCATACATCCTAGTCACACATATAGCACCACTTTCAAAAACATGAAATCACTTATTCATATGTTGTAATGCCCTACGTGAGGGTCTTTTAATAATGGGACTATTGCAACCCTCATTTGCAATAGTCCTAGTCAAAAACCTGATTATCAAAATCATCACATTCTTTTGGTATCGAATGATCACAAAGCTCTTGCTTGTTCCTCTCATGATTTGGGTGAACCGTCATAAACTGTACAGTTCTTCGTCCATCTTGGCTTCAAATCTTCACATTGGCACAACCATTGTCAAGGACTTTGGTCTCCCTCTGTACTGTTGTGATGTATGGTTGACCCAAGATTATCGGATAGGTAGATCCTTCATGCACAAAGAAATGTTGATCTACCTCTATATCACCAATAGTAACCTTTACATTTGGGCATGCACCAAATAAATCTTCAGTGACTGATGTTGTTGCTTTTACACGCCCACCATGTTGAGTATCAATTGGCCATCTACCTTTCTTGTAAAAATCAGCACTCATTATATTTATTTCAGAACCATGATCAATAAGTGCCGTCACTGGGTTTGGAACATTTCCAATCTTCACATGATGCTTAGTAGTGGCTCTTGCCCAACATTTGCGAGAGTAGTGACTTCTTATCTCTGTTGAACTTATCATTAAGGTTGATGCATGTTGAGAGTCAACAATGATATTGTTTGACTCGTTGCTTACCACTTCATATGCCACCTTCGGATTTGTCTCTTTAACCAGCTCATTTACTTGCTTATTTCTTTGCACAATATCAATTATTTCATCATGAAATTCCTTTTTTGCAATACCTAACACTTCTCTTAGTGTAAATTCTACTCGATTGTCTAGTATTCTTGTTTCTAAAATTTTCTTTAAATTTGTATCCTTTTCAATATCAGACATTAATTTGAATGAAGGACCAGATTTTCCTTTTTCAACTTTTGCGTCCATCTCTTTTCTTTTGTTTTCTCTTATTTCATGCCTTTTTGTTGAGCCAATTTCATCATCCGACCTTTTCCTTTTTTTCTTCCACTATCACCTCATGCTCTTTGTGTTCTGCCATCTAAGCATAGACTGTGATAGCATCTACTGGAACATGACATCTATTGTGTTTCCTTACAAAATCTCCGGCAACACAAAGGTCTTCCATCTTCAACTTTTGCTTTTGTGCGGAACTTACAACCTTCTCCCAGAACAATGATTGGTATGGCATGTCATCAAGACGCATTCCTGCCATTGTCGAGTAGTACATTGCAGAAGCCTTCTTTGCTTCAGCTTCTTCAAACTTAACCTTAACACCACCATCACCAAAGTCTCGATTTTTCTAGTTAAGTAAATGTTACCATTTTTCCAATAGACCAAGTCTCGATTTTCCATGTCTTTATATTCCCCACAATCACGTAATCAATGTTTGAGACTATCACACCACATGCATCGAGGTCGAAATGGTTCCCTTGACCTCGAAGTCTGACCATTCTCAAGCTTTGCCACTTTAATTGTTAGATCTTTCATACTTTGAACTAAATCATCAAGCAAAGACTCACTCTTAGTTTTGATCATTTCTCGTGGTTGATGGACCATATCGTGTGATGGTTCTCGAGCAAGTCTTTGAACTGCGATGTTTTGCTCAAGCCGATTTGTGATTCTAACATGCAGTATTTGTAGCATTACACCATTCCTTTGCATTCTTTTCATAAATTTATTACAAGCATTTGTTACCTCATTCCAATCTGCAGTTATACCATCCTCAGTATTTGGTACTTCAAGCATAAATTCCAATTCTTTTCTATATCTCTTGTCAATTGCCTGCAAAAATAAAGCAACCTTTTGCCAAGACAAAAAATTTCTTTCTTCTGGCTTTAAGTGTCCATACAATCTATCAAACTCTTTTTTCGTGTCAATCACAGATAATCCTTTATTTCCTTTTAGGATCCATTCATGGAATGAATGCATGGTAACGCAAGAGAAATCCTCACGAGCATATTCAGACACAAGTGCTTTTTTGAATGCATTCCAATCCAAACTATGCAATGTTTGTATTTCATGATTCTATCTCTTAATTCCATGTCCACTAATTTATAAAACTTTGCTACCATATTGACATCATTCATACCGGACATTTCCATTTCATCATAATATATATTCACATACTTCAAAATATTTGTGCCATCAACCATACCAATCGTCTCTCAAACTTCTCGTAAGGCATGAAATAATCGATCTTGATTCAACTTTTCAATAAACAAGCTTACCGGATCCATTGTACTCTTACTTGTCATGTTGATGTTGATCTTTACTTTAGATGTCTCTTCTACTTCCCCATTTCACGTCGGGTTCACCAAATTGTGTCCTGGCATGGCTCACTTAGAAGCGTAGCGTAGCGTAGATAGAAGATAATGTGAAAGTGAGGAAGGAATCGTTGGGGTTATGGACAGAAGACACGAAAGAGTAGAGATGGCGTGAATAAAAATCAATAGGATATGGCAAGGTAGGATTTTTAAGAAATATGAGATATGGCAAGATAAGATATAAAATGATATTTGAGAAAATGTAGGAAATTTATAATCATTATCATGAAAGAGTTACAAAATGGTTGCGAGCATTATTGATTTCGAACTTTGTCTCACAAGGTAATCGCTCTTCTATTTCTTGATAGTAAGCCACAACAATCTTCACTTCAATATTTTGATGAAGATAAGAATCGAACCGCCACCCTTCCGTTGCGAGTTGAGGAGGACAACCGCCAAGCTAGTTCTCTTCTAGTCTTTTGAAGATACCTCTCTCTCCCTCTTTGTCTATTATGATATATTATAATTCGATTCAATCTTATTTCTTGGTATCTTTGTGACTACATCCCCTTCTCTTTTTATAGTAAAGGGATAGTCTTGCATGTCGTCCATGTGTCGCACATGCAGATAGGCTCTTGCATGCGTGTGCTATATGGTGCACATGTAATATACTACATACAATGTTTACACTATTTAATGCAAGTGGGTAAAAGCATGCGAGTGAAAACACTATTATAGCTAATTAGCTACTTGTTTTAGTTTTTTGTGCGAAAATCATAAGGATGGTTTACGAAATTTTATGTTTTATTAGTTAAATACATGTCATTTAATTGATGCGAATACTCAAATATTTGAACTTTAGTTTCTGACATAGTGGAACATGGGGAATAGTGCCATCATCTAAGGTTGACTTGAATGTCATCAAATTCTTGATAATCCTGAGTTCGAGTTCGAACTCCAAACAGATGGAGTACTCTAAGCATGAACGTAGACGAAGCCCCCGCAGCAGCACTAAAACTCTGAGATCGACATTGCACGTTTAGAGCTACAACACACAAGCTAGTCGATCCTCGTCCAGGTATGTATCAATTACATATTAAAAAAACCTTTTTTTCCCTTTTTGATAACTGTCTGTAATTGTCTATAACTTTGGTGCCTGTTCATCTTTCCCAAAATTCGAATAGGGCGAAGTCATTGGAGTCCCAAACAAGGATGGCTCGAAGATCGGGGTGTAGCAGCAAGTGTGTTTCTAATTGACAGAATTTCGTAGTACGGTTGATTTTTGCCTTTAGTGATGATTAGGGTTTGTGTTTCCCTTAAGTGGTTTAGGGTTTCTGATTACAAATTTCAGATTACAAGTTTCTAGTTACAAATTTCTTATTATTGTCACAATCTGTTGTAATTTTGCACAAATTTTGATTAGGGTTTCTAATTTTTTAAGTGGTTGATTTCTGATACATGTTGAAAAGGACAGATTACAAATTTCAGATTACTGTCTCAAAGTGTTGTAATTTTGCACCAAATTCACATTAAAAATTTCTGTTTTTGCACCAATTCTGATTACTGATTTTCTATCTCAGGTGGCTCGTTCCTCCCTATCCTAGAGTGCTGAACTTCGCAAAATTTTGCGAGACAAAATTTCACAACATATATGGTCTGTCGCTCGAGGGTATTGACCCTACTATTCTAACATATAGATTGATTAGTGATGTAGACTGGATGTCAGTATATAAAGTGCCTAGAGTGAAAGGCAATGTCAAGCTCAAGCATTTACGACCGGACCTGTACAACGACTGGATGAGATTGCACCAGAAAGTACATCAAGAGATCCCGGTCAACAACAAGTTGTCCTTTTGATTTGCCAGAGCTTTTGCATACGAGTATTGCAAAACAACAAAGGAATCTCGTGACCCTGAAATGTGCAGGGTAGCTTGGGCAATTTATGGTGCGGCATCGGTAGAAAGATGTCATAAGATGGGGAGCTTGCAACAAAAAATGGCAAGATTTTGGAGCATGGTAGTTGATGATGCAACTACCGACTCCCAACAAACCCGCAAGTATACGCCAAACCGACACACAATGAAAGCCAATGTCGATGATACAGGTGAGACATTGATTAGCTATATGCTAAAAACTGTCCATGAAGCCTGTAAGACATTGGAGTTTTTTAAGATTATTTAGAGAAAGCAACATTGGCTGCTGCGATGGAGAGGAAAGTCACTTTGGCAGTTACAACAATCAAAAATAAGATTCCGGTACGTATTGTTTTGCTAGTATCTAATATGTTATAAATAACTTGTACATTAAAATGTGCTACTGAGGCATTATCTGGAACAGGTTGCTCAACATGAACTTGAAATTGAGGGGTCATTGGATCCCCAACGAAAATTCAACTGCACACAGAGATCCAGGTTCTTTCAATGAACCTGGACCTTCTCGGTGTAAACATTGTCGTTGATTACAATTTGGAATAGCTACAAGTAAGTTAATGATTCTTGTTTCTTGTTGTTGTATCTTCCTCATTAAAGAATAATTAATCGGTAAATTTCTCGGCTACGTTGAAGGAACAATACTCCCGTCAAGAACAAGTAGTTAGCTGCCTTAAGAAGTAGCTACATTTTGCGGAGGGGATGGTAAGGAGGAGACAAGAATTCGATCTGAACATTCTTGCTCCCTTACCAAATGAAGGAGAACCAAGAAACAATATATTGATTGTTCAAGCACGTTGCATCACTTGTGGATTACGTGTAGAGGACACATCTGCTACTCTATTGGTTCACCTACAACCATGCCAACACACATACCATATCGTTTGTTTTCAATATGCCTATCACATTGTTGCATTCTGTTTGGGGGATTGTAGTACAGCTCTCCCAGATGAGTGGAGAAAACACATAGGTAAAATTGCTACTTGTGACCATAGTGTATCTAATGTGTTCCATCTTTGCTAATTAGGTAAGTTGTATAAAGTGTGGAAACTATTTAGCTATTATGGTTGTAGTGTAGTAGCTAATTACCTAACATGTAGTGAATTAGCTAAGTCGTACCTAATTAGCTACTACCATACTTTAGCTCAGTAGCTAATTAGCTAAGTGGTAACTAATTAGCTACTATCATAGTTTACTACAACAGCTAGTTAGCTACTGCCATACTTCAACTGAGTAGCTAATTAACTACTACCATACTTCAGCTGAGTAGCTAATTAGCTAAGCGGAAGCTAATTAGCTACTACCATAGTTTAGTATAGTAGCTAATTAGCTAAATGGTAGCTAATTAGCTACTACCATACGTTAGTTGAGTAGCTAATTAGCTAAGTGGTAGCTAATAAGCTACTACCATGGTTTAATACATTAGCTAATGAGGTACTACTATAGTTTAGTACATTAGCTAATTAGCTAAGTGGTAGCGAATTACCTACTACCATAGTTTAGTGCAGTAGCTAATTAACTACTACCATAGTTTAGTGTAGTAGCTAATTAGCTACTACCACAGTTTAGTACAGTAGCTAATTAGCTCAGTGGTAGCTAATTAGCTACTAGCATACATTAGCTGAGTAGCTAATTAGCTATCACTTAGCTAATTAGCTACTACCATAGTTTAATACCATAGCTAATTAGCTACTACCATAGTTTAGTACAATAGCTAATTAGCTAAGTGGTAGATAATTAGCTACTACCATAGTTTAGTACAGTAGCTAATTAGCTACTACCATAGTTTAGCAAAGTAGCTAATTATGTAAGTGGTAACTAATTAGCTACTACCATAGTTTAGCAGAGTAGCTAATTATGTAAGTGGTAGCTAATTACCTACTACCATAGTTTAGTACAGTAGCTAATTAGCTACTACCATACATTAGCTGAATAGCTAATTAGCTACCACTTAGCTAAGTAGGTACTACCATAGTTTAGTACAATACCTAATTAGCTAAGTGGGAGCTAATTAGCTACTACCATACATTAGCTGAATAGCTAATTAGCTACCACTTAGCTAAGTAGGTACTACCATAGTTTAGTACAATACCTAATTAGCTAAGTGGGAGCTAATTAGCTACTACCATACTTTAGTTATAATGGCTAATTAGCTAGTACCATACTTTAGTATAGTAGCTAATTAGCTACTACCATGGTTTAGTAGAGTAGCTAATTAGCTACTACCATGGTTTAGTACAGTAGCTAATTAACTACTAGCATGGTTTAGTAGAGTAGCTAATTAGCTAAGTGGTAGCTAATTAGCTACTACCATAGTTTAGTACAATAACTAATTAGCTAAGTGGTAGCTAATTAGCTACTACCATAGTTTAGTACAATAGCTAATTAGCTATGTGGTAGCTAAGTAGAGACTACCATAGTTTAATACAATAGCTAGTTAGCTAAGTGGTAGCTAATTAGCTACTACCATAGTTTAGTACAGTAGCTAATTAGCTACTACCATACTTTAGTTATAGTGGCAAACTAGCTAGTACCATACTTTAGTTGAGTAACAAATTAGCTAGTACCATACCTAAGGGAAGTAGCTAATTAGCTCATTGGTAGCTAATTAGCTATTGTCATAGTCTAGAAGAATAGCTAGTTAGCTAGGATGTAACTAATTAGCGACCATGTTGTTGTAGAATCTTGTGGATTAAGGAGGGCACATGAGCTGTCTGGTGTTGATGACATTGCAACCGATGAGGAGATAGTTGCCAACGTGGTTGAAAGTAAGAGTCCTGCTATCACATCTCCTTCAGATCAGCTCCATCCTATTCTTTTGGAAGATGGTAATGAATTAGGCAACAATGTGAAAAGCCATGAAATATTGGAAACAACATGTAAAGTTGAGGTTCACAACAATAGTGTTTTTGAAAACTTGATGCAACATTTCTTCGAATCCCAAAACCTTGATTTCACGCCATTGAGCCCAACTACTAATAATGGCCAAACAGATTCCACTGTACTGGAAAGGTTGTCGGAGGAGGACACACCTGCACAATGGGTCAAAGAAACAAGGCTAAATGGGCAACCGGCCTGAAAAAGGCTGAAGAAGGGGCCATGATCGGGGACAAGACCAGTTACTCAGTCAAGGGGCTCTTGAATTGGAGCAAAATACTTAGAAGTGGGATATGATTGTTAGCGATTTTCCTAGGGTTTTATGAAGTTTTACTATGATCTATTTGGACAAGTAAAACCTCAGATTGGTTGTTGCTTGATCCACATTATCTAATGGAACTCTATGCTGTTTCTCCAAGATAATTATGTTCATGTTTCTATGATGGAAAATATTTCATGTTCATTATGTTGTTTTGTGAGACTGTTAGTTACTTTGTGAGTGTGAATATGTTGGTGTTTTCTGATGTTGCAGAGTCTAAAGGGTTTGAATCTATTGCTCGTAAGGCCGATGGCAGTGTGGAAATTGTTGATTTTGCTACGTGTTTAGAGGGCCACATCTTGAAAGTAGATGTAGTAACTGACACAAATGATTTGGTCACGCAAGTTGATCAAGCATGTTGCACAAATGATCTGATTTTGCAGGTAGATGCAACATGTGATACGAGTGGCCTGATATCGACCAGATCAGTATCTACATGCACTGAACCAATGACTAAGTCGACAACACAAGAGCACCAGAATGTGAAGCCAGGACCAACACAATCGACTAGGGGTTTGAAGAGGAAAAGGACACCAATTGTGCCGACAGAACCTGAGTTGATTGAAATTGATCGTGTGCAACCAGTAATTGGTTTAACAGAGGCTCAATTACAGGAATGGAAACCTAAACCATTAGAAGTCGAAAGAAGAGCCTTGATCTTGGAGCTTGATAAAGTCCTGATGAGTGTGCGATATATGACACCAAGGAGGGACGCAAATCAATTTCTGGAGTGGGTTGTGCAATATTTTGATTTGTTTATTTGCAGTGAAAAACCACGTACATATGTGTGGAAGTGTGTAGAAAGATTCTTCCCGAAGTGGCGACAACTTTTCAAGGGTCAGTGGACACGAGAGAATTGTGAGAAGAATGATGTTGCAAGATTCAAAAGAATTTTTTATTTTTGGGACACTTGGCTAGATTATAATGTCGACAATACGTTGATTCTGGATACTGAACATTTCCGACATTACTTCAACATTTGCAAATGTTGTCTCATTCTACCCGATGAAATGCCTAAACACTATTTGGTGAAAACATTGTGTTGCCAACTAGCTACATGGTTGTGAACTCCATACCAAGCTCGGTATGCAAATCATATATGTAGAGAAGTTCCACTGACTAGCCAGAGCTTAGCTGTTTATAGATGATTTCAAGACATTGGCAATGGGATGTTATAAATATGTAATTTGCTACCACTTAATCAATGAAGAATTAAATTGCTTGTTTTGACTAACTTATCTACTATGTAATTTTAAGAGTATGTTTAGGATTGTTGATTTCATGATAGTGTTTTTTCTTAAAATTATGCAAATGATTTTAAGTTGTACATGGTTCACTTGAGTAAATTTGTATCTCAGAAAGAAGAACCCTAAATGATATTATTAAACTGTATATCAGAAAGAAGACTGTATATAAAAATGACACACGATTTTGTTGAGAAAGAAGCACAAAAATGATAATGTATATGAAAAAAAAAAACTCTCAAATAGGTCCATTAAACTGTTTATTTGCAATACACGTGCTTTGTTTGTTTTACAAGAAAATTGGTAATTGCTACCTATAGCTACAAATTCCATGGCATATTGTTGTAAATACATTCATACACATTAGCACTAACTGTGTATAAACCTGAGGAGCTATTGTATTGCGACATTGGGACATTGATGCACCTGACCAAATGAGAGTACATGTACGCCACTGGTTTGTCTTCCAATAGCCTATACACATAATCGTAATCATCTAGTCTTGCATAAAAAATACCTTCGATGTAGAATGTCCTGGTAGATACAACATTTCCCCAAGCATCTAATATATTCTACGTTGCACATTGTTTACTAACCGTGCACTTCAATATATAGAAATCAACACCCTCTGAATTGCCGTCTTTTGCATTTACATCGAAATTATCCCCAACATTTAACACATCACTAAGAGTATCTCCACGTCCTTGATATGTCAAGTCAGCATTCTTTTCTGTTTCTCCATCAACTGCTTCCTTATCGTTCAATGTATGATACTCCCAATTCTGAATATATGCTTTGTTTAAACAATACCTCCAATTTCCCGGCACACAATGGACGCAAAAAATAAGTTAATTCTCTAACCGCAATACAATTACCATCCAATCAGAATAACAACGAACAACCTAGAGATATCACAATTCGGGAATTCCTTGGTGCTCCCAGGTTTTCTCCCTATTTACTTCATCTATCTTCACTTCCCAAAATTCACGTTTGATATCTTGGACCCGTGAGGAATAAACACCCATTGCACTCGTTGACATATTAGCTCTTAAAAATTCAATTACATGTGTTGCACAATTCATCTGCACACCATCTGCCTTTCGTTATTCATGGGTAAGTGCCCGCTTCATAACAATACCTGCACCATCATGTTCACTTTTAGCTACTACCATAGTTTAGTACAGTAGCTAATTAGCTACTACCATACTTTAGTTGAGTAGCTAATTAGCTAAGTGGTAGCTAAATAGTTTAGTACAGTAGCTAATTAGCTACTACCATACTTTAGTTGACTAGCTAATTAGCTAAGTGGTAGCTAATTCGCTACTACCATAGTTTAATACAATAGTTAATTAGCTAAATGTTAGCTAATTAGATACTACCATAGTTTAATATAGTAACTAATTAGCTAAGTAGTAGCTAAGTAGCTACTACCATACTTTAGCTAAGTCGCTAATTAGCTAACAGGTAGCTAATTAGCTACTACCATACTTAAGCTGAGTAGCTAATTAGCTAAGTTGTAGCTAATTAGCTACTACCATACTTTAGCTGAGTAGCTAATTAGCTAAATGGTAGCTAATTAACTACTACCATACTTCAACCTAGTAGTTAATTAGCTAAGTGGTAGCTAATTAGCTACTACCATACTTTAGCTGAGTAGTTAATTAGCTAAGTGTTAGCTAATTAGCTATTACTATACTTTAGTATTAGTGGCTAATTAGCTATTTCTATACTTTAGCTAAGTCACTAATTAGCTAAGTGGTAGCTAATTAACGACTACCATACTTCAGCTGAGTAGCTAATTATCTACCACTTAGCTAATTAGCTACTACCATACTTTAGCCAATTTTGGTAGCTAATTAGCTATTGTTATAGGTAGCTAATTAGGTATTGTGGTAGCTAAATAGCTATGAATGGTAGCTAATTAGTTATTCTGGTAGCTAAATAGCTATGTTCGATATACTTAGGGAGCTAATTAGCTATTTTGGTAGCTAATTAGCTATTGTTGGTAGCTAGTTAGCTATGGGCATATTCTGAGGTAGGTAATTAGCTCTTCGGGTATGGTCATATTTAGAGGTAGCTAATAAGTTAACTAGCTAAGCTCAAAAGTCAAAACAAATGTTGAGATAAATGTAAATACTTGAGGTACATCAAGAAGATGAGTGGGATGCACCTAGTATTGACTCCTTCCAACACGTTTCCTGCATAAATCCTTCTTATTGGGTGAAACCCTACTCTCATTAGTCCAAAATATTGTGATTATATCCTTGATTTCGTATGTTATGGGTGTCATTGTCTTACATCTTGTTGTTAGCTTTAGCAGACTAGCTCCTTCACCTAAGGAAACTATTCGGTTCAATGTATTATACACACTTTTTCTACTAACACCAATTACCTTAGATAGCACATTGATGTTAATATCCTCAACATCACTATTAAGTAACATCATTAGACTAGACCTTTTTAAGACAAGATCATCTTTTGACCTGCTCATGGATACGAAACTATTACGGAGATGATGGATCATTTAATATTCCATAAAGTACTACCTTCTTGTCTTCATTGCTGATGTGCTTGGTTTGAACATTGAAATAGTCTACAACCTTTCTCTCTATGATAGTAGTCTCATTACTTCCATTCTCAGTGATATTTAGACCTATATCCCAACTAATACTATCTTTACCTTTAGTGAGTGTGGCTTTCGTATCCTTCAACAATTGACGATGTTTTCTTTTCTTTTCTGCCCAATACTTTCGTATCGCTTCTTGTGTCCTGATAGCGTCATCCCTATCCTGGTGATCATTGAGGGGTAATTCTAAACACCCTCCTTCCCCTTCCATTTGGCTTGACGGGTTTAAACCCTATTTTTCCCGAAAAAATGACACGTATTAAAGATGGCTATGGGCAACAACAATACACAAAAATATTCCGTAATACACAAGCTTATACATAACAATACACAAGATTATCCACAACAATACACAAGATAATCAATAGACAGAATAGTTATTCAAATCCAAGACCGAACAATGGCGGTAATCCAGGGCCGAATAGTGGCGACAACTGAGGGTAGAATGGCGGCAGTGGAGGAGTGAAGTTCGTTTGATCGAACAGTTTTGACAATCCAGGACCGAACAATGGCGGCAACTAAGTGTAGAATGATGGCAATGGAGGAGTGAATACCGTCGGATCGAACAGTGGCAGATGATGCTTGGAACGCACAGTGACAACAATTGAGAGTACAATGGCGGCAGTGGAGAAGGAGTGAACTCCCTCAGATCGAAAAGTGGCAACAATCCACGACCGAATAGTAGCGGAAACTAAGTGTAGAATGATGGCAATGGATGAGTGAACTCCGTCAAATCAAAAAGTGGCAACAATCCAGGACCGGTCACCGAATAGTAGCGGCAAATGAGTGTAGAATGATGGCAATGGAGGAGTGACCTCCGTCAGAACAAACAGTGGCAGATGATGCTTGGAACGCACAATGATGGCAACTGAGAGTAGAATGGTGGCAGTGAAGAAGGAGTTAACTCTGTCAGATCGAAAGTGGCAGCAATATACGACCTTCATAGTCGCGGCAATTGAGTGTACAGTAGCGGCAATGGAGGAGTGAACTCCGTCGGATCGAACAGTGGTAGATGATACTTGGACCACACAATGCCGGTAACTGAGTGTAGCATGGAGACAATGGAGGAGTGGACTCAATAGGGTTCAGCAACAGTGGTAGTAATCTAAGCCAGAATACTCAACCAAAGATGGCCCACGTTGTCGTGAAAATCCGTCACTATGTGCGGATCGTGAGACGGAACCGCCGGGGTTTTGGGCTAGAAGGATTTAGAGCAACATCCGTCACTATGTGCGGATCGTGAGACAAGTGGGAGAGACAAATCATTAGTTTATTGCAAAAGAAAATCGATTCTTTATAATTTCAAAATCGTGTTACAATGGGTTGGGTATGGAAATGAGAGATTAATTTTTCAAAGAAAGGAGCCAACAACCATGCAAGGACTGGTCCGATATGAATAGGAGAGATAATTTTTAACCAGAAAGATCGATTAAACAAAGCTAGGAGTTTGATATCAATATGTGAGATAATTTGTTTCTCGAATCCGAGAGGGAAGAAGAAAGAAGGGGAAAAAAAAAACTAGGAGGTAAAAAATGGGACATATATCGAGCTCCTCGTTGATCCTCCTCCCCAATGTTACTTTGCATGCCCACTTTTAGTTGGATGGCCTCTAATTTTAGTTGCATGGCCTCTACTTTTAGTTGCATGCTTCCATTTTTAGATGCATGCCTTTTACTTTTAGTTGCATGGCCTTGGCTTTTCGTTGCATGCGATTGTCCGTATAATTCGGCCAAATGACACAATCATCCATAAAGTTTAGCCCGTGCGCAATCCATACGTGCATCGCAACCAAACCGTAGACGCGTCCGCGCGTAAAAGTCCCGACCGCGTAGTAGTGTACGCATCCACGCATGCGCGCATCCCGACCGCGCCGTAGTGTACGCATACACGCGAGCGCGCGTCCAACCCACACCGTGTATGCATCCGCGTGCAAAAGTCTCAACCGCGCCGTAGTGTACGCATCCACGCATGCACACGTGCACACACACGTGTCCGCCCGCTCGTCCGCACATGGCTTTTCGTTGCATGCGATTGTCCGTATAATTCGGCCAAATAACACAATCATCCATAAAGTTTAGCCCGTGCGCAATCCGTATGTGCATCGCAACCAAACCGTAGACGCGTCCGCGCGTAAAAGTCCCGACCGCGTAGTACTGTACGCATCCACGCATGCGCACATCCCGACCGCGCCGTACTGTACGCATCCACGCGCGCGCGCGTCCAACCCACACCGTGTACGCATCCGCGTGCAAAAGTCTCGACCGCGCCGTAGTGTACGCATCCACGCATGCACACGTGCACACACACGCGTCCGCCCGCTCGTCCGCACATGGCTTTTCGTTGCATGCGATTGTCCGTATAATTCAGCCAAATGACACAATCATCCATAAAGTTTAGCCCGTGCGCAATCCGTACGTGCATTGCAACCAAACCGTAGACGCGTCCGCGCGTAAAAGTCCCGACCGCGTAGTACTGTACGCATCCACGCATCCCGACTGCGCCGTAGTGTACGCATCCACGCATGCACACGTGCACACACACGCGTCCACCCGCTCGTCCGCACATGGCTTTTCATTGCATGCGATTGTCCGTATAATTCGGCCAAATGACACAATCATCCATAAAGTTTAGCCCGTGCGCAATCCGTACGTGCATCACAACCAAACCGTAGACGCGTCCGCGCGTAAAAGTCCCGACCGCGTAGTACTGTACACATCCACGCATGCACGCATCCCGACCGCGCCGTAGTGTACGCATCCACGCGCGCGCGCGTCCAACCCACACCGTGTACGCATCCGCATGCAAAAGTCTCGACCGCGCCGTAGTGTACGCATCCACGCATGCACACGTGCACACACACGCGTCCGCCCGCTCGTCCGCACATGGCTTTTCGTTGCATGCGACTGTCCGTATAATTCGGCCAAATGACACAATCATCCATAAAGTTTAGCCCATGCGCAATCTGTACGTGCATCGCAACCAAACCGTAGACGCGTCAGCGCGTAAAAGTCCCGACCGCGTAGTACTATACGCATCCACGCATGCGCGCATCCCGACCACGCCGTAGTGTACGCATCCACGCACACGCGCGTCCAACCTGCACCGTGTACACATCCGCGTGCAAAAGTCTCGACCGCGCCGTAGTGTACGCATCCACGCATGCACACGTGCACACACACGCGTCCGCCCGCTCGTCCGCACATGGCTTTTCATTGCATGCGATTGTCCGTATAATTCGGCCAAATGACACAATCATCCATAAAGTTTAGCCCGTGCGCAATCCGTACGTGCATCACAACCAAACCGTAGACGCGTCCGCGCGTAAAAGTCGCGACCGCATAGTACTGTACACATCCACGCATGCGCGCATCCCGACCGCGCCGTAGTGTACGCATCCACGCATGCACACGTGCACACACACGCGTCCGCCCGCCCCTCCGCACATACGCATCCGTCCGGAACGTCCACGCGTATACATCCGAAGACATCCACGCGTGTGTACATCCGAAAACGTCCTCACAGCCATGAACACGCGTGTATGCTTGAAGCGTGCACACCACATAGTGTAGCCCAAGTCACCTTGACCATTCTATGCTCCAAACATTGATAGAATGAATATGTTTTGGTTTCCCTTATATATTTTGGGTTCTAATGTTGTCCTATCTATGTGGGATATCTCACAGTTTTGTCTTTTCTTTTCTTTTCTTCAAACTTTACACTCACATAACTTGATACTTGTTTATCCGTTTTATGCGTAGTAAAATACGCTATGAAGCTCTTGAACACATCTATCTTTCCATATCCATATATTAAGCTAATCGTAAATAATTATTTTACTAGTTTTTATATCGTGTGTGAAAAACCACACGACAACGTGATGTGGCAAATGATCATGCATAATGGACCTAGGAATTTAGTATATAATTTATGGTGCACATATCAATTTATGTTGCACGTTTATGTTGCACATTTATGGTGCTTATTTATATAATTAAAACTCTCTACTATTTTCAATGGTAGCTTTTTGCATAGCTAATTTATCAATGGTAGTTTTTTGCAAAAATAACTATTGATCAATGGTAGCTTTTTGCATAGCTAATAATTAGCTATGTCAAGGACATAGCTAGTTGTTTCCAGTCGCATGCTTTCACCCAAGTTCAAATAATATAACACGTAGATTATATTTTTATTATGTTGTGAGTATTGGCTCAATGGTAGAGATTGACGCTTTCAGTTAAGGTTCTGGGTTTGAGTCCTCTCTAGTGCATGTAATACAATTCTTTTCCTTTCTATAGCCGTTCTATATAATGTACTATATTATATTATTTATATATTTATGAATGTTTGCTAATTGGTAACATGTGAGGCTCATAAGGTGGAGGTTATTAGTTCAAGTCCTCTCTTGTCCTCATAATATAATGTTTTACTTTATTCACCTATATAATGTATAATATTATATAAAACACTGTCAACATTCTTTTTATTTTAGTTATGTATTTATCTTATTGTAAACTTTTAATGTGAAGCTTTCATACTTCATGACAACACCGGTATACGTTGAGAGCATAAACATGTTGGATGGCTTAGTAGACGATGAAGTCGATGAGTACTTAGATGAACATCCCAAGATCGTGCCGTTATTTGAGGTAGATGACACCGAAGACGTCACACTGTACGTCATGCATTCAGAGGAAGTCTTGACGAGCCGGATCGGGAGGCAATCCGGGAATTGTGACAGGCTCGGTAATCGCCCCAACTGTACCAACACTAGATCAACCTTAGTAAGGACACGAAGCTGGTGGCGCAACGACGTTACCGATGACCCCAAACTATGCAACAAGAGTTAAAGATGAAATTGATAAGCTTTTGAAAGTCGGTTTCATTCGATCAGTAAAACAAGCAACCTAGCTAAGTCATATTAGTGTTGTCCCAAAGAAAACCAACAAGATTGTCTATGTGGACTATTGGAAACTGAACATCGCTACGGTAATGGACACATTCTTGCTGCCATTCACAGATAGGGTGTTAGACGTAGTAGCTGGTCATGAGGTATATAACAATATGGATGGATTTAGTGGCTATAATCAAATCCGGATGCACCCAACCGATCAGGAGAAAACGACGTTCATTACGGCATGGGGAGTGTTTGTTGTGGTAGTAATGATGTTCGGTCTAAAGACGACACCAACGACATTCTAGAGGATTATCATGGAAATATTTGGGAAATATATTCTAACGTTCATGAAGGTCTTTTTGGATGATTTTGCAGTTTATAACCGGAAGGGAGAATATTTGGACCATCTCCGGATTTGTCTGGAGAAGTGTCGGGGATTCCGACTAAGCTTGAATCCAACGAAATGTGTTTTCGAGGTAACCAACGGGACACTACTCGAGCACATCGTTAGTAAAGATGGAATCGTTGTGGATCCGGACAAGGTGACAACCATCTTAAAAGCACAAGCACCGACTAACATTAATGCATTGGGCTATTTTTTAGGTCAAATCCAGTGGCACAACCATCATGAAGAGACAAGGAAGAGATACTATTCGATATGATGAATGGTCACCACGAAAAGGCGTCACATCAGCCATTTAAAACGCACCACGCGGCATAATCATACTATTATAGTACACGACATGCATGCGCGGGAATCAAGAAAAGGCGGCTGGAAGAATGGGGGCACAAAACTTCCAGATGACCAAAAGCCTGTCATTTCGCGAAAGAAGGATTTTGAGAACGCAACAGAGCACACATGGTTCCGGAGGAGCACAGGCAATCAACCAAGCCCAAGGAAATCACCACAACAGTGCAGTCGAAGAAGAAGACACTGAACCTATGGCACTCTTGACCGCGACAAGGGATTGGCTCACCAAACATGGATTGGAAGGCTTTCTCCAGGTAGCAGAGGCCCCACGACCCAAAGAACCAGAGAAGGTTGCATTGAAAATCGGCCTTGAACAAATCACTAAGGGCACAATGCAAGCGCTTGTCGGATTGCCTACCGGAGGGCTGCACTCCATGGAAAACCCCTCCACCAAAATCCTGATAGAGTACTTCAAAGATCACTCCATTGCAAGCAAGGCGTACAGAACACAAGGTGGGGAGGATCCCTTGTTTCAGGAGATGGCCCATGTTTTATTAGAATATGGTTTTGTACACCCTCGCCCACGGGCCATGCTGAAGAATAGAGCTGGTTTTATCATAGCCACATTTGAAGGCGTCAAAGTGGACTGGCCGATAATCGTGGAGGATGCTTTGAGGGTAGACATCCAATCCGTCATAGATGGCAAAAAGGCATGGTGCGGGTTGACACAATGGCTAACCCTGTTAGTAACCCCAACACACACCATCAAGCCAAAGAAACGGGCCCAACTAGAAACCACACTGAATAAGGCATCCAAACGATAACAGCTCCTGTCAAAGCACAACCCCGAATGGACGAAAAGGGAATCATCTTAGCGGACACAGGAACCAATGGAGCCAGTTCCAGAGAAAAAGGCCAAACCAATCAAAATCAAGCTGCGCCGGTACAACGAGGACAGGGATAGGGACGACCTAGTCCGCTAGGTGAACCAGGAAACCGCGAAGGAAGAGGCTGAACATGAACCAGCCAAAGCCCTTCAACGTCACCCAACGAAGCATGACACGGAGTAGGAGGGGGAAGGATCGGGTCTGGAGCAGGACAGTACCCTGAAGACCTACTCAGCGGTGATACAACCCAGGACAAAGGAAGAGCCAGGAATAAGACCAGAAGCGGTCACAATGGCTCAACAGGAACCAGTTATAGAAAGTTGGACCTTGTTGAGAAGTAAGCTCAACATGGTATGTGGTGCTTATTGGGAAATAAGCTATAGTGGCTACTTAGCTACTTGTGAACATAAAGGAGAAACAACTAATTAGCTACTGACAGCTAATTAGCTACCGACAACTATTTAGCGACTGACAACTAATTAGCTGCATATGTAAGTAACTTATTACTTAGGTAAAAAGAAGAGAGTAGGTAAGTAAGAAACATACAGGAAGTAGAACTCTGAGAGAGAGAGTGAGGATAGAGAGGAAGAACTCAGAGAGTGAGAGTAGAAGAGAGAAACAGATGAGAGCAAGTAGAGCTCTGCGTGTAATGAAATAGAAGAAGTTTTGGTTGCTACAGAGGTAAGTCTCCTTCCCCCTTCCCTTCTGTGTTTGAGCACCAAACGATCCAGCACACCACGATCCGCCGCGCACATAAGAAGAGCCCGAGTGCCTTCTTCACATTTTCTTAACAGACCTCACTGGGTCTTCAAGCACATGAGCACGAGGAACGCCATCCAGAGCGGACATTGGAACCACTGACACAATGCCTCAAAAAGGAGTACGAACCAAGACCGGAGCTAGGGTAGTAGTTTGCTGACCTAACACATGGAACATGCTGACAATGATTAAAGTGGGTCGGAGAGCAAGTAGCCGGTGCTGCCGACCGAATGGAGGACGAACAACGACAAGTTGGAAGTCAGGCAGAACGGTTGTTAGCCACAATAGAAGAATTAGAGAAGGCCCGGGCATAGATCCAAAGCCTGGCGGAAGAGTTGAAAAGGGCCAAGGAATACCCAGTCATCATGGCTAACATGGGCCAACAATGTGCAGTAATGGAGCCGGTGCCACCGGCTAATCTACAAAAGGAAGCTCCGGAAACGGATGCACAATCGATGGTTAGTATAGCCCTGGAAAAAAATGTTAGGCGAGAACATGAAATCTTAACCATAAGGGAGGAATTAACCACTCAGGAAGCATTGTGAGAGAGAGAGAGAGAGAGAGAGAGAGTACAAAAGCAGACAGCTGAAGAAGAAAAGCGGAGAATAGAAAAAAATCTCTGGAAAAGTCACACAAACAACGACCGGTTGAAGGAGGAAAGAGAAAATTTGCTGCAAGAGAAGGATAAGCTCTGAAGAATGGCGGAAATGGAAATAGAGTGGCTTAAGGAAGAAATCGAACAAAAGGACCAGGAGGATCGAGTACGCTCTCAAATCAACCGGCGCCTTAAGCAGAAAAAGGAGGATTTGGAAAAGCTACATTGGGACCACAAGCAACTAGACGCCGAACACAAGAAGCTTGGGTCGGAATTTGACCGGTAGCAAGAGAAGATGAAAGAAATCTCGACGAAGCTGGCCAAGAAAACGGAGGCGTTGGCGGAGGAACACACCCAGGCGCTTGCTACGGCGAAGGCCCTTACAGAAGGGGCAAAGGAAAAAACGGAGTTGAACCGGAAGCACTATGAAGAAACAGAACGGGCTAAAATGGTTTTGGATAAGATTCAAACGACCTACCAAACCAAGTTCCTCGAGTATGAAATGCAGGCATAGGCCACTGCCGCACTCATCAAGAAGATGAAGGACGAAAAGAAGGCTGCAGAGGACAGTATAAAGCTCGTTGTGGAACGAATACAGATGATAGTCATGGCATCGAAGAACCGGACAAAGGAGAATATCGATGACTCCTCGACGGCAATGTGGACGCGATGGTCACAACAAGAGGTAGAATTATAGATACTTTGGGCAGATGCAAAGAACTGAAAAAAAACCGGGGATAATTTCTACAAGATGGACGAAGAGAGTATAGGCACCATCCAGGAGGAATTGGCAGACAACTTCTTTTCCATGGCTGAATCCCACCTCGAAGATGTCCGGAGGCTGATTGAAAGGCTTCTTCATGATCAACTCAATACACAACTTCAATTTGAGCGATTCGAACGGGAACGCCGGTGGCTGGAAGCAGAAAAACGGAGGGCAGCAATAAATATAAGTGATGAGGAGCATATTGCGGAACCGCAACCGCATCAGGAGGAGCAGCCAAATGAAGTCGAGGGTGAACAACCAATGGAAGCTGGTGTGGACCAAAACAAAATGGTCAGGTTGGAGCAGCAAGCAAGAACCAGAAATGAGGAAAATGTTGAAGCTGATGCAAGAACGGATATGCCACAACCGAAAGAAGCCAGAGAGCAACAACAGGCGCAACATGAGCAACAACAACAGAATGAAGAACCACTCGAAACCCTAGACCAGAGCATATTGGACATACTCGACGAGGATTGACGGGGCTATCCCGTGAGTTCAATGTACAATGTACTTTCCCATAGGCATGCCAGTGTTGGCCGATGGCCGGAGTATGAAAGACAAGTGGGGGACATGTTAGAAATGGAATTTAAGTTATTAGTATTAGTGATTAATTACTTAGAATTAAAATAGGAATGGACGGATTTGGAAGAGTGGCATTGATCTAGATCCGGACCAATTCGTAACCGGTTGCCGATATGGCACCGTTTTGTAAACAGAACCGAATGCCTATAAATGGATCCGAAGAATGATGTATTAAGTCCGACGGAATTAATATAAGTGAAGTAGGATTTAAGATTATTGTGTATCTATGTACTTTCCGTTTTGTGCGTATTGTCTTATCTTACGCATGTAATCAATTCATGTACGTTGTTAATCCCGAACCAATCCGGATAAAATTATATCTGTGTCGGAACCATTAACCCCTTTGGTGAAGTGATCCGGAAGGACACCCTGTGTTAGTGGCTAGTCCGGCCCCGGAATAACAGTCTATCCGGACGAACTTAAACTTTCGTTTGGATTGCGTTTTCATTCTCTCTTGGAACTCTTTGAAGATGAATAACACCAGATCCTTTTATCTTCAACGCGGAAGCCCACAACATCTGGATATAATCATCTTTGAAGGTCATGTAATTTATTGTGCATCGACATGTGACTTCATATCAACATAGCATTTGTCTATATGCACGACTTCTAGAGCGTTCTTCATCCTCATCGGAGGTCTAGGATGAAACACAACCCTATTCTCCTTACTGGCCTAGTAGTCAACGCATTTGTCGATATGCACATTCGTCACCTCCGACAGGAGTTCCTTTCTAGCTAGTATCTACGTACCTTTCTAACTCCTTTGCCACAACGCGTTGGCTATGTCGGTTGCCACATTTATCTCGTTCTGGCTCAATCATGCATGCATCACATATAATGTATTTTGCTTTCGGGCACGAGCCACAATTAGATTTCCCTTGCAGAATTTCCATGTGCCGTTTCAGAAGTTACCACTGTAACCTTCATCGTCCAGCCATCTGGCCGATATCAGATTCAACCTGATATCGAGAACATGGTATACATCTTTCAATACCATTCTACAACCTGTTGACGTCAACAAACATACTTCTCCGACTCTGACAATCTTGCATGCACCATCATTTCCCATTTTCATGTAGTCGTAATCTCTAGTCTTGGAGGATGAGAAGCACTCTCTGTTGGGGGTCATGTGAAATGACACAGTCGAATCAAGCACCCAAGATGATTCATCGCTGGCAAGATTTACTTCATTCTATTCATTGATGAACAACAACTCCCCCTCGCTTGTGATAATGGTTGAGGTGTTCTTACTTTTCGGAATCTTCTTCAGATCGGCACCTTCAGCTCCCCCTTTGTCCTTCCAGTAATGCTTATAGTTCTTCTGGAAGTGTCCTAACTACCCACAATAGAAGCACGTGAGCATTCCCTTTAACTTCGACCTCGGTCTGGACCTGTCCTTGTTTTTGCAAATTTCTCTGCCTGCCCCTTCCTTTATTAGAATCACCATCTGTGACTAGGACCGTATGATCAGAGATGGACTCTCTATCCTTCCGATGAGCTTCTTCATTCAGCAAGCTTGACTTCACCATCTCTAGGGACAACTGCTTCCCTTGTGATCCCGCATGACACAGGGTCACCATGAGTGTCTCCCAACAATTCAGAAGGGATCCCAATAGCAACAATGCCAGTACCTCATCAGCTAGAGGTACTTCCATTGAGGTGGTCCGATTGATTAATCCTTGGAAGGCATTTAGGTGCTTAGCCATATATGAGCCATCCAGATATCTCAGCCTCACTATCTTCTTGAAGACGGAGACTTTGTTTACAATGTTCTAGTTCACAAACATGAACCTGATCTTCTTCCAAAGGATGTCGGCTTGTGTCTCTTGATTGAAGTGGTTTATAGACTCATGTCTATAAAACACCTTATATATGCAATTGTCTTTAGATGCATGACTTCCCAAGTCAATGCATTGATCTTGTCTGGTTTTTCTTTGCCATATTGCACCAGCAACCACAGGTCTTTGCATACGAGCATGTCTCTCATCTTCGACTTCCAAACTGAGTAGTTGGAGCCGATTAGCTTGAAGATCCCTCCAAAGGATTCATCCATATTTCTATAGCTTGGAGATTAGGAACCTCGCTTTGATACCAGTTTGATAGAATATGGGACCGGCCACAACCGGTTCACAAGAAAAATGTGAAAAGATAATAACGGAAACAACTGAAAACAGAGAATGCATACACACAAAGACACGTGATATTAATGTGGAAACCCTAAAAGGGAAAAACCATGGGAGCCCACAGACTCGAAATAGAATGACTATGTAAAGAGGAATACACAAGAAACTCTAGGCAAAAACCTTGTGCTCGTCTTCGTCTTGCCGATGGTTACTCACACTCTCTCCATCTGTACATCACCCAATGATTACCACACTATATTCATAATGATTCCCTAGGTGTATTTATACTCACACACAGTATGGGCTATTTACAAATATAGCCCAAACTGGATGAATCAGATTTAGCCAAATCGGTCACAATCCGGATTGGCTATGGGCCGATCAACTTTCATCCGATTCAGCTAATGACCAATTGGTTATTGGCATACTCTCATCAAATTAGCCATCGGTTGATCAACTGGCTACCATTTTGATTTGGATTTCCTATCCAGATCCTAGCTGGATAGCCAACTCCGATTTGGCTCTCTGCTAGACAGTCTCTGATTCGGCTCTCAAACTATCCCATCCGGAGGGACTAACACCAAGGTTTATTCCAATTGCTTCACAACATTGTGGCTCCAAACCTTGGGGGCAGAACTGAAATATGGCTAACACCAAAGTTTTCACCTCCTTTGACATGAATTGGGTGCTTTCGCTAGCAAATGACGATGTTACGTACCCCCATCAAAACACGTTGTTGTGATGATGATGATAACAATGTTTCATGTTTTAATCTCAACCCGATCATAGCCACCATTATGAATGGACAAAATGAGATGCCTAGAAATGTCTCTAAAGTTAAATGGCTTCCTAAAATTCGAGGCTTGTCCACTACTCATGCCACACATTAACGGTGTAAGAAACCTTCGAAATATTTAAGTAATCCGTCGCTCCCACTCAAATTCCAACACTAGAAGAAGAGGTTGTGTTTCTAGCCCAATTCAAACTATGTCAACAAGGCACTCTATGTTCATCATCATGGACCACCATAAAGATTAAGCCATGTTGATATACCTCTTGAACAAATTTATTGTTGTGTTTTTCCCTCATGGGAGAAGAAGTCCAAATGATATTTGGGCATTGACTAGTGTTACCCCGAAAGGGCTGAAAGGCCAAAAAGGGTTGAAAGGCCGGAAGGGGCTGAAAGGCCGAAAAGTATAAATTGTTGGCCGGTCAGAAGAGCAAGGACAAGTGGGAAGGCGGAGTCGGATCGGATAATAGGAAGTAAATAATAGTAGAATTATTATTCGGAGGGACGGATCCGGTACAGTTGTACCGATCCGGATCCGGACCGATTCGGATGTCGGTTGCCTAAGCGCACCGATTGTAACCTTGCCGGATGCCTATAAAAGGATCCGATGATTTGTAAAGGGTTTGGACGGAAGTAATACAATAGTAATTATTGCATGTTTATTTGTATCTCGTATTGTTTACCGTTTGTGCTTAATTGTAATCATCTTACGCGTGTAACCTAGCATCCAATCCTTACCACCCCTTTGGAGAAGTGTCGGATAGACACCTGTGTTGAGGCTAGTCCGGCCAGACAGACAACACTATTTTGGCGACCACGATTCCTGCAAAGTGCAGAGGACAACCGGGGGATGGATGTCTAGACCAAACGACGACCACATCACCGAACGAGGGAGACGATACACCGAACGCGAGCAACGACGGGAAGCCCTGCAGCAAGCCGTCGACGAGATCCGGCGGGATCGGTCATTCTCCAAAACTCTTCGGAGAGTCGCAGAAGAAGCACTGCAGTTCCGGGTTCTGCAAATCCCCGACGAAGGCAGTAGCATAACAAGCCTGCAAGAGGCGGAAACGATACTGCAGACGGTCGCCGGGGGCGACGGGGACTCGGAAGCATTCGCAACACTTGAGGCGGAGTCGGAAAGTGACGGAAGCGTTGCGTCCCGGTATAAAAGTAGCCACGACACACCAAACGACCGGGAGGACGAGGGGTCGGAAGACTGAGTAACACCGGCGCCAGAGGAAGAAATAACCCTGGAATTCGGTGACCGGCAATCGCCGAGGGAGGCTGACCGGATACCGACAACAACCGCGAAGGAACCGAAGGAGCGGATACCGACAACACCCATGGAGGAACCAAAGGACCGGACACCGGCAACACCCGCGGAGGAACCAAAGGTTCTCACACCAACGCCAACAGCAGACAGAGAGCGGAGGAAACAGGAGAGTCAGTTGGACGACACGATGCCGTACCCATACCCAAAGTACCGGGATGAGGCCGACGCGGAGGCACACGTGTACGCATTCCTCCAAACATGGGAAGCCAACCATGTCTCCCAAAGACTGACGGAGCCCGAAGCCGAACGATCCAAAGTCGCCGAATTCGGCATAACCTTAGAAGGACCGGCGGCCCGATGGCACGCAAAGCACTTACCGGGCAACTTTGCCACATTCGATGCCTTGAAGGCCAGATTCCTCAGGCTTTTTCACAGACAATTTGAGCAAAGGGAATTGGTCGGGCAGTTCTACACCACTCGGCAGGAAGAGAACGAGATTGTGCCACAATTCATCATTCGGTTTCAGACCCTGCACAGCCAACTGACAAGAGCACCACCCGAAGACGAAGCCAAAGCAGTCTTTTTGGCCGCACTGAAAGAGCCACTTCGAACAATGTGCGGAGTCCTTGATTTCCAAACCAGCACAATGGACCAAGTTATTGATCGGGTTTTAGAAATGGACAAGACTAGCCCCTTCTTGTCGATGGGGATGTTACACCGGGCACTCCCAAAGGAGGAAGACCTGAGGTTCCGACAGGCCTTACAATGTACAACATGCCTAAATTCGGGGCACTCAACAGTAGACTGCACCCTGCGGACATAATGTATGATCTGCAACTCTCGAGCCCATACAACGGACCGATGCGAATATAACCTGTTAAATCGGCAGGCAGCACCGGTTCGACACATAGAACCGCGCAATCAGAACCCGGACGAGGATCGATTCCGGAGAGACGACCGCTACCAACGCGAACGCGGTAACAGATACGCTGATAGAAGACGCGACAACTATGACCGAGAGGAGAGACGCAGAGATAGCTACCCCCGGGACCGGTACGACCGAGACGAATCCCCGGAATACGACCGACGCAGAGAAGAGAGGCGACAAGGGAACCGAAATTTCCGACGGAATCAGAAGCGTGGATTTTTCCGAAGAGAGGAACGTCGGGAGGCAGCGAGGAATGACAACCCGGTATCGGTACCGGATAACCGAAAAACCGAAGACGACCGCCGGAGCATACCCACCCTCCAAACCGGGGACAAAGGAGAAACGAGCAACAGTCACAAGGTGTACTGTTATTACTGTCGTAAGGAAGGCCACTATAGTAGCCAATGCCCAAGCAAAACCAATGACAAGCAGCCGGAAGTCAACATGGTTACAGCCGAAATAACAGAAGTACAGCAGGTCACAACCCGGTCAAAGGGAAAGACCGCCGAGTGGGAAGCCCAGGAGGCAATCAGAAAACAAGTGGCACAATGGATCAAGGAGGCCAATGAACAGAATGCGGCAGAAGTAAGAGACCAAAATATGCCAAAAGACGAAGAAATCATACAGCCAGGAGAAAACCCGACGTGGCAAGCGCTACAGGACTGTCAAATCGTGTTGCCGTTAGCACGACTACTACAGTTAGTGCCACGGTTTACGACAGACCTACAGGCATCCGTCAGCAAACCGAAGCCGACGCCAGCACCGACATTCTTCTCCAACCCGGAGGAAGGACCAGCGGTGGTCGATACAAGTAGCCTGGCGATCACGACAATCGTGAAAGGAAAGGAAATATTCTGGAACGATTATTGACGGAGGCTCCGGGGTAAATGTCATCAGCCAACAGACATGCAACGACCTGGGCATCCGGGAATGGGAACCATGCCCCTTCTGGTTACGCATGGCGGATACCAGCTCAGTCCGACCGACCGGGCTTATCCGGGATTTGGAAGTAACGATCGGAGGCCACGTATTCCGGATATCGGCCGTGGTGCTGCATGTGAATGTACAAGGCGTGTACCCCCTACTGCTAGGACGACCATGGCTGCGAACGGCGCATATCAAGCAGAGCTGGCAAAAGAACATGATCACATTCTGGCGAGGGAAAACAAAGGTACGAGTAACGACGCAACCACGGGTGGTCACCAGTAAGGAAGCAACTCCATTGTATGCGGAAAGCATTAACATGTTGGAGGGATTACCGGACGAGGAAGTTGAGCGGTACCTCGAGGAACACCCACGAATCGTCCCACTATTTGAGGTGGATATCACGGCGGCAATAGAACCGTACATTACAATGCCAGATGAACTGGACCAAGCGGCGATCCGGGAACTGCGACAAGTGCAGGAATCCCTAGAGAGGGAAATGACGATATCCTAGAGGGTAAAAGCATCCCAACTCGAGGAGGTGGACCTCGGCACAACAGACAAGCCCCGACCGGTAAATGTTGCAAAGGAATTGCCGAAGGAAGAAAAGAAGGCAATGGTAGCATTATTAACAAACTTCAAGTATGTGTTCGCGTGGTCGTACGAAGACATGCGAGGGCTGGACCCCCAGCTCTATCAGCACCAAATTCACCTAAGTATGGACGCGAAACCGATCGCTCAACGCAGGTACCGGATGAATCCGAATTATGCGGCAAAGGTGAAGGAGGAAATTGATAAGCTCCTCCGGGTCGGATTTATCCGACCGGTCAAGCAGGCAACTTGGCTAAGTCCGATAGTGGTGGTCCCGAAAAAGAACGGCAAAATCCGGGTATGTGTGGACTACCGAAAACTAAATGCCGCAACAGTGACCAATGCGTTTCCACTACCATTTACGGACGGGGTGTTAGATGCGGTAGCCGGCCACGAAGTTTACAGCTTCCTGGATGGATTTAGCGGCTACAACCAAATACGAATGAACCCGGCCGACCAGGAGAAGACAACATTCGTGACGGAATGGGGAGTGTTCGTCGCGGTCGTGATGATGTTTGGACTAAAGACGGCTCCAGCGACCTTTCAAAGGATAATAATGGAAATTTTCGGGGAATATATCCCCGGTTTTATGCAGGTCTTCCTTGACGATTTCGCAGTCTACAGCCGGCACGGAGAGCATCTCGATCACCTCCGGCTGTGCTTGGAGAAGTGCCGCGAGTACCGATTGAGCCTGAACCCGGCCAAGTGCGTCTTTGGAGTGGCAAGCGGCAACTTACTAGGGCACGTGGTGAGTAAGGAAGGAATCGCGGTAGATCCGGATAAAGTCAAGGCGATTCTCGAGGTTTTAAGCCGGTTCCTGGGCCAAATAAGGTGGCATAGCCGGATGATACAACACCTCGCAGACTTCGCTATACCGTTACATACCGCCATACATAGGGTACCCTTCCTATGGGCGGAGACGGAGGAGGAATCCTACAAAGCGTTGAAGGTTATGTTGTCGCAAGCTCCGGTGGTGCAACCGCCGGATTGGAGTAAAAGCTTTCACGTCTTCATCGACGCGTCGGATGTAGCAATCGGCAGCGTTATGATGCAACTCACGGAGCCGAAATGGTACCGACCGGTGTACTACGCAAGCCGGAAACTCTCAAAAGCCGAACGGAATTACTCTATGACGGAACGCGAGGCATTGGGAATGGTGTATAGTGTCACAAAGTACAGGCACTATCTGCTCGGAAGGAATTTTTCCTTCCATGTCGACCATTCGGCACTACTCTACCTGGTCTCGAAGGCATCCCTGACGGGAAAAATTGCACGGTGAACACTGCTGCTACAGGAATTTGAATTCGACATTTTCCACCGACCCGGGGCGCAGCATGCGGTAGCGGACTACCTAAGTAGACTCGAATCCGGAGAAGCAGGGGACGGCGTCCAGGATGAGTTTCCCGACGCCGAATTGTTCCGGATCACGACGAAACCGGCAACGGATACAACGGTAGCCGATGAAGACACATGGCTAACTGAGATGCATTAGTTCCTGAGCACCGGAGTTCCCCCGGAGAACATGGACCGCGATGAAAGGAAAAGGGTAGCAGTAAGAAGTAGACATTTCTGCTTGGTTGGAGACACCCTCTATCACAAGGGGGCAGATGGCATCTGGAGACAAGCAGTGCGGAGCGATGAGAAGGATTTAATCCTCAGGGAAGCCCACTGTGGAATTGCCGGTGGGCATTATGCCGGCGACGCAACCGCTCGGAAAATATGGCAAAGCGGACTGTGGTGGCCGACCACCCTAAAAGATGCCGTGAAGTATAGCAGAGAATGTGATTTGTGTCAACGACTGGGCCAACCCACAGAGCAGGCCCGGATGCCACACCACCCGGTCTTGCCCTTGGAACCGTTTCAAAAGTGGGGGTTGGACTTTGTCGGTCCCTTCAAACCACCGGCAATGCGAACCGGAAATCGGTATGTCATAGTGGCGACCGACTATTGCACCAAATGGGTAGAAGCAAAGGCCTTACGGGACAACACGGCCGCGTCCACGGCAAAGTTTCCGTACGAGTGCATATGGTGCCGGTATGGATGCCCGATCGAGCTTATAAGTGACCAAGGAGGACATTTTCTCGGGCAGGTAGTAGAAAGCCTGATGTCATTTTACGCGGTGGTACATAAAAAGAGTACTCCCTACTACCCTCAAGCCAATGGACTAGCGGAATCAACGAACAAAACTCTGCAGAACATCCTACGAAAAATCGTCAACGAGAACCGGACCGACTGGGATACAAAATTGCAAAGCGCGCTATGGGCGTACCGAACAACCTACAAAACCAGCATCCGGACAACCCCGTTCCGACTAGCATTCGGTTTAGAAGCGGTCATGCCGGTAGAGTTCCAGATCCCCAGCTTACGAATTCAGGTGAAGGAGCGCTTAAGTGAGAACGAGTCCGAACGAATCCGGCTGGCAACGTTGTTGGAATTAGAAGAAAACTGAATAGCCAGCTTACTACAACTCGAACTGGAGCAAAGGAGGAGAAAAGCTTTCGTGGACCGACACCAGCGTGGCAATGAAAAGGAGTTCGAAGTCGGGAAACCGGTGCTACTATTCCAGACACGGATGGGGAACATGCCGGGAAAGTTGCGGTTTCGATGGACCGGACCGTTCTGGATCACCAAGGAGTACAATGGGTCGTATCAGCTCGGCACCTAGTCTGGAGATGTCATCGGCAAGTGGGCAAATGGATTTCGGCTAAAGCCGTATAAGGGAAATATGCCAGCAAACCCGTTAAAGCAAAACCCGGAAATCCGGCAAGATGAAGAACCGGCACCGATATGGACAAAGTCGATCCCGGAAAACCGACAGAAGGATCCGGTATCCACACGAACCGACCCGAACAAATCGGGGGGGACCAGCAAATGACGTGGTCCAAACAAAGAAAAAAAAAGAAAAAAGAAAAAGAAAAAAAGAAGACGTGGGCAAAATCGACGCGAATCATAGTAATGATGGGGAGATCACAAGAGGTGGGAGCGCCACCATGCAACGAAGAGGCGCCATGCATTAAAGAAGGACGTGCACGTACTTGCTATTTAAAGCATGGAACGTGGGCACTCACACGCGGTAAACAAGAAAGGATATACTAATTATGGCGGGAGAGGAACATGCGCGGGAAACGAAAAAGGGCGGCTCGAGGCAAAAGCCACTATATAAGACACAGGCCTGCGAAGGGCTCACTTTTTACGAATTTTCCTACATACAGGCGCAGAAGCACAGAAGAGCGACCCGACGCACAGAGCACACACAGCGCGATCCCGAACAACAGGCAGCAGAAGAAGAATTCGAAACAATGGTACTGTCGGAAGAAGCACGCCAATGGATGAGGGAGAACGGGTTAAAAGGATTGTTGCGGATCGCCGACGCTCCACCACACGCAGAACCAGAGCAGGCGGCAGCATCAATCGATATATCAGAAGTCACGGAAGGAGCGGTGCAGGCGCTCACGGGGATAAAAGCAGGAGGACTTCAAACAATCGAAAACCCTTCAAGTGAGATCCTGTTCGAATATTTCGATGAGTACTCTATCAGCAGCAAGGCGTACCGAACGCAGGGCGGAGAGAACCTGCTGTTCGGAGAAGTGGCCCGCGCCATGATGGAATACGGATTCGTGAATCCCCGTCCCTCGGCCAAAGCCAAGTACCGGGTGTGAAAGTGTTTTTAGAATCTAAGCCATTGAACATTAGGAGAATATAAAGTATAGATAATTCACCTTTTGAGGATAAGAACACGAACTAAGACCTTAGGGAAGAAGTCAAAAGTAAAAGTACGAGACCAAGAGAAAAGTAAAAAGAGAAAACGCAGACTATAAAAAACAGTAAAAATAGAATGGTCATAACTCCCTCGTTGTTTATCCAAATATCACGTTTAAATATGGATTAGAAAGCTTGTAAAAAGAGCTTTCTATAGCTTTTTAAATCGCTTAATTTGGATATCGGATGAGGGAGATATGACGATTAGAAGGTCGATGTGTCATAGCTAAAAATAGGGAGATAAAAAGCTTCTAAAAATAGCATGAACGTGGATAAGAAGAGGAAGGTTATAAAAGAAGAAGTGATATTAGTGAGGAGGGGGGCTAAGAGTGAAGGCCAAAGAGTGGATGAGGAGTGTTAGGAAGAAGTGTCTTTGTGGAAGAGGAAGTGTCTTAGAAGAGGAAGGTCTTTGGTTTTAGTTCAATGTGGAGTTTGTCTCCTTTGTATTCTCTTGATGTTGGAATATCAGAACATTCTTATTTCTTGCTCGCTTTCTCTATCTTTTTTCTTAGTTTCTTGAGTTATACTCTCTAATCATAATTACCTAGAGCTATATAATATATTATGATTTTCAACTCCATCTAATCGGTTTGGTCAAGCCCTCATATAGTGTATAACTATCTATTATCTTATAAACCCTATCATTTTGGTGCTCCAGGGAGGGCGGATCCTTTCCGTATAGGAGGGAGAACTTATCATTTAATTGTGTTACTATATTACATTAACTTAGCTATGCAATTTGCATTTTCAGGTGAAAGAACACAAGATGCGGGTGCCTTTTTGGCATCTTTTGAGCATCATGCTGTCTCTATTGGACGCATCACCGACAATGAGAAGTTACCTTTATTAGTAGCTACATTCTATGGTCGAGCTCGAGATTGGTATGACTCTCTTCCTCCAAACCAACAGGGAGCATATCAATTGTTGGTGCACCAGTTTCGTGCCAAATATATTCAACGACGAAGTGCAACCGAAGTAAGGGAAGAGCTATTTCGACTAAAGATGGAATCACCAATTGGTTTCACTGAGTATGAAAGAAATTTCAAGGATTTGTGGACTACATGGATTCGTCTTCGTGGCGGCACTGAAGACGAGTGGTTTAAAATGGAACGATTCAAGATGGGTCTTGATATGTATTTCCGTTTGGAAGCAAACTTGAAGGATCCCACATCGTTTCAAGCTCTTATCCAAGTTTGTCAAGCTTATGATCGACAAGTGAAGATGATGAGCTCCTTGGGGGATCCCCAAATGACGGCTTTGGGTGCAAATTTGATGCCTCGTGCCAACTTTCAAGCCTCATCTTCAATTGTGCATGGGGGACAAGTGTTTCCAAATGTGTATACCACCACAACAATAAACCCAACAAGTATATCCCAAGAAGTTGAACAAGTGAGGAGTGAACAAGATACCATGGCATTGGTAAATCGGCGCTTTGATGAAGTGATGACCCACTTGCGACAATCCCAAGCAATTCACAACACTATTCCCGATGGTGGTGGCTCTAGAGGGCATCACGGTGTAATTTGTTATTCTTGTCAAGAGGAGGGACACATCTCAACAAGATGTCCTCATCGACAACAAAGAGGCATGGGAAGAGGCATTTATCAAGTGCAAAGGAATGGACAACGACCTAACAACAATGAAGTCGAAGGAAACGTAACACTCCCTATGGCTCAGGTTCCTACAATTCCTCATAATGTGAATCTTCTTAATTTTATTGATGATAGTGATAATTCTTTTGAAGTAGCTCCTGTGAAAAGGACAAGGTCCTCGCAAAAGGAGAAAGAAGTTGAAGGAGAATCTAGTGCCTCAAGACAAAAGAAGAAGTCTAAGGAGAATGAGAAAGAGGAAAAATTGAGAAGGAGACACTCTAGAAGAAAGATCAAGATGGAGGACATTCCTATGGGTGAAGGTGTAGAAGCTTTCAATTTGAAGCACGAGTTGATTTCAAGTGGACCAAGGATAACATGGCCGCAACTTCTCCAATTATCTCCCACATTACGAAAGGAGTGGGGGCGACTTGCAAGTATTCGCCAAAGTCGGAAGACTGTGCATTATGTGGGAATCGTGCGAGTAGAAGATCGAAAGGACATACGACCCACCATCCCCGTCTCCATCAAAGGGTTTCACATCAAAGATGCGTTGGTTGATAGTGGTGCTAGAGTAAGCTTGATTTCTGAATTTGTGGTAAACAAAGTGGGAATTCCTATAAGTAGGTCATCTTCGGCAAGAGTGGCTGTAGCCGATGGTGGAGTGGTCCATTGCATTGGCATAGTGGAGGATGTTGTCATCAAGTGTTTTGGGGTAAGCATTTCCATGGATTTTCATGTAATACCACTAAAAGGACCGTCATATTCTTTGGTACTAGGACGACCATGGATGCAAGAACTCAATGTTGTCCAAGATTGGAGCAAAGGTTTGATGACCATAACGCCATCAAAAGGAGTGAGCATACATTATGATATGCGGCAACAAAGACTTATTGAGAAAGAAGAAGATGGAATAACTGAATATGATAGTGGGTCCGCATATGAAAGTGATGAAAGTGAAGATTCCTCGTCAGAATGGGAAATGACCACATCATATGCCGTTTTGAAGGAAGAAGATGATGAAGGAGGTTTAATTACTATGGAGCAAAAAGAGAAGATGATTTCTAAAGATCTTAAAGGGCAAGAGAGGCAACAATTTATTAATTTGATTTCTGAATTTCCTAACCTTTTCATTAGTGATTATGCTCATATTAGGGGTGTAGATGTCATCCAACATCACATAAATCTAAAGGAGGGTACAACTCCCGTTGCGCAAAAGTTGCGAAGGCTAGGTCACGTGCAAAAGGAGGCCTTATTAAAGGAAGTCAAAGCTTTGTTGCGTGCACAATTCATTTACCCAGTGGAAGATTCTGAATGGGTTTCGCCCATTGTGGTGGTACCTAAAAAGAATGGAAAATGGAGGGTTTGTGTTGATTACAAACCTCTAAATGCGGCTACCAAGAGGGATCACTTTCCTCTCCCTTTCCAAGAGGAAATATTAGATGAAATTGCGGGTCATGAAATGTACTCTGTTTGTGATGGCTATTCAGGTTATTTTCAAATTCGTATTGCGGAAGAGGATCAAAAGAAGACGACATTCATCACTCCATGGGGATGCTTTGCATATCGATGCATGCCCTTTGGACTCACAAATGCTGTTTTTACATTTAATCGTCTTGCTATTCATGTATTCCAACCATTCTTTGGAAAGTTTGTTAGAGTCTTTATGGATGACTTTGCAATTTATAGTAGCAGGAAAGACCATTTGGAAAAGGTTCGCTTGGCATTCAAAAGATTGGAGGAATGCAAAATGCAACTCAACCCAGAGAAGTGTCACATAGGTGAAAAGGAGGTGGTGATGCTTGGTCATGTGGTGTCTCAAGAAGGAATCAAAGTTGATAGCTCAAAGATTGAAGCAATTCAAAAGATGACAACACCCACGAGTATCAAAGATTTGGAGGTATTTGTTCAAAAAGTTCGTTACTTTGAACGATTCATTCATATGTTGGCCCAAATTCTCTATCCTTTTCGCATTATTCTTCGCACCAACAACTTCTTATGGACATCTACAACTGAAGAGCAATATGTAAGAATAAAAGAACTATTATGTAATGCTCCTATTCTAAAGCCACCTGATAGAACATCTACCTTCTTTCTTTCTCTTAGTGTTGGATCTCATGCTATAGGAGCCATTCTTATGCAACAAGATTCTGAAAATAGGCTTATGCATCCTATATATTTTATTAGTAAAGCCATGTCTGATGTAGAGAAAGAATTCTTAGAAGTAGAAAAGTGGATGTTAGCTCTTATATATGCTTGTAAAAAGTTTAGAAGCTTTCTACTACCTCATCATTTTGTAATAATCACTAGCATGTCATTACTCCCATATGTACTCCAACATGTGAGCATTTCAGCACGAATTGCTAAATGGGCTCTACTATTGGCGGAGTTTGATTTTGAAGTCAAATTGGAATCAACTATGCGTGCCGAATTGGCGGATCTTCTCACCTTTAGAGAAACCTTTCATGAAGAAGACTTGGTAAAGCTACGAAAGGCACTTCCCGAGCCAGATATGGAGGATGCATTCACCTTATTCTTTGATGGGGCATTTCGCAAAGCCACAAACATAGCCGTGGGTGGGATTATTCTCAAGGATCCTCAAGGAGACAGAGTAAAAAGTGAAGGTATTACATTAAGTGGTGTGAATTCAAATAATGAAGCGGAGTATGCTACCTTGTGTTATGGTCTTCGTCTATGTAAAGCTATGAAGATAAAAAGATTAATTCTTAAGGGTGATTCCTTATTGGTAATTAAACAAATTCAAGGCAATTGGAAATGTCAAAGTGATGGGCTTAGAAATTTTTATAAAGAAGCAATGAGTCTACTAAGGTCTTTTGAAAAGATACAGGTTAAGCATGTGGGGAGATTATACAATAAAGAAGCGGATGCATTAGCTCAAGCCCAATTAGATAAGATCAAGGAAGGTTTCGTTGGTGTTTTGGAGACGTGCAAAGATGTAGACTCCCTAGAGGAAGTACATAATTTTCTTAATAAAGGAGAGTTTCCAAATAACCTCAATGCTTTGCAAAGAAAGCGTTTGGTGGCAAAGGCTTCACAATATCATTTGGTGGGTGAAGATTTGTACAACAAAGGGAAAGATGGAGTTTTACGAAGAGTTCCTAACAAAAGCGAGATTATAAAGATACTCTTTAAGTTGCATGAAGAAGTTTGTGGTGGGCATTTAGCCCATGATATAATGATAAGAAAGATTTTACTAATTGGTTTTACATGGCCTACTATCCATAGGGATGTGCATGATTGGTGTAGATCTTGTGATGCATGTCAAAAAGCGGGAATAAGACATCTACAAAGTGGACCTTTACAACCCATTGTGGTGTTTGCTCCATTCGAGAAATGGGGAATTGATGCAGTAGGACCTCTTCCGAAAACTCAACATGGTAAAGAGTTTATTTTGGTGGCCATTGACTACATGACAAAGTGGGTGGAAGCTATAGCAACTTCCTCGATTAAAGCCAAAGATGTAGCCCAATTTGTGTATAAGAATATTTGTACTAGATTTGGAGTTCCCATGGAGATTGTATCCGATCATGGACCCGGTTTTAGGAGTGAAATGTTAGCTTGTCTATTAAGCAAGTTGAAGATTAAGCATCGATATTCAACGCCTTATTATCCTCAAGCAAATGGTGCAGTTGAGAAAGTGAATGGGCTTATAGTGAAGAATTTGACAAAGTTAGTGCAAGACAAAGTAAGAACATGGGATAGGTATTTGGATGATACTCTTTGGGCTTATAGAGTTTCTTATAAATCCTCCACAGGTTTTACTCCTTTTTATTTGGTTTATGGAAAAGAAGCGTTACTTCCGATCGAACTTGAGATCAAAAGTAATAGACTAATGGAGGCATCGCATCGCTCAAAAGGAAATGATGTGATGAGTCGTTTAGCGAGCAACCATCTACTACAATATTCAAGAGAAGAAGCTGTGGAGCATTACTTAAATCAAGCAATGAAGAGAAAGGAGGCATATGACAAAAAACACAAGGGCAACCACATTGAAGAAGGATCATTGGTTCTTAGGTATGATAATAGATATGATTATATTCAAGGACAAAAGCTTGATAATAAGTGGGAAGGACCCTTTGTGGTTCACAAAAAGTATGACAACAGAAGTTACCAATTGAAAGATGTGGATGGAGCACTTCATTCTTATCGAGTGAACGGATGGCGCCTTAAAAAGTATGTAACTCGGGGACCTACTTATATTCCCCAAGTTACTAATGATATTGTTGATACGGATGGATGGGAGCAAGAAGTGGACTTGTTTCCCCATACATTATTTTCTTAATAGTCCATATTGTAGACCCATCTTTCTCTCTATTAACAAAGAGGAAGATGGTAATAGTGATTATCTTTTTTATTTGTAGAGAATGTGAGGTTTTTCCTACCGATTAGCGGGGGTTTTACTCACATCTTTTTATTTTCTTTTTATTATATCTCTCTCATTGTCTATAGCCAAGAGATTGGCGAGAGAGCTTTTGTTTGTTAAGTACTGCCAATAAGTGCTTCGCCATAAATGGCTTAGCCTCTAACAAGGGGGAGGGCTAAATGTGAAAGTGTTTTTAGAATCTAAGCCATTGAACATTAGGAGAATATAAAGTATAGATAATTCACCTTTTGAGGATAAGAACACGAACTAAGACCTTAGGGAAGAAGTCAAAAGTAAAAGTACGAGACCAAGAGAAAAGTAAAAAGAGAAAACGCAGACTATAAAAAACAGTAAAAATAGAATGGTCATAACTCCCTCGTTGTTTATCCAAATATCACGTTTAAATATGGATTAGAAAGCTTGTAAAAAGAGCTTTCTATAGCTTTTTAAATCGCTTAATTTGGATATCGGATGAGGGAGATATGACGATTAGAAGGTCGATGTGTCATAGCTAAAAATAGGGAGATAAAAAGCTTCTAAAAATAGCATGAACGTGGATAAGAAGAGGAAGGTTATAAAAGAAGAAGTGATATTAGTGAGGAGGGGGGCTAAGAGTGAAGGCCAAAGAGTGGATGAGGAGTGTTAGGAAGAAGTGTCTTTGTGGAAGAGGAAGTGTCTTAGAAGAGGAAGGTCTTTGGTTTTAGTTCAATGTGGAGTTTGTCTCCTTTGTATTCTCTTGATGTTGGAATATCAGAACATTCTTATTTCTTGCTCGCTTTCTCTATCTTTTTTCTTAGTTTCTTGAGTTATACTCTCTAATCATAATTACCTAGAGCTATATAATATATTATGATTTTCAACTCCATCTAATCGGTTTGGTCAAGCCCTCATATAGTGTATAACTATCTATTATCTTATAAACCCTATCACCGGGCAGTGTTCTTAATAGCAGCGTACGAAGGCTTACAAATAGATTGGCTCCATTTCATAACCGAAGGATTGAAGGAGGCCATCAAAAATCTTGTGGAAGGAAAAAAGCCATGGGCCGGGATAGCACAATGGCTAACGGTGTTAGTCCCACCGGTGCTCCCCATCACACAAAAGAAAAGAGGTTGGCAGGAGACGACGCCGAAAAAGGTCACAAAGCGCCGACAGATCTTGGAGAAACACACCCCCGGATGGACCCAGCAAGAAGCAGAACAGCAGGGGGAAGGACCATCCCGACAGCAACAGGAACCGGCAACAAAGGCAAAACCGGCAGGTAAAGGCAAAGGGAAATCGGTCGAGGAGGAACCGGTAGCGCGCAAACCAATCCATATAACGTTGCGACGGCCGGAACCGGAACCGGAGGACTTTATACAAAAGGTCCGTCTGGTAACCGCACCGGAGGAGGAAGCTGAAACAGAAGACTCATCCGAACCACTGGTAAGACTCCCAGCAAGACAAGGTCGGGAGAAATGGGCGAAAGGACCGGCTCCACCAGTGGACAGAACTTAGCAGAGGGCGCAAGGACCATCTCCAGTAGCCGAGGCGGAAACAGCACCGGAACCCGTACCGAGGGAAGCAGCACCGACACCGGTTGGGCCGGACTTCAGAAAACCGGTCATCCCAGAGAAGAAGACGGAACAAGCGTCGGAGCCAGAGAAAAGTCCGGAAAAACAGCCTGAGTTAAGTGAGCAAGGCCACCCCGACACAGGAAGAACAAAGCCACAATGGCTGAGATGGCTTTCGGAGCAGTTATCGGGAGTAGCGGACCAGTTAGAAAAAGAAGAAACGTGTAGGCAACAGCTGACGCATACAACAACTCAGAAGTTGGTCGCGCTCCGAACACAGATCGAGGAAATGCAAGGGGAGCTATTGCAGGCAAGGGAAGGAATTCAACAAGCACAGGTTGTCACCGAGCCGGTCGGGACAACAAGGAAGCAACCAGAACCGGAACCGGAACCGGTAGCCTTGCAAACCGGCCCTGAGACCGAAAAAATAATAGAAACCTTACGAGAGGAGTTAAAAGCTCAGGAGGAATTAAGGGAAAGAGAAAGGGAGCAGCGGAAAGCGGTGGAGGACGACAGACGAAAAATGGAAGAAGGCCTCCGGAAAGGTCGAGCCGCTAATGACCGACTGGAAGAAGAAAAAGAGAAGCTGCAAAAGGAGGAGGACCGACTACGTCGACATGCCGAGCAAGAGATAGAACGACTGCAGGAAGAACTCCGACAACAAAAGGACGGGGACGATCGGTTAAGAGCTCAGGCAAACCGACGCCTGAAGCAGAAGACGGAGGACTTCGACCGTCTCTACCGAGATCACAAGCAGGCCGAGTCGGACAACAAGAAACGGGCAGCAGACTACGACCGGCAAATAGAGAAGCTGAAAGAACAGCTCAAAGAGACCCGATTAGACCTGGCTAAGGCAATGTATGAGGTCAGTGCCACAAAGGAAGCATTGTCGGCGGAAATAGCCCAAGCGACGGAGAGAAGGAAGGAATTAGAGGCGCTAAGGCGGGAAAAGCTGGACCTGACCAAGATCAGGAATGAAGAAAAGGAAAAATCGACCTTCACGATCAGCAAACTGTAAAGTACCTATGAAAAGCAGAAAGCGGATTACGAGGCCCAGGCTCAGATAATGGCCGACATTATAAAACGGGCAAGGAAGGAAAAGCAGGAAGCTTATGCGCATGCTAAGGTAGGGGTTGACCGGATGAAGCTCATCATGTCAGGATGGAGTACCCGAGCTCAGGCAAGCATCAACGAAAATACGGAAAAGCTATGGAAGGAGTGGTCACAACAGGCAGCCGAGCTGCAGACACTCCGAGCGGATGCCGAGAATCGGAGGAAGACCGGTGACAAGTTCTAAAAAATGGATGAAGAAAGTATCGTCGCCATTCGGGAAGAATTGTCAGAGGATTTCTACACTTTAGCAGAAGAACACCTCAAAGAAATCCGAGGGTTGGTAGAGAGGTTGGATGACGGGCAGCTCGCAACTCAGTTGGAGTTGGAGAGATATGAGCAGGACCGGTTACGACAGGAAGCTAAGGGAAGAACGACGCCAACCACTATTGGTGAGGGAACGCGACCGGCTGAAGTTGAACCAACCGACACCGAACAACCCCGACGAGGAATACCCGAAGAAGAACTTGAAGAAGAGCAGGAGCAGACCGATGCCGGAGAAGAAGAAGAGCTGAGACCGGAAGACACCAGAGCAGAGGAAGGAGGCATATCGAGCCGACCAGTCGAGATCGGAGAAAGTGACAATGGTAACAGAACAGAGCCAGGAACGGAGGGAGAACAGGAAGAACCCGGACGAAGCGGTGAGGAAGCACCGGCACCACAGAATCAAGCAGAGCCTGAGCAGCAAATTTTTACGGAACAGCCCACCCAACCGGAGGTCGGAGACCAGGCAGGCAAGAAACAGGAACAGGAGGAAGAAGCACCACTTGACACCATCGAGCAGAGTGTGCTCGATATTTTGGAGGAAGACTGAGGCCGGGAGTGGATTCGAAGTGCAAGGCACTTTCCCACGGGCGTGCCATGTGTTGGCCGGTCAGAAGAGCAAGGACAAGTGGGAAGGCGGAGTCGGATCGGATAATAGGAAGTAAATAATAGTAGAATTATTATTCAGAGGGACGGATCCGGTACAGTTGTACCGATCCGGATCCGGACCGATTCGGATGTCGGTTGCCTAAGCGCACCGATTGTAACCTTGCCGGATGCCTATAAAAGGATCCGATGATTTGTAAAGGGTTTGGACGGAAGTAATACAATAGTAATTATTGCGTGTTTATCTGTATCTCGTATTGTTTACCGTCTGTGCTTAATTGTAATCATCTTACGCGTGTAACCTAGCATCCAATCCTTACCACCCCTTTGGAGAAGTGTCGGATAGACACCTGTGTTGAGGCTAGTCCGGCCAGACAGACAACATAAATATATAAGTGAAGCCAAGTTATTGCATAGAAAAACATATAGAAGAGAACAAAAGAGCGAAGGATGATTGTCAGCAAAAAAACATAGAGATATTCTTAGGCAAAGACCTAGCCTTCGAGAAGCACACATCCAACGACTGGGCTATCATTTTCTTGTTCTCCAAATCAAGTTCTATTGTTTTGTGTTTTCCTATCTTCGTTGCTCCATCCATCTTGTTGGATGAAGACTACTATCAAGGTTGTTGTCTTGATGCTTTTGTTATTCCGCTAGTGATATCTAGAGAGGTTGTACCCACTTGTACTTTGAGTTGTAGTGGAGTTTTTGGTACCTTAAGGGTCTCGTGGTTTTTCCCCGATTTGGGGTTTTCCACGTAGAAGTCTCATATGCTCTGTTTTTTTGTTTCATTTATCAGTTTTTTTTTGTTGTCTATTTGGTTGATCCCGATTCCGTGCATATTGCAAGAGATCAAAGATTGAAGCTTGACAACAAGACTAAGCCATGCATCTTCCTTGGGTATTGAGAGGATGAGTTCGGATACAGATTGTGAGATTTCATCGACAAGAAAGTGGTATGGAGTGTAGGGACATTATCTTATAGAATAAAGACAATCGAAGACTTGAAGCAAAAATATCTAGTGTTGTCTTCCCATCCTACCACTATTATAGATCTTGTGTTTCTTGACACCAATCCTATACACCCTACCAGTGTACAATAGTCAGATGATATTCAGCAAGGAGATGTGCATGATGCAGATAATGATGTTGAGCCGCAAGAAATAACTGAGACTGAGCCAACTGTTAAGGTAAAAAGATATCATATGAGACAATGACAGAGTTTCTCAAGATATCTTGCCCATGACTGTGTTGCTTATTGATGAAGGTGGCCTGAGTGCTATGAGGAAGCTATGTGGATTTGCACAAAAGGGAGTGGTATAGTGCCATGCAAGATGAGATAAATTCCTTCCATGCAGACCACACTTCTGATTTGATGAAGTTGCTCAAGGGAAAGAGGGCTCTTAGGAACAAATGGGTTTTCAAACTGAAAATTGGAGAATATGGTTGTCCACTTATATACAAATCTCACATAGTGGTGAAGGGTTTCAAACAAAACAAGGTTGGTGCTTTTGATGTTCTAAGGCTACTTGCAAATATGAACCTAGAGATTGAGTAACTAGATGTGAAGACTGCATTCCTTCATGGTGATCTTGAAGTGGAGATATTCATGGAGCAACTTGAGGGTTTTGAGATAAAGGCCAAAGAGAAACCTGTATGCAAATTGAGGAATATTGTTGTTCACAAGGTATCCGGCTGGAGTATACAATGTTGAAGAGTCTAGAACTCAAGGGAATTGGTGAAAGGATGACCGAACCATGATAAAGAGAGTTCTATGTATGCTGGCACATGCCAAGTTGCTGTTTACGTAATAAATAGATCTCCCTTAGTGGCCCTAGATGGTGATATCCCACAGAGAGAGTGTGGATGGGCAAGGATTTTCGGATGCAAAGCATGTGCTGTTAACTGATGAAGGGGAGCCGGAAAGCTTTGAAGAAGCAAAGAAAGACACCCACAACCACAAGTGGTTGAGTGCCATGCAGGATCAGATGGATTCCCTGCATGAGAACCATAGATATGAGCTGATAGACTGCCAAGAGGAAAGAGGGCAGTCCGAAACAAGTGGGTGTACAAGCTAAAACTAGGAGATACCAAAAATCCACCAAGGCACAAAGCCTAGATCGTGGTGAAGGGTTTCAGTAGAAGAAAGGTGTGGATTTCGATGAGATCTTCGTCCTGGTTGTAAAGATGACATCCATTTGAACGGTATTGAGCATAGTAGCAAGCATGGACCTCGAGGTCAAGCAACTGGACGTCAAGACAGCGTTCCTTCATGGTGAACTCAAGGAAGAAATCTACATGTAGCAACCGAAAGGATTTGAGAAGAAAGGGAAGGGGCACCTGGTATGTCAGCTGAAGAAGAGCTTATACGGATTGAAGCAAGCTCCCCAGCAATGGTATCGGAAGTTTGACTCCTTCATGACCGACCAAGGGTACCACAAGACACAAGCCAATCACTGCATATTTGTGAAGAACTTTGATGGAGGAGACTTCCAAATACTCCTTCTGTACGCAGACGACATGTTGATCGTCGGACGAGACCAAATCAAGATCCGAATGCTGAAGAAGGCCCTGAATCAAACCTTCTCAATGAAAGATTTGAGTCCGGAAAGACAAATTTTGGGGATGCACACCATCCGGGACCGGTCGAAGAAGCTGTTGTGGCTGTCACAGGAGAAGTACGTGACAAAGGTGCTTCAGTGGATCAACATGGCAGACACAAAGCTACTTGGATCAACACTACCGGTGAACTGAAGCTGTTCGGAAAACAGAGCCTGAGGACGTAGGTAGAGAAGTCGGATATGATGAAGATACCATATGCCTCTACAATCATAAGCTTGATGTATGCAATGGTGTGCACCCGGCCGGATATTGCTTATGTTGTAGGAGTAGTCAACCAATTCATGAGCAATCCAGGAAGAGAACATTGGAACGCGGTCAAGTGGATACTCCGGTACTTGGAAGGTACCTCGAGTATGTGCCTCCTGTTCAGCTCAGGTAAACCCCAATTGGAAGGCTTTAAGGATTCGGATATGTCGGTTAATGCGGATACCAGTCGATCCACTTCCGGATACGTCATGACATATGCAGGGGGATCCGTATCCTGAGTTGAGGCTGCAGAAGTCCGTTGCATTGTCAACAACGGAAGCAGAGTACATGGGAGCTCTGGAAGCCGGCAAGGAAGTAATCTCAATGAAGGACTTCATCGGAGAGCTAGGGATTTGACAGGAAGAATACCGGCTCTACTGCGATAGCCAAAGTGTCATCCACCTTGCTAAGAACGTGGCCTACCATTCCTGGACCAAGCACATCCAGAGAAGATACCAAGGGCTCCCAGAGAAGGCAGAAGATCAAGACTTCGCACTCACGAAGATCCATACGGAGGAGAATGGGTCGGATATGCTGACCAAGGTGTTGCCAGCCGACAAACTAGACATGTGCCGGAGACAGATCGGAATAACGAGAAATCCCATGCCGGAATGAAGGGGGAGTTTGTTGGGAATTCGGTCCCTCCGGATGGGAGCCGGAGGAGCCGGATCGGATGAGCCGAAGGAAGGAACCAGAATGGATGCAGCAACCGGACCGGATTGGAAAATATCCGAATGAATCTGGTTTGAATCGGATCCAAGGACATATCTGCAAATATGTTTCTGGTGTTCCTATAAAGGCTATATTTGTAAATAGTCTTAAAGTCATATAAGCATAAATATGACTTAGGGCAATCACTTTGAAGTGTGAGTCTTGTTGTTGTTGTTAGTTGTCTCATAGTAGTACATAGAGAGAGAGAAGTGAAGTAGCCGGTTTGCCAAGATAAAGAGCTCGAGGTCATTGCCTCTAAGTCTCCAGTTGTAACTCCTTTCTCGTATAGTGATAGTTGGAGTCTGTGGGCTCCCGTGATTTTTCCCTATTAGGGCTTTCCACGTAAACATCCTGTGTCGTCTCTTCTGTGTAACTATATGAACCTCCATTTTTGTTTTGTTCTTTCATAAAGTGTTTGAGTCTCGGTTATGGCCGAGCGCTATTCCGCACACAATCGATGTTGATTGTCAGAGAAAACCACGGGGTGGGTCGAGGAACAATCTATCGGAAAACTGGATGTTGTACACTGAGGCAGATCGGCCCCATGGGCGTGGAGGATGAGGTGGGTTAGCACGCAATGCCTGCAGCCGACAAGAGCAAAACCGAAGGCACAGAGATAGTCCCAACAACAGTTCCGGACCCACCACAAGCAGGTGAAGTCAAAGTTGCGCCGGAAACCAGGAAGGGAAAACCAACACGGAATGTTAGTATTGTGGCATGAAAGGCCACCGGGAAAGACAGTGCTGGAAGAAGCGAGCCAATTCGGATAAAGCTAGATCTAGCAAGACAGGACAAGGGAACCGACGAAGCTTGCACTACGCAAAAGGATCGAAAAGGATCTGGAACCGGTAAGACCGGGAGAGGGCTAGCCTTTGTGATGAAGCACAAGGCAAACTCGATGAAGAAGATCACTTCTGGATCGGAGGAAGTGTGATACGTTGACTCTGGAGCATCAAACCACATGACGAGTCATGAAGAGTGGTTCTCGTTTTTAGAAAAGCCGGAGCAACCGAGAGTTGTCGCAACTGAGACAATACTCCTCATCCGATTGTGGATGTCGGAGAAGTTCATTTAAGCCATGTCGGAAAGAAGGGAAAGCTGATGAACGTATTACATATTCTGACTATCACAAAGAACATGGCTTCGGTCGGGCAGATCGTCGACCAGGGGATGCAAGTATGGTTTACGCACCTTGGGTGCTTCATCGAGGAAGATGGCCGAATAATTGTGCAAGGGTGCAGGGACAGGACGATGTTCATCCTCGACAACAGCAACATCGACACATCTGTGTTTGCGAAAGGTCAGAAGGTGGAATCGGGTATCGACCTGTGGCACAAGCGAATCGGGCATGTCAACTATCAGAGGCTTCAAGAGTTGCAATGGAAACAAGTTGTTTTCGGATTGCCCAAATTTATGACACCTGCCAGCTCGAGAAGCAACACCGGCTTTCGTTCCCCACTGAAAGAAGCCGGAGCAATAACAAGCTCGATCTAATACATTTGTATGTATGGGGACCGGCACACAACATTAGTCTTGGCAGGAGCCGATATTTTGTCTCCTTCATCGACCACTACAGCCGACACACATGGATCTACCCAATCGAAAGGAAAAATGAAATTTTCGACTGTTTCTTGAGCCTGCAAAGTCTTCTAAAACGGGAAAAGGAGAGGAAGATCAAGTGCTTGTAGTCGGATGGCGGAAAAGAATATTGTGAGGGAATTCAGCTACCAATACACACTAGAACAAAACGGTGTGGCCAAAAGGAAGAACCGGTCAATTGTGGAGGTGGCACAGGCAATGCTAGAAGAGAAGAGCATGCCCAAGTTCTATTGGGCCGAAGTGGTCCGAATAGCCGTCTACATCGAAAACAAGATCAAGGATAAGGTGTCCGCACACAAGCTGTATTTCGGGCGGAAAACGAATTTAAGGCATCTTAAGATATTCGGTAGCATTGCATATGTGCATGTGCCGGATGAGAAGCAGAGAAAGTTGGACCCGAAGTCAGAGAAGTTCATCCTTGTCGGCTACTCACATGAGCAAAAGGGTTATAAGTCTATAACCCTTGAACAAAACAAGTTTGAGTGCGCTGAGATGTCGAATTTGATGTGTCGGCATCATGGCACTCTCTCTTGACTCCGATGTCCGACTCCGACCCGATTCCAGACGATGAGGCCAGTGAGCCTAAAACGATTCGGGCAGAAGATGACGATGGTTCGTGTGGTGCTAGGGGTTGTTGCGGCAAGGGGAAGGCATCTTCACCAAATTGACGTGAAGAATGCGTTTCTTCAAGGCGACCTTGAAGAACAGGTCTACATGATCCAACCCCCTAGTTTTCAGTCAGAGATGAACAAGTCGGTAATGTGCCAGCTCAAGAAGTCCCGTTACGTTCTGAAGCAAGCCCCTCGAAATTGGACTCTTCGTTGTTCATCAGGAAAGGTCCAGTATGTATCTTGTTATACGTGGATGATCTAGTCATCACCGGACCCGGCCTTGCTGAAGTTAGCTGAGTGAAGTCTTAGTTGTCAAATGCATTTGAAATGAATGACCTGGGGGACCTTAATTACTTCCTCCGGATCGAAGTGATTCATACCCCCGATCACATATTGGTATCTCAACGACATTATGTGTTGAATATGTTGTACAAGTTTGGCATGACAGGTTGCTGACCGATCTCGACACCCCTAGATCTGAACTTGAAGCTTAGTCTTGACTCCGGACCGGCCTGCGATGAGAAACGGCTCCACCAAACTGTTGGAAGCCTCATTTATTTAATGATCACCCAACCCGACACTAGCTATCCTGTCGGCACGATCAACCAATTCATGGAGAAGCCAATTGTGGAGCACCTTCAGTGTGCGCACCGAATATTGAAGTATGTCAGTGGCACTTAGGACATAGAACTATTGTACCGGTACGGAATAACCAAATTGTTGGTCGGTTATACAGATGCTGACTGGGCCGGAGATCCGTCGGATCGACGGCCCATTTCCAAATTCACGTTCTCTATTGGTAGCGGTGGCTGTTGCGTGGAAGAGCAAAACACAGCCAGTTGTGGCTCTGTCGAGCACTGAGGCTGAATATCGGGGGGCTACCATTGCCACCTATGAAGCCATTTGGCTTTCGTGGCTGCCGCAAGACCTATGGATGACTCTGATCTCGATCTACTGTGACAACATGAGCAACATGTAGCTAGCGAAGAACCTTGTGTTCCATGTTGTGACAAAGCACATAGAAGTGCATTATCACTTTGTGCGCGAGCGGGTCCTCAGCAGTGAAGTAGAACTCTGGTATGTCCGAACGGATCGGTAGGTTGCCAACATCTTCACAAAGGCCCTTGGAACCAACAAGTTGTAGCATTTTTCGGAGATGCTTGGTCTTCAGCACCTCGGCATGCTAGACTTGAGGGGGAGATTTGGGATTGATACGGGGAGAACCAGAATGGAAACCGGGAAAACAGGGGGAGACAAGAAGAAAAAGGAAGCCGAGTCAATTGAAGAAGTCGGTACATCCGATGAAGTCAGAACAAGCGGCGAAGGCAGAATAGTCAAGAAACATAGAGCCGATTGGAATGAGAAGGCTAAGACCCGGACGTGGTCCGATGTCTCTGTTTTCTATTGTTATACGGATAAACGGGTTTTTCAAAGTTTCCGCATATATGGACCCGTACCATAGATTTCTGGAAAAAGAATATGCTCTTGTTGAGAATCAAGCTCAACTTGGTCTAGTGTGTGAACTCACCTTGAGAGTGAATAGACACTCCAACGGTCAAGAGTCACCATTATGTCACCACTTTGTATTCTATCATTTAGTATGAGTCATAGAATCATATTCTATGACACATAACTTATGAGCTTTCACATTCCCCATGCTCCATGAGTCTTGTAGTTAATGAAGAGAGAGGGTGACTATATAAAGCACCCTCCTCCCACCTTGTAGAATGTTGTGTCTTACTCCTTGTCTCTTTTTTTTCTGGTGAAAACACACAATTATATTAATAAATGTGTGTGAAAAACACTGCTTACAATACGTGTGACAATGGAGTATGGTCACACACTAACCACACTACACTACATGGGTAATGGAACATGTTGAATTGCCAATAGGCAAGACAAACACTCCACCGAGGAAAGAATGTCCACTTGTTCCAATAAAGAAAATTGCCACATTAGTACTCCCTTCAACTTCCGTAGATATGCTTTCACTCCATGTCTACCATCGAATACAAAAGCATTGCGCATGTTCCAATTATGACACAATCCCCAATATCTCAGAAATAGGAAAACAATCTCCATCTCTGATTTTGGGTCAGCCTGTGTAAATTGTGCAAACACCCATTTTCTAGGTGTCAAATAACTCCGTGATAAAACTTGCCAAATTTGAGAAATGTAACTCCAAATTTGACAAGCAATTGGACATTGTATAAATCGATGAGTATTATCTTCTATCTGAACTGTGCAAAAGAAGCAGGTACCCATTGCTAGTCCTCCAATCAAAACTCTCCAAATGAATACCTTTGCAACAAGTGGCAATTTAGAATGCCAACTACGTTGTAAGATCTGCCACCACCCATGATCAGATTTGTGTATTTTCCATTCTTCTTCAGCCTTAGATGATAACCATCCATAAGACTCAACGGAACAATGATACAAAAGATTAGTAGTCACTTGTAACAATGGTGTTTGACCCCTTAAACTCCAATCAATCCACGGTTGTTCTCCTGTTTGTAGAGGTAAGGGACCTTGCATCAATGCAATATTCTATAGTTGTTGCCAAATAAACCCATAATTAGGCAGGATGCGTAATAATTGTTGTGCTTCAGTAAACTCCAAAATTCTTTGAGATGGAACCTCAACTATATCTCCCACCTCTTTGACCCCCAAACGAAACAAATGATTAAATTGAGAACGTAATCTCTCCTTTCCTGGCCAACATAATAACCGAGAAGACACAAGTAACTCTTTTTGCAAAGAGTTACAATGCTCTCTACTAGATGATGGTTTCCATACACATAACAAGAGTGCTTCTTGCCATGAGGTAACTAAGTGTTGAACACATGAAGAACCCGAAATCCTAAGTGAAATACATCCATTCAGTAATTGCCACCATGAAGCCTTAATTGTTGTCCTCCCATGTGTTAAACCCTTGTTCTCAATGAAATATCGAACAATAGATATCCATGGTTGTGAGTTTGAACACATGTCTTGTAATAATGAAAATCTACGAGCCATCATATGCATAGATAAGTTCAATATTCCAACCCCCCTCCAATCGCTTAGGGGTTGCTAGATGATTCCAAGCAATCCATGTGATTCCCATCTTATCCCTCTTCTTCCACAACAAATATCGAAGAGGTTGCAAAACAAAATTCAACGCCTTCTTTGTCCATGGCAATAATGGCAAGTAATATAATATCATGGGTTCCATAATACATTGTACAACCTTCAAGCGAACATGAAATGGCCAAGATTGTGACTTCCAATACATGAACTTATCCCTCAACTTACTAGACATCCATTCAATCAATTGACCATTTGTAACATTCATTCATAATGGATAGCCCAAGTGTCGAAAAATAGAGCCTTTCTTCGCCACGGATCCTTGCCATCCTAAACATTCCAAATCCCTTTCAGTGCATGATATGAGACTAGACTTCCTCCAATTAATATGTAATCTGGAAGCCAATGCAAACTGATTCCATACTGTCATGATATGGCAAGACTCGAACCCATGACCTTAGGTTATATGGGTCGAGCTCTTGACCATTAGACCATCTATTGTAATACGTAGGATATTATTTTCATTTACATTTTATTATAGGAAATTAGTGTATATTCCAGATTTCTCTGGAACATTCTAGAAGCTTCAGGATTACTCCTGAAAACACTATAAAAGAGGGCACTAGGCATTATGTTGAACCAAATTGGTTCAACGCCAATCTTAAGCCTTTTAGCCACCGTTGTATATTCTCTTCATATAATAAATATCTTTCTTATCATCACTCTCTCTCTCTCTCTCTCTCTCTCTCTCTCTTTCTCTCTGTCTCGCTCACTTCTTCCTTCTCTCGAAGAAGTTCCACACCTCTCATAGTACTAATCCTTCGTTTAGTACTAATTCCTTCTCTGTCTCAGTACTGTTCATGACAGTTTGAACCAATTTTCCTACCTTCTGTCTCTCTCATTTCCTACTAATCTTTTATTCCTCTTTTCTTTCATCCCATGGCCACTGTTAGCGCTGAAGAATATCAATCTGTTTTCTCGGAATTCCAATGCTTGAAGGAGAAGTTCCATGCTTTGGAACAAGAAAACCAACGGTTGCTGGGGGATCTTCAGCAAATCTCCTTAGAAAAGCAGCAAACGCAACAACAACATGGGGAACTTGCGTTACGCATGCAACAACTCGAAGCCACCATCGTAGCGATGCAACAACATGGGCCCGGAACACAAGGGATTCATAAAGAACCTAAGATTGGCCTTCCCACGAAGTTCGATGGAACGCGATCGCAGTTTAGAGGGTTCCTTAACCAGGTACGATTAGTTATTCAAATGCATCCTTCCCGATATCCCACCGATGCATCACGAGTGGGTTTAGTAGGCACTTTGTTAAGTGGCTCAGCGTTGTCATGGTTCGCTCCACTATTAGAAAAGGAATCTCCGTTACTCAACAATTTTGAAGAGTTTCTAGGTGAGTTTAAAGCATGTTTCGGAGATACTGACAGCATCAGGACCGCAATCAACAAAATCCGGCGATTACGCCAAGGTGACCGTCCAGCCTCCGCATACGCTGCAGATTTTCGCCTACTCGCCGCCGATATCCCTTGGGATGATCAAGCGTTGATGGAGCAATTCCGTTATGGTTTACGCAACGACGTCAAGGATTTACTCTTGACCTTCCCCGAAGAGCCAAAGTCCTTAACAGAAGCAATCAGTCGCGCGGTGAGATGTGACAACCACCTCTTTGAGCGACATTCGGAACGACAGCTACAGATGCCGAGGGCAAGATCAGAGCCCACCTACGCCTCAGTGGTAGCAAGACCTTTTCCGAGGGAGTCATATAATGCGTCTCCAGCGAATACTCCGACTCCGATGGAGATTGACACTACACGTCGTCGAGGGCCATTATCCGAAGAAGAAAAGCAGCGACGCCGTACAAATCGACTATGTCTTTACTGCGGTGGACCAGGACATATCGCAATAAATTGCCCCCATAGGCCAAGAAGACAGGTAAACCAAATAGTCGCTAGTTCTAATTGTACTAAATCCGAACCTATTTCAGTAGGGATATCTGATAGTCCTAATAGTACTAATATCCCAGATCTAGCAAACAAATTTGATGTCCGTAGTCAGTTAGAAGAAGAGTTAAACGACTAAGTCCAGCCAAAATAGGAGCCGTTTGGTTGGACAGCCCTAGATCTGTGCAGCCCATTAGTGGTTCCATTCCCTCTAAGCAAGTTAGTGATGTGTTCGTAGCCCAAGTAATAGTTAGTACTAAAAGTACCCCTCCAGTACATGTCCTAGCACTCCTAGATTCCGGAGCTAACTCTTGCTTTATGGATAAGAAATTTGCTGAAGCTCATATGATATCCCTAAGAAAACTCCAGTGTCCAGCCTCTGTAGTAGTCATTGATGGACGTCCCATTGCTTCCGGAAATATCCTAGAAGAGTCAGAGCCCATTAATATTGTCCTAGATAACTTAGTATGTGTAGTATCATTTAATATTATTAGTATCCCAGAACATCCTATAGTTTTAGGACTACCGTGGTTTGAGTTACATAACCCTGACATAGATTGGAGAACAAGAGAAATCCGGTGTCGACAAACCCAAGGGTCAACTCAGAAGATGGCAACCATTTCGCTACGTCAGTTGCGTAAAGAAGGGCACAAGGAGGAAATGTTCCTCTTTGCAATATCAGTAAACCCCTCCAACACCACTAAAGAAGAATCCACCGTTCAACTTCCCGAGAAGTATCGCCATTACACCGATGTGTTCGATAAAGTACAAGCCAACACACTTCCTCATCATCGACCGTACGATTGCCCCATCGATTTACAACCGGGAAAAGAGCCGCCATGGGGACCGATCTACAATTTGTCACCAACCGAGCTGGAAGTCCTTCGGGCCTATATAGAGGAGAATTTGGAAAATGGTTTCATTCGGCATTCGAAATCTCCAGCCGGTGCACCCATTTTCTTCGTCAAGAAAAAAGATGGATCGCTTCGTCTCGTTGTAGATTACCGTGGCTTGAATAAGGTTACAATCAGGAATAGGTATGCTCTTCCCCTTATCTCAAGTCTTTTAGAACGGATCAATGGTGCCAGGTTCTTCACGAAGATCGACTTACGGGGAGCATATAACCTCGTACGGATCCGACCAGGAGACGAATGGAAGACCGCGTTTCGCACCAGATATGGGCACTTCGAGTATACTGTCATGCCGTTCGGCCTCACTAATGCGCCGGCAGTCTTCCAGCACATGGCTAATGATATATTCCGAGATCTATTGGATGATTGTTTGATCATCTATTTGGATGATCTACTGGTTTATTCAAAGACCCAAGAAGAACATGATTCTCATGTACTATTAGTACTAAAACGACTTCGAGAACATGGTCTGTATGCAAAGCTAGAAAAATGTAGTTTCGGGTGCAACCAAGTGGAATTTCTCGGCTACATCATTTCGTCAGAAGGCATCTCCATGGACCCAGCTAAGGTCAGAACGGTGGTAGAATGGCAGACTCCGCGTTCGGTACGGGATGTGCAATGCTTCTTAGGCTTTGCCAATTTTTACCGGAAGTTCATACAGGATTACTCAAAGATCGTTCTACCTCTCACACAACTTACCAGGAAGGGACAACCGTTCACCTGGTCTGAAGAAACGGACATGGCTTTCGAGAGTCTTAAAAAAGCATTTACATCGGCTCCAATTTTAGCTCATGTCGATCCGGAGAAACCATTCATTATCGAAGCTGACGCATCGGATTTTGCATTGGGGAGCATTCTGTCACAACAGGGGAATGATGAAAAGCTACATCCTGTGGCTTTTCACTCACGCAAGTTTGATGCCGCCGAAATCAACTACGAAATCCATGATAAGGAGCTATTGGCAATAGTGGATTCTTTTATGCAATGGAGGCATTTTCTGGAGGGATCCTCTCATCCAGTCACCGTATTTAGTGACCACAAGAATCTTGCCTACTTTCAGGATGCTCGTGTGTTGAATCGACGTCAAGCTCGGTGGGCCCACTTCCTCACGCGTTTCGACTTCAAAATTACATATCGTCCGGGGAGGCACCAAGGGAAGGCAGATGCATTATCACGGCGTTCGTATCTAGCACCCCGTCCCGGCGAGCCAGCTTTCGATAACCAAAAACAAGTCATCTTGGGACCGGCACGATTACAAGCAACACAAATCTTTGACATGCCTATGGATTCCCGCATTATCGATACCATACGTGAAGACTTGAAGACAGATGCGTTCGCCCAAGCTATACTAGCACAAATTGATCCCTCTCGAGCGTCGTGTTCACAGTCGCAACCACCAGGTACGGACTATCGGCAATTCAAATACCATGATGGATTACTCTTCTTTAAAGAACTTTTATATGTTCCTAATGGTTCTTGCCGCCTTCGAGTAGTACAAAACTGTCATGACACATATACAACTGGGCATTTTGGTAGTACTAAAACATTACATTTAGTACAACGATCATTCTGGTGGCCCTGTATGCGACAATTTGTCGAGGATTTTGTTCGGACTTGTGATACATGTTGCAGAACGAAAATGCCAAGGCATCATCCATATGGTTTATTAGAACCATTATCAATTCCAAGCAAGCCATGGCAATCCATTGCTCTAGACTTCATCACAGATCTTCCAGTCTCTAAGGGGTTCAATGCGATTTTAACGGTGGTCGATCGATATACGAAGATGGCTCATTTCTTGCCATGTACTAAGGAGATCTTCAGTGAAGACACTGCCGAAATTGTCATGCGTGAAGTATGTCGGCATCATGGACTCCCCGATAGTATCATCAGCGACCGTGGACCCCAGTTCGTGTCAAAATTCTGGAAGCACCTTTTTAACATGCTCAAGGTCACTTGTAACCTCTCTTCCGGCTACCACCCACAAACTGACGGCCAAGCTGAACGAACAAATCAAACGTTGGAGCAGTATCTGCGGTGCTTTCTCAGCTATCATCAGGACGACTGGGCAGATATTCTCCACTTCGCCGAATTTGCCTATAACAACTCTATCCACGCATCCACTAAAGTTACGCCATTTTATGCTTATACGGGATGTCACCCCCGGTGGAGTGTACTTGAAACCCCAGAGGTGTCCACAAATCCGTGCGCGGAGGATCGTTTGGAGCGGTTACGCAAGATACAAGCGGATTTATCTACTCATCTCCAGCAAGCTCAACAAACACACAAGGTCTACGCGGATCGTCATCGACTTCCATCTAGTTTTAATATTGGAGATCGGGTGTGGTTGCTACGACGACACATCAAGACTACTCGCCCATGTGAGAAGTTGGATTATCGGCGATTAGGTCCTTTCCGTATTATTGGAAAGATTAATGATGTTGCTTTTCGTCTCGATCTACCTCCTCAACTTCGGATACATCCGGTGTTTCATAGTTCTCTCTTCGAACCCTACCACGAGAGCACCATCCCAGAACGTCTTATCCAACCTCCACCCCCAATCGAGCTTGAAGATGGGCCGGAGTACGAGGTTGCCGCCATTCTTGATTCCAAGATTGTTCGCAACAAGCTCTACTATCTAGTCGATTGGCTAGGCTATAGTCCCAGCGAACGTACTTGGGAACCGATCGAGAATGTAACCAATGCTCGTGCTCTTCTTGAAGACTTCCATCGTCAATATCCACACAAACCGGGTCCTCAATCCAAGACGACTCGTGACACTCGTCGTTTTAAAGGGGGGATAGTGTCATGATATGGCAAGACTCGAACCCATGACCTTAGGTTATATGGGTCGAGCTCTTGACCATTAGACCATCTATTGTAATACGTAGGATATTATTTTCATTTACATTTTATTATAGGAAATTAGTGTATATTCCAGATTTCTCTGGAACATTCTAGAAGCTTTAGGATTACTCCTGAAAACACTATAAAAGAGGGCACTAGGCATTATGTTGAACCAAATTGGTTCAACGCCAGTCTTAAGCCTTTTAGCCACCGTTGTATATTCTCTTCATATAATAAATATCTTTCTTATCATCACTCTCTCTCTCTCTCTCTCTCTCTCTCTCTCTCTCTTTCTCTCTGTCTCGCTCACTTCTTCCTTCTCTCGAAGAAGTTCCACACCTCTCATAGTACTAATCCTTCGTTTAGTACTAATTCCTTCTCTGTCTCAGTACTGTTCATGACACATACAAGCATCCCCTTCTCAAGATTCTCCCGTGAGGCTTGTAAAAACATGAAAGAATCATCCGCCAAAGCTTGTACTACTATTTGCCCTCCGGACGGAAGGTGTAAACCCACAATGTCACCATTTATTGGAAGTCTTTTTTTTTCCATAAAAAATATGCTCCATTGGTATTAAAATTAACAATGCCAAAGGCAATCTACAAATTGTACATAATAGTTTCCACTCCATAAGTATATATCGTAAAAAACGGGACCAAATAATGATGGCATTTGTTATGGCCTCTAAAAAACATCATGTTGCAGCCAACATTGGCTGAATGTGATTCCACATATACTAAAGCTCTTTAGTATACCCATATTCAACCTATAAACAAATTCCTGCGGTCCAAGTGAATACATATCTTGGTGGTAATCATGGCTAGTAGTCTAAAAACTCCATGTTTGCATTTGGTTCCGCATGTACTAAAGTTGTTCACCATCACCTGGTTGTCCAATAGCTGTTCCCGTTCCTTGGCCTTTAATTTTCCCTTCTGAATGTCCTTTTGTACCACTTAGGTAATACAAAACTGCTCTCTCCAATCAAGCCATTGAGGTAATCTGCTACTTCTTGGCCGTAGTCTTCTTCAAGCTGACTTTCCAAGCTCATAAATCTGTCCAACCTCTTGTATCTTTGTATGTCTTTTCCCATGCAAGATTGAACCTTCCTCGGCTGTTGCCGTTGAAAACACAACACCAAAACAGTCCCTGCAGCACCTGTCACTTTGAAGCAACCATGATAATCTCTACCAACTCAGAACAGCCATACATTGATTAGACCATAATCTCATCACAACCATTCTTCATTTAACCCACATCAGTCATGTCTCCGATTAACGTCATTGCCCAAAAACCCCAAAAATCTGTGATAAGAATAAAATCCGTCTAAAAATTCCTCACCTACTCGTGATGATTGGCTTCGACCCTCCCCACCATCTTCACTCATCCTCACCACAAATATTTCTTCCTTTAGTCGACATCAGCCATCTCACCGATTAACCTGGTTCCAATGTCCACGCATATCCTGTATAATCAACAAAAACTTAGGTTAAAACATGTCCTCACCCACTCCTGCACATTGGCTTCGACCCTCCCCACCATCTTCACTCATCCTTAACACAATAATTCTTCATTCAGTCGACATCAGCCATCTCACCAAGAGCATCACTAACAAAGGATAAGTAACAATAGCAAACAACAATGGGCTAAGAGGACATCCTTGACGAATGGATCTTGTGAGGGCAATATCTGATGTAACTCCCCCATTAAGCATTACTCGAGACATTGCATCTTGTCCTAATAAAAATATGAGGCGAGACATACGAGGTCCAAAGCCCATTGTATGCATTAACCCAAAAACAAAAGACCAATTAACATGATCATAAGCTTTCTCCAAATCTAATTGCACCATAATCAATTCTTGATGAGTGTTCCGAGCATAGTCCATGGCCATTTGAACATTCAACACATTATGCAATATATTTCTACATGCAATAAAACCATATTGGGCGGGGTGTATTAACTTTGGCAAATATTTTTGTAATCTATTTGCCAAGACCTTCGTAAATATCTTGTACAACCCCCCCATCAAAGAAATAGGTCTCCATTGATGAAATGACTCAGGAGATGCCACCTTTGGAACTAGTTTAATTAGACCAATCTTCCAAGCTTGAGGCATACAACCAGAATCCCAAGACTGTTGAAACATCAAAGTCAAGGGCCCCTTTAAAATGTTGGAATATCTCTTAAAAACTTCATTTGTCAAGCCATCCCAACCAGGGCTCTTACCACTAGGAAGATGCCTTAAAACTACATCCACCTCATCCTCAGTGAAATCCGCATCCAATTCATGACTAATGAAATCATGCACAATACATCAACCACATCATAAAACTCATGACGTGCTCTACTCACCTCATCTGTCATTAACAATTGAGGACCAATCAACTCCTTAAAGTAATGAAGACATATGTCAATTATTGTTGTAGGATCCACTATCAATTCATCCGCTTGCTTCACATGTACCACATTAGATTGAGCATAAGTAGGATGTAATGCTTGGAAAAACAAATGAGATTGACATTGATTATCAATGAGTCCTTCCCTGAGTTGTCGCATCTTAGCATAACGATAACTTTGGCATTGCAACTAAGAAATAATAACATGCAATTGACTCTGAATATCCAAAAGCTCCTCATCTAATGGTGTATGTATCAATAATGCTTTACACCTAGAGAGAACTTGTGAGAATTGTCGAATAAGACCTCTTCTTCGTTGAGCATTGGTTACTCCATACATACGATGAATGATGTTAATGTTTCGTAATGTGATATCCCATGCTTTAACTCTAAGATTCACTTGTTGAGAAAAATTTACCAAAATTTGCTCCATGAGAGAATCAAAGTGAGGTTGAAGCAAAAGAGAAGAGTTAAAGCGTAGTGGAGGCTTTCCAAGTAAAGATTTATACATGTCAATTGCATGATTACACACCTCCAAGAAAATAGGAAAGTGATTTGAAGTTCCAACATCTTGTAGAACGTTCATACGAAGTGATGTCGGTAAAACAGAATCATCATGCATCACATACATTCTATCCAACCGACTCCCTGTTTGTCTATGTTGAGCAGATTGGAAGGTAAAACCTGGATCATTCCCTTGCAACCATGTCCAAACATCCAACTTCAGAACCTCCATAGCCAATGAGTCCCAAGCAAGTTGCTCAGGATCATCCATGATTGAATGTTCAGACGTGGATTGAAATGCATCAACACACATGTTAAAATCGCCCATAAGTAATCCTGGACGTCCAATAGATAGGGTTTGAAGGAGTGATCCCCATAATGCAATACGTTGAGTGGCTTGGTTAGGGGCATAAATCCCAACCACCCACACAACCTCGCCAAAAAAAGTGATTTCTAGAACCAAAAACCGACCATAAGGATCATTATGCACCACTTGAGGATAATACTTATCCCTCATGATTAATACCACACCTGAATAATGATTATTAAGATGTCCTGCATAAAATGATGAATATCCACGCAAATGCACTGTGGATCCTGCTAACTCATGACACTTATGCTCAACTACACATACTACATCCCATTCTCTACATAACAAAGTTTCCCATAGTATATACTTCTTATCAGGAGAAAATGCCCCTCTCACATTCCATGTTACCACTTTCATTCAATCAACAATGTTATGGGAGCACTTGCTCCTTTAGAGCAACCGATGTCATGAAACGAGTCAAAGCATGCTCCAATGCTGCATATGGATTTTCATGCACCACATCCTTAGGGTTGTCTATCGAAATCTTTTTTTTAGGTCCTCCTGCTTGACGAAAACCTCGAGAATTCGATGAATTTACAACTCGCCCCAATGAATCAAATTGAAGGTGAAGAGGTAATCCCTTATCCCTAGGTTGTCGTTGCCAAGGAACTTTTCGAGGGCCCTCCCTAGTTCCTAAATTACCTTACCAAGTAGTCACACGAGTAGTGGGCAAGCTACTACGCTGCATATTCATTGATTTCCCTTTCGACTTGCCCTTAACCTCATGTCAATCTTTGTCAACAACATCACTACTAGCTCTATCCAACGGTTTTTTCCCCTTATCTTTAACCACTAAACTTTGTTTTTCCATATCCATAGATTCAATTCCCTTATTCTTAGGGCCCAAACCTTGAAATGAGACCTCTTTGTAACCTGCTCTAGGTGATGTTCCTTCATCCACAAAATCTGACACACCAACATCTCTCCCAACTTTTTCCTTATCGTTCCCTTCAATAGGAACCTCTGTAGTTGAAGGACAATGACCGTGGCATTCCACCATAAAGGGACCCCATTCACCACATCCAAAACAATGACCTGCAAATGTCTCCCACTTCAGTTTAAAACAAAGACTTCTCATACCAGGAACATTCATATGCACCCATCCTGGCCTCTTGTGACTTGTATCCCATAACACACAAAATCTACACTTATTTGTAGCATTTGCATGTGGAGATACCAACACTTTACCCATTTGACTCATCAACTCTGGTAAAAGTGGCCATAAAAAAGCATGCTTACAATCCACTGTAACCCAAACAAGACATTCTTGTTTTAACAAAGCATGATAGTCCACTACGGGGGACCATTGCATAACATGCACCGATCGTTTATCAAAAAACACAGGAACTTTACCCAACAATGCACTTCGATGCTCCAGTGAACAAAATACCTCATCATAAAACCCTCGTGGTTCTGCATATATATTTTCAACACAATTTGGTGACACGATTGTGTTCAACCATTGTTTAATCCAATTAACATATGGGAGTTTGTCGGTAAAAAATAATATAACAACACGATCATAGAATACATCAAATGATTGCAAAACTGCCTTAGCATCAACTTCCACATCATGCACATCCTCTTCAATGCATTCTTTCGCTACATTTTCATTTTCTTCCACAATATCCGACAATAAGGTATTGGCAATTCCCCATAAATTATCCCAATTATAGTGATCCTTGTCAACTTCATCTACATGTAATATTTCGGCATATGTTAATTTTTTCTCATTAATTTCTTCAATTCCCTTAAACCTCTTAGAGCTTTCACGATTACATTCAACCATCACATTACTCTTTTTTGGATCAATTGTTTCCATATCAATATCCCTCACAATTTGTGAGGAATTCATGTTTATGTCCATCATTATATCGATCCGGGATAAAAACAATTTTCCATGAACAAGAGTGAAAATCAGAACTCACCCGATTGAAGAGGTCGAAGATTTTGAAAGCAATCGAAGACCCACAATGAGTTTTGAGTATGTGGATGCCGACAACACAAGATTCCTTATTGCTATCGCTACTTCTCGTACAAACCGCTAAATTCAAATTGCTATATCTCGTTGTGAAGCTCTACTTGAGGGCTTTCCATTGCTTGTCTTTGTGCTCAATTCCGTTGTCCTAGAGTGAATCACACACTACGTGAAATATGTAAAATACTATATCCGATTTAAAGTACGTATAATAAATCAAATAAAATATTTAAAACCCCAACCTTACCATTGTACTAACTTATCCTAAGTGTTCTAAACATAGATTTAATACGTATAAGACCTTTATTTACCTACCTTTATTAAAAGGTAAGTCATGCACTTTTTAGAATGCGTGAATACTTTATTTATAAGAAAAATGTACACCAATAAAAAATGACTTGTGCACATCTAGCGAGCATGAGCACTATATTTAGGAAATAAAAGCATAGTGTAAAAAGGCAACTCATGCACATTTAGTGTGCATGAACACTTTAGAAAAAGCATGTAGCTATGCTTAGCCTCTTCTAACCTTTTATGAGGAGAGAAAGATGTAGGGGGGGTTGTTGATTATTTTTACAAGGATTGATTAATAGAAAATATTCGTGGGATTCACGATTTTGCCATCTATTTCTCTCTTACATTCTAAATATCAATTAGTACACTATACTCGTGGGATTCACGAGTTTTTCATATATTTATTTCTTACAATATATTTCATATTCTTAATTGCCTTAGAATTTTCTTCTCTCCTAGTCCAAAACCTAAGTGGTTCCCACCAGATTCACGCAACGATCCGGAGCCGAAAGGCACGACACAAGTGATGAACCCGACGTGAACACGGGTGGCAAGGAGATGGAAAATCAACCAAAGGCGTGAATTAGACTCTACGTATTCACTCTGCTTAACCCCCTTTTGTTGGATCCATTGGATGCGTCTGACAGAGTTCAGACAGGGGATTCGATCCTTGTGAATCTTTGGATGCATAGCTTTTTGAACAGGGCCGTAGGTAGTCTGAAGGAGATCAAACAGGGGAGGATAAGCAGGCTCGCCCCTTCCCTCGGTATCCCTCCCGCTCCCCCCGAATGAAAGGGGAGAGCCGAAGACCCTGCGGATGGGGGAGGAAAATAAGTCCTCGAGAATAAGGACCAATCTGCTGTTGAAGTGGGCATCATTGGCGGAGAAAGCGCTATAGCTTTCTTGCTCCGCTCCTTCGTTCGTAAAGCCAACGGCGGTTCATGCGTGCGGAGTTATCTGAACCTGAACGATTTAGAACTAACATCCGAAGCAAGTTGAGTGGGTGAGCCGTATGATGGGCGACTGTCTCCTGCGGTTCTAGGGGGACTAGGTACCCTAGGACACTGGGGGTCACTCCATTTTATTATATACGCCTGGTGAAAATAATGTATTTCGATACGCCTAAAAGATGGATTCTATATAAACCAATGGATCTTGAGAAATCGTTGCTACTAGCTATTAGTTTATCGTCGATTAGTTTCCTCTTCTTATACCTTTCTCTGCTTTTCCTAGTCACTCATGAAATGGCACGTTGTCTATGTATTCGAGTGGTCTCATTGAATCTCTTCACTTCGGGGTGGGGGTCCGCCCCCTTTTTTCCTGCCTGCTGCTTTTCGCTTTAGTTGCGGATGTATGTCGTGGACACACAGATAGATTCATTCCCTAATATCCCCGGCTCGGACGCCCGCCCTTTCTGGGTCCTCCTATCCCACGAATATGTTTGCAGGGTTAATCGGGTCGGACAGAGGGGTGTATTCACTATACTGAAAGACGACCAAAGTTGCTTGCCCAAAAGCAAGCAGCCCTCCGAACCAAAATGGCGCCCTCCTTAGGAAAATTGGTTTGAGGGAGAAAATGGTTGGTGGAAAGGTCAATTCGTTTCATTTCCATGGAAGAGGAGGGTACGAGCGGAGTTCTCTAGCCTAGGCAAAGCATCAGATATACATTTCGCTATCCATTAACAACAGTGAAAGCGTAAATCTTTTTCAGACCTAACCTATTGGGTGGGAGAGGCAGGATTTGAACCTGCGTAGAAAACCTTCAACAGATTTACAGTCTGTCGCTTTTAACCACTCGGCCACTCTCCCCGTTCAAAGTAAGCTTTGACTAACTTTCTGAGCGATTGGGAAGAGAGAAATCGATTAATCTACACGTCCTAACCCCTTCCAATACTAGCAGTCAGACTAACCAGTCGAAGATGGCCCTAGCCTTGCCTCGGTCATGCTTTACTAGGCTTATACACATTTGCTTACGCTGTCCCCTCTTCAGCTCACCCCAGCCCCCATCTTGAGGGACGTTGCCCTCAAGACTTCACACCAAGTCTTTATAGTCAAAGCGTGCTTGAGCAAGGTCAGGCAGAACCGTTGCCCGATGGGAACCTCCCCCATATTGCTATCGATGTCTTCATGTCGCATATCGACGAGACAAAGCGAAGGCCTTCATTGCATTGCATTGCATTGCTGCGACTTGTTGAAGAACCAACCTTTAACTCCCATGCATATGGAGGAGAGAGAAAAAGGGCAAAAACCGAACAGACTTAGTGTCACGGATCATAAACTCAAGAGACAACCAAGAAGATAACCAAATGGACAAGAAAGAAGATAGTACTAAAGGAAAGACTCCATAACTGGTGTTGTTCACCTTGAATTCCTTCAAGGTGAACTCCTCTATTTATACTACATGGCATGCACACTTGTTGCACGCATGTGAATCTACAATAGAGCATGTAGGTATGCATGCATGTGCCAAGTGTAAATACTACAAGGGAGCAACTATGCACATGATGCTAGCAAAATAATAAGGACCAATTACATACATAACTAGTACTAGATATCTTGGTTAACTCATAATAGTAGATTATAACATGGTCGTGTCAAGAGTTCGAATCTTGACATTATCCCCCCTCTTACGCCGCCTTCCCAAATCGGCCGCTGGTTTGTGGGGATATCGGTGATGAAAATCTTGGACGACCTCTAGGGCATTTTGTAAATTTGCCGATGGTTCCCATGTGGCCTCAGACATGGGGTAACCCCTCCATAGGACGAGGTATTGCAAGTGTCGACGGTGCCAACGCGAGTCAAGGATTTGGTCGACCTCGTATTCCTCCCCTGTCGTCAACTGCACAGGTGGTGGTGGTGGGGCTTGACGTCCTGGGAGTTGTGAAGCATAATGGGGTTCGAGGAGGGAGACATGAAAAACATCGTGAATCCGGAAGTGGGATGGAAGGGCGAGCCGGAAGGCGACGGGATTGATGCACTCGATGATACGGAATGGTCCCAACTTCTTGTAATCAAGTTTCGCACATGGACGAGTAGTAGAGATGTGTCGACGTAACAACCAGACCATGTCTCCAACGACAAAGTGTGGAGTGGAAGATCGATGGCGATCAGCCTGCTTCTTGTATCGTTCATTAGCAAGACTAAGCTCCAAGGATAAATCATGATGTACTTCTTCCAAAATGCGGGCACGATCCTCCGCCGAAGGGTTCACGGAAGTGGTAGGAAGGGAAATGTTGAAGCGAGGATGTAAACCATAGTTGGCAAAGAAGGGAGTGACGCCAGTCGATGCATGGAGAGAATTATTGTAGGCGAATTCCGCGAGCGAAAGTAAGTTGACCCAATCATCTTGTTGGTAACTAACCGAGCACCGAAGATACTGCTCAAGGATTTGGTTGACACGCTCCGTTTGCCCGTCAGTTTGGGGGTGATAAGCGGAGGACAACTTGACAGAGATGCCTAAAGTTTGTAGCAAGCGCTGCCAGAAGTGAGAGACAAACTGGGGTCCGCGATCCGAGATGACATCATCGGGGAGTCCATGCAAGCGTACTACATTGTTGAGTAGGAGATGCACCATTCCTTCTCCGGAAATGGTTTTGGAGCATGGAGTGAAGTGAGCCATCTTCGTAAACCGATCGACAACGACCAACACCGAGTCATAACTATTGACCAAGGGTAGATCAGTTATCAGGTCCATAGAGATAGAGGCCCAAGGACGACGAGGACATGGAAGCGGCTGTAGTAAGCCGTATGGCCGATGATGAATGGCTTTGGAGCGAGCACAAACCTCACAACTCTTTATGTATTCTTTGACCAGCTTCCATGGTTGTGGCCACCAATACCCCCGAGAGATTAGCTCGAGGGTTTTCGCGACCCCGAAATGACCTGCAAGTGGGTCATCGTGGCATTCCCGCAACACCCGGGTGCGACATGGGCCCTCTGGGACGTATAAGAGATGATCTCGGAACAACAAACCCTCTTGTATGGTGAAGGTGTCAAGATCCTTCCTTTTGGTCGCCTTGGAGGGGTTTTGCAGACTATCTCGAATCTCGTTGGCGAACGCATCGGTCTTGGATGCATCAGTGATTTGTTGGAGTAAAGAATCATCCTGCAACATACAAGTGGCAAACATATGCAATTGGTCGGGTTTCAACAAACGTCTAGATTGTTGAGCGTAAGCAGCATCCCCAGGGCGGAGTGCAAGGTCAGCTCGGCGAGAAAGGGCATCAGCCTTCCCATGTTGGCCACCAGGTCGAAATACAATCTCAAAATCGTAGTCAGCGAGAAATGTTGACCAACGGGCCTGCCTTCGATTCAAAGTACGAGTGGTGGAAAAATAAACTAAATTTTTATGATCAGTCACTACCTGGACACGATGTTGTGCGCCGGCCAAGTAGGGTCGCCATTCTTCAAAGGCAGCAATGATAGCAGCAAGCTCCTTGTCGTAAATGGGATAATTGATTTCGGATGCCGTAAATTTTCGGGAATAGTAAGCCACTGGGTGCATTAGGTTGTTGTCGTCTGCTTGGGATAAGATGGCGCCAATGGCAAAGTCAGAGGCATCGGTTTCGACTTGGAAGGGTTTTGTGGGGTCGGCATGTAGCAGCACCGGGGCAGTGATGAATGCGTGTTTGAGTGAGTCGAACGCATTTTGTGCCTCCGAGGTCCATAAAAATGGAGTGCCCTTATGGGTGAGAGCGATAAGAGGTTGTGCTAGGGTGGAAAACCCCTTGATGAAGCGACGGTAAAAATTTGCGAAGCCGAGGAAGGATTGCACATCTTTAAGTCGCCTTGGAGTCGCCCACGCCTGAATGACAGAGACCTTCTTCATATCCATGGTGATGCCAGTGGACGAGATGATGTAGCCCAGAAATTCGATCGAGGTACGGTCGAACTCGCATTTCTCGCCTTTGGCATAAAGGCCATGCTCGCGAAGTTTGGCCAGAACTAATTGGACTTGGCGAGTGTGCTCCTCCATGTTTGGCGAGAAAATGAGAATATCATCGAGGTAAATGACAACAAAAAGATCAAGATATTCCCGGAAAATATCGTTCATCATATGTTGAAAAACTGCGGGAGCGTTAGTAAGACCAAAAGGCATTACCTTGTATTCGAAATGCCCATACCGTGTTCGAAATGCGGTTTTCCATTCATCCCCCGGCTTGATGCGTACTAGATTGTACGCGCCACGCAGATCAACTTTGGAGAAGACACGCGCAACTCGGAGGCGATCAAGGAGTTCGGGGATCAGAGGTAGCGGATAGCGGTTGCGCACAGTGAGTTTGTTGAGACCTCGGTAGTCGACGCATAAGCGTAGAGAGCCGTCCTTCTTCTTCACAAATAAAATGGGGGCCCCGGCTGGTGACTTAGAAGGTTGAATAAAGCCTTTCGCGAGGTTCTCATCAAGATACACACGAAGGGCCTTCAACTCTGGTGCAGACAACGCATATAGAGGACCAAAGGGTGGACACGCACCTTCTTGAAGATCAATCGGACAGTCGTAGAGCCGATGTTCAGGCAACCGATCAGCATTACATTTTTCAAATACGTCGGAGAAGTGTTGGTATTTTTCGGGAATAACATGGAGTGTGTTAGAAATGGCGCCACAAACAAACCCATCCTGGACGAATGATGGGGTAGTCAATTCGGAGTCGACCGTCTCCGAAGGATAGGAAACTGAATTTACCTTCATACTTTTGCACGAGCATCTTGGCTTGCTAAATGTGATCGAGCGGTTGCACCAATCTACTATTGGATTGTGCGCCTCCAACCACGTTAGTCCTAAGACGATCGGATGTCGAGGAGATGCGATGAGGTAAAAGGTGAGCTCCTCTTGGTGTGAGCCCACCCGAAGCCCTAATGGGATTGTAGCTTGAGTAATTGCACCTGACGAGAGGACGCACCCGTCGATGGCTTCAACTGGAATGGGTTTTGAGAGGCCAACGACAGGTACGCCATGTGCTTGGGCAAACGCGACGTCGATGAAGCAAGAAGATGCCCCAGAATCAAGTAAAGCAACAGACTGAATGGAACTAGAGTTAAACGAAAGCCATACCTCCAATGTGAAATTGCCTGATGGTCCGGCAATGGAACCAAGAGAATGTGGGCGACGGGAGATGTCCAGTTGCATGGCTCCTACTGCAACCGAACGATGTCGTTTTCCGGATGTTGGGGTCCGTTAGCTCGATGGAATTGTGGGCGAGTACTCCTAGGACAATGGCGAACGACATGACCGGAGGCGCCACAATACATGCACAAGCCATTAGCCCGCCGAAATTGTCGTTCAGCATCAGTCAATGGCCGAAATCGGGCTTGATCAATTTCCATGGGGACAGGAGCATCTGCCGAAGTAGGCGAGTGTGAGTATGCTTGGGGTTGTATGACCGGGGCGTGGCGTGGAAGTGAATGAGGTGGAACCCAAGTCCGGCGCTCTTCTTGGCGAAATTCGAAAAGACGATTGTCACAATGGACTGCTTGTGAAATCGCTTGGGATAACGAGGTGGGCTCCGGAAAGTTTAAGAGAAGATTCTTGACATTACTTCGAAGACCGCGCCGAAAGTGATCAACTAAAGCTTGATCATCCCAATTGACGTCGCATGCTAGTTGTCGAAATTCGGAAGCATAGACCGAAGCTGCACGTGAACCTTGTTCGAGTGCATAAATCTTGTTAAGAGCTGTACGTCGTCGGTCCGTCTCTCCAAATGTGGCCTCTAACTCGGCGAGGAAGGCGGGAAAGTCCTCCAATAAAGGTGATGAGGTTTCTACCAATGGTGCAAACCAAGCTTGGGCCGGACCGGAGAGAAGGGTGCCCACAAGACCGACTTGTCGAAGACCATCTCCATAACGTTGAGGTTGTAGCCGAATGATAAGTCGAACTTGGTTGATGAACCCTCGGAAACGCGACCTCGTTCCATCAAATTTTTCTGGGAGGCTAACCTTAGGCTCAAGAAACTGTGACGAAGCTAGGCTAGATGTTGGTAGAAGATCGGGCTCTAGGCTAGGTTGTTGTGGGAGACTAGGGTTCGGGGGTTGTGAGGATAAGGAGGTACCGACTTGAAGTTCTTGTAAAGAATTTCGAAGAGCTTCATTTTCAAGTTGTAGTTGTCGTAAGGCTACCATTATTTGGCCTAACTCACTAGTTGAGTCGGACATAGCTATGGCTTATGAGAGGGAGAGCTATGAGGATGGGAAGGTGAACAAACTGTCACGGATCATAAACTCAAGAGACAACCAAGAAGATAACCAAATGGACAAGAAAGAAGATAGTACTAAAGGAAAGACTCCATAACTGGTGTTGTTCACCTTGAATTCCTTCAAGGTGAACTCCTCTATTTATACTACATGGCATGCACACTTGTTGCACGCATGTGAATCTACAATAGAGCATGTAGGTATGCATGCATGTGCCAAGTGTAAATACTACAAGGGAGCAACTATGCACATGATGCTAGCAAAATAATAAGGACCAATTACATACATAACTAGTACTAGATATCTTGGTTAACTCATAATAGTAGATTATAACATGGTCGTGTCAAGAGTTCGAATCTTGACACTTAGAAGTCGTTGAAAGGAATATTTGAGCATGATTCTTTCACGCTTCTTCTAGAGATCTTTCCTGTTAACGCAACTATTATTTTGCCCATTCATGGAGTTTTGTTTAGTACTTTCAAATAATATTATTATCTACTGCTAGTATGTAACGTGGGTTGGCTCGGTTTACCTAGTGTTATGTGTCTAGGAAGGCACGTTCTGGGATGCGGGGGTTGAAAGCCATCGCTCGGATGGACTCCCTAACTGGCAGGGATCGGACTACTGCCAAACACCATAACATGGGGACTATCCGCTCGCCGCAGGGCTAGTCGTACGCAACAGGAGCAAGGTAACTCCCCCAGTTTGTAGAATGTTCCGGGAGGCACTTGAGTCCGAACGCTATTATTCATGTGCGACCAACCCTCCGAGAGTAACTGTAATAAGCAGGTTCTGTGTACGCAGTACCAAACGGCGAGTCAACTACCAGACGCGCAACCTAGGGATCACCCGAATGGACTCTATAAAGATTGACTTCAATATAAGTAGAGCATAGCCGCCCAATCCTTAAAGATCGAGGCTTTGTTGGCCCGTACGGGTGAAAGATCCTGTCATAATGTACTCCGGAAATTACACCAGGCAACCCAAGTCGAGCATGCGACAATGCCCCCATGAAGAGCTCCGAGGAAAGGGAGGTAGATGATAGTGTGATATTCTGTAAACGGACACGCAGAAGTGTCCCCGACAGGTGTACTACACCTAGCGAAAAAGAAAGAAATCGTACGTGGTGGGATAAGCGAATTAGGAGAATGCAGTTGACAGACTGGGAAATTTCCCGACCGAATCTCATATGAGACAACTGGAGTAAGCTGCTTGCTGCTTTGGGGCTGGCTACTTCTACAGCCGAGGAACCGGCGGACGATGGAACCTTAGCAAATGGAATGGGCGAAATGGAGATACCTACTCCTGTGAGTCATAGAGAATATACGCTCCGGAACTTGCTCTCCGACCTATACAGTGATGGTAAGTAGGTCACTCTTGTAGTCAGACTAGCAAGTCGAGCCGCTCGCAAACAAAACTTCTCCAGCCAAGCCAAGCCAAGCCAGGATTGTCCTAAACGTAAGCCCTGGACACACAACAATAGACATTCTATACTTCCCCCAACAAGCAAGAAAGAAGTGGATAGCTACGCTTGACTCGCTGAGCAAGATGCATTGTGACTGGATTCCCCCCTGACGAGCCTCACTATAAGTCCTAGAGTAGTGCGGTATGGTAAAGCAACACGGCTAGCCTTCCAGAGACCCGAACTCACTGAAAGCCAAATGGAGCCAGCGGGACTTCCGTAGTCAAATAATCGTCCGGGAATCTTTGGTTCAAAATACGGACCTTCGGCCTTCTTTCGTAGAGTGAAGGGCGTGGGTGAAACTTTTGCTGAATGAAGGACACAAGCAAGGTCGGTTGGTAATTTTGAAGCGAACTCGCGTCTAGACATAGTAAATAGAACTTGAATTCAGGCAACTAAGCCACGTACTCTGAACACATAAACCAGTGTTCGATTTGAAAGGTTCGCTTGTTCCCGTGAATCTCCAGCAGAAGTCATCACAAACGAGCCACATGCGGGGAAACTTGCACATGTGGTTCTGACCAGAGAGGGAAGACCTACCCCATCGGTTTCTAATAACCATCGTACCAGTCGCTGCTGGCGCACCCATAACGTTTGCTAATCTACCATATAATAATGGTATGAAAGACAATTCAACATATTTTCGCGAAATATTGCCACTATTAAGTACGGCTAGTACTATTGTTACGTGTTTGGATTATTTTAAACGGGAGAGGTTGAATGCTTCTGAATCCATTGTATTAACTTTACCTTCCACTCGCAGTATGCCTTTCATGGTCTTGGCCTACGATTCAATTGCCATGTATTTAGCTATCGAGCCTTAAAGTTCATGTTTTCATGTGATCGCAGCCTTGAAGAGAGACTCTGAATTTTTCATGGAAGCCGGCCTAAAATATTCTATTTCAGGTGCATTCTCCTCCGGAATATTATTGTTTGGGTACGACTGGCCAACTACCGATATAGGCAGCGATGGCGACGAGCTATGCCTTAATTTCCGATGTGCGACATCTCACTGGTTGGGATAGAGATTCTCCTGGTCTCATTCCATGGCGGCGGAAAGAGTCCTCGGCGTAAAGTTAAGATTAGAAGAAGTAGAGAGAAAGAAATATACTTGGAGGAGGGTCCCGAGAGAGAGTGTAACCCAGCAAGGACAACAGGAGGGTGCGAAGAAGCCCAATACTTCAACTAAAGGAGCAACCTTAGTTGGTTCACTAAACCCCAGCCCAGCACTACATGTTCTCCTGGGTCCCGCCGAGGATCCCTCAAGTACCCTTGTCCCGACTTCTCCTGGGATAGGCGTTATCGAAGACAAGCCAAGAATGGCCGAAGTAAGTGGACACCCACCTTACCGGTTAGAGAGGCCCTCTTTAAGACATTCACCAAAATGTTCACAGGGGCTAGGAACACTCGATCGTAGGAACTTCCGTACACCACTTACGGATCGCTCCGGGGTACGCAACAACCTTGACCAAATCTACCAAACGAATCAGGCCTTCGGCCCTGATCACGTGCACTATCAGCTTTATCCAATACATGGTCTTGGATAAAGATTTGTTGTTTACTGCTTACGGAAACATCCGATGATCACACCCCACCGCTGCCACGGGAAATTATTCAGAACTTCAATCTTCCGAGAAGAGAGAGAAAGATTCGTAAAACTTTTCAGTCAAACAAGATATTCGATCCACTTATATAGATATATCTATGTACATATGAATATGTACGTATTCTTTGCTCTCTATTTTGTAGAACCGTCGTTCTTCAAACCAACCTTGCGGCGGGCCGGGCTGGGCCGGCGGCGTTCTCCTATTAAATCATTCCCACGATACGGGCAATATGATACTGGCATTATCAATGTGTTAAGCGAGGAAAAACTGAAGATGGATTGGCTCTCAGCCAGCTAGCAGCAGAGTTACAGAGAGCGTCGCCCGGGCGCAGACCTTCTGATGGCCTACCGTGCCCCTAGACGAAAGGGCAACCATCTACACCTGAAATACTGGCGACAGTATTTGCTTGCGGCGGAACAACAAAAAAGAGTGCAGTCTCCCGCTTAACTGGAATTTGATAAGGTTTCGCAAGACACTTCAACATATACCTGACGTTAGCAAGGGGGAACCAAGGTTTCTGCCTCGGTTCCCCCGGCAGGCAGGCATTCTCGGAACATCAACCAGAGGCTAACAACATGATGATGATGTTCGAGTGGATGCTTCAAGAGCAACGTGCGATGTCCGAGATATCGGCAGCAGTAGAGCGGCTCGTGCAACGGATCGGGCAATTCAACGGAAAGGACGTATCACGCTATCTTCGGGACTACAAGGCGGAAATGATACGATGTGGGATTTCGGAAGGACTGCAAGTGACATCCTTCAACCGGATAGCTACCGACGGGCTTCAAGCAAGTATCCATAGGCTACGACAACAAAATCCAATGTGGGAAGCGTTTGAAGAGGCGCTAAAGGCCACGTTCGCTATCGAGGACTCCTCCAAGGCAACGCGGAGAGGATTTGAGGATTGGGTGGAAACGCCGGAGAAGGGGATGAAGGTCCTCGATGTGTTTTCGGCATTTGAAAGTCGGTTCGGGAGGTTGTCTGTGAGAGATCAAGCTATTCTCGCACCGGACAAAGTTATCATGTTCTTACGAGCCGTAGACGTCTGGGACCGGAAGGATCTTGGAGTGCTTCTAGAGGACACGACTACCGAGAGTGGCCTCACCGAAACATGGGAAAGCATGCGGGATATCGTTGCGCGATACACAAAGAGGGGGCAATGGCTTGCCAACGAAGAAAAGAGGGTTTTGGAACCGATTCCGAAACCGAGATCCGGATCGGAAGACTATCAACCGCGGGCTCGAGAGACTACGACCGAGAAGGGAATCGACGCAACCACGGTAGAGCAGTTGCTGAAAGAAATGGAGAATCTGAAAATCGCGATGGTAAAAAAGTCAGATGACTCTCCCACAAGCTCCAAGTATATGGACCGTCGGTGCATATGGTGTGATAGCACCAAACATGATCGGAGGGATTGCGACAAGCACAAGGAGGCATTACGACGGGATCTTATCTATCACGAGGGAAATTGGATCCATTCGATGGACTCTTGGAAGCCACTCCGACCGAACTTCCGGAAAGGTGGCATGAAGAAGGTCCTCAAGGAGGAAATAACGGCGAAAAGCGATTATGCAACAACCGCAGGAATACGTGTCGGGGAGTCGTCTACAACAAAGACGTCTTTTTGGCCGGAAGTGCTATAAATTTTGAAGAAAGCCGACCATGATGAAATCCGAAGCGCCGCGGAATGTATCCGGGAAGCTACGGGATGGGAGTGCGCCATAGATAAGAATAGCATACATGCGCTATGTCAATTGCATGAAGTGTATGTGGATGAAAAACGACGGCGCACGGATGATGCGACCGAACCATCAAAGACACCGGAAAGCTGGAGCTCTGGAGGGAAGGGAAAAGAAAAGACGATTCTGGCATTCAAGCTCGCCTCGGACATAGAACAACAAACGGACTTGAAAAAGGTGTTCGAGGAGAGAATCCTCAATAGCCGGGTAGAATTTTCGCTTTGGGAACTACTCGGAATAGCGAAGAAGGAGTTCCACGATCTTCTTGTGGATCTCGTGAAGAGAAAAAGACAAAGTACGGAGGAAAATATTGTTTTAATGAATGACACCGAAGTGGAGGACGAGATTCTAAACTTCCACTACACAAGGCCACACTGGGCACGTGCAACTACGGAGACTCCGGTCCGAATCGGCAACATCAAAGAGCCCGTGCTAGCATTGATTGATCACGGATCAGAGATCAATTTGATGTCCAAGGAGTTCTACCGGAAGGGGAAGTGGCCTATAAACACTAACCATGGATGGAAGATCCGGGCAGCCACTAAAGCAACGAAAGTTCTATTTGCGGCTTGTCCGAATGTGACGGTGAAGATCGGGGATCTCGAGATCGACCAAAATTTCTTCGTACAAGACGAGGTCTCACATTCCGTGATCCTCGGGCAACCCTTTATCACGGCTTCACGGATGGAGACAAAGGTGCTTGATAGCGGTGCGGCTTTCACACGAATTCGGAGCCAAAACGAATGGAAATCTGTCCAATTCCTAACGGTGCCGGAAAATCATGAAAGGAACAAGAGAGAGCTCTTGTCCCAAACAAGAAGGGATTTTTAGTGAGGACTGTTGCGGAGTGGGGAAGTGATAGTTCGAGAAGCCCTGATACCCCACACAGGAAGAAACCTCTCGGAGCAAAACAAGTACGAATCGGTCCGGATGGGGCATCCACGTACACGGTCGTAACCGGACGAATGAAGAAAGAATACCGAAAAGTTGAGGATAAGTTATGGTCAGCATCAATAATAAAAGAAGATGAAGAAATCATGGGAATAGTCGAAGAACTGTTCTATGAGAGCACGCTACAACGGCTTGAAGAGCTCGTGGAAGATACAAGCCAGGGAAACCGGGTAATTCCGGTGGAATTGGTCGAGATGTACGAGATCATTGCGAAAATGGGGTCGGATGCGCTCCGCAAAGAAGAAGCAATGGTAAGTACGAAATACAAGACCGTGGAGAAGAAGGTGAAACCAGTTGCAGGACCGTTACCCGCCGATAGCAAACAAAAGAGGAAAGAAGTCTCAGGAGATCCGACACTTCAGAGGTCCGTGGATATCGGACATGCCTTCACGGATGAGACCCGGAAGAAACTTTGGATCGGTGGAGGTGGATTCCTTTTACAAAATGAAGAAGAACTATTCCGTGGGATGTTGGAACAACATGGGAAAGCATTTGCACTCACATCGAAAGAGATAGGGTACGTTGATCCGAAGATAGTGGAGCCGATGGTGATCTTCACGATTGACCATGTCCCGTGGAACCTAAAGCCAATTTCGGTGCCGCGGGCGCATATTCCAAAAGTCATCGACTTGCTTAAGGTGAAGGTGGCGATGGGGATTCTAGAGCCATCAAACGCTCCGTATTCAAATCGATGGTTTACGGTTCCGAAGAAGAACGGGTCACTCCGATTTATCCAAGACTTGCAACCGGTGAACAAAGTCACGATCTGGAACTCAGGAGTTGGTCCGATAGTGGACGAATTTGTGGAAGCATTTGCCGGTCGTGCGATATACTTCATTGGAGACCTATACTCGGGGTATGACCAATTCCAACTAGCCCTGGAGATCCGAGACATCACTACCATGTGGACACCGATAGGATTAGTCCGGATGTGTACGCTACCACAAGGCGCGACGAACTCGGTCGCACATATGATGAATGCAATGAACAAGGTATTTCGAGACTGCATTCTGGAGATAACGATGTCGTTCCTAGATGACATTCCGATGAAAGGATGCGCGATAGAAGAAAAAGATGAAACTATGGATAATCGAGGATGCCGAAAGTTCGTAGTCAACCATATTCGCGATTGCGAGAAAGTGCTTCGAAAGTTAGAAGATGTGCACCTAACACTTTCCGGAGAGAAATCGACATTCGGGCAAGAAGAAATATTGGTAGTCGGACATCTATGTGGGCCCTAAGGCCGAAGACCGTCACTGACCAAGATCGATGCAATTCAAGCTATGAAAGAAATATATGAGTCACAATCTGAAGTCCGAAGGTTTCTCGGAGCATGTGCATTCTATCACATATGGATTCCGCACTATGCACATATTGCAGACCCACTCTATCACTTGTTGTGGAAGGGTAAGAAGTTCGAATAGAAACCGGAGCATACCAAAGCCGTGAAGAAGCTCAAGAAATCACTACGGAGGGCAAAAGCACTAAAGAAGCCGAACTATGACCAACCGGTCATAGTAACGGTTGACACAAGTCCAACCGGAATCGGTTGGGTATTCAATCAAGCCGATCCGGATGGTTCGCGATATCCGATCCGATTCGGAGGAAAGGTTCTCAACGAAAGGCAACGCGGATATGCACAAGTCAAAAGAGAATTATGGGGAGTCATGTCGGCAATCAAATCGGATAGAGATTATTTGATCGGAGCCGAAGTAGTGATTGAAACGGATTGTCTTCCGATACCCGGGATGATGCAATGTTGCACGATACCGGATGTGGCTATGCTAAGGTGGATTGCATATGTTAAGTCACTTAATCCGGAGGTACGACACATCTCCAGAAAAGACAACGCGGTAGCAGATATGCTATCAAGGGCGCAGTTCGAAGATGACATAACCGAATCCGATAATGAACAAGTTTCCGAAGACTACTTTGCTTCGGAGCACATATGTCGGGTGAACGTAATCCGAGAATTCCGGGAAGAAGAATACGAGGGAGAAAGCTTGCTGATCGGGAAAGTGCTACAAGAAATCGAGGAATCATCAAACAATAAAGAGAAGAGAGCCGAGATCCGAAGTAAGAAGCGGCTAGTCCGAAAGTTCTTCTTGAAAAATGGAATAATATGGAGGGAGCCGAAAAGACCAGATGGCATACCACTTCGGGTAGTCGGGACGTAAGAGCAACGAAACCGGATAATGTCCGAATTTCACGAATCCGATTGGGCTAGACATCGAGGAACATGGGCAACTTTTGTGAAAATCAAACAAAAATATTGGTGGAAGAACATGTACAAAGATATAGCGGAGTTCACGGAAAGTTGCAAGAAGTGTCAAATCTACTCCGGAGTTTGACACCGAGATGAGTTACATCCGACATTCTCACCGACAATCAACTTCAAATGGATGGTCGATATTGTAGCCATGCCAACCGGGATCAGACAAAAGAAGTACTTGGTGTTAGCTCAGGAAGATCTCACAAACCAAGTAGAAGGTCGGGCGCTACGAAGGAAAACGTGTTCTATAGTATGCCAATTTCTATTGGAGGAGGTGTTTTGAAGGTACGGGTGCGTAGGACAAGTGATTGCAGATCGGGGAGAACTCGACTCTGATAAAGCTAAGGAATTCTTCACCAAACATGGAGTTCGGTTAACACTGACAACAACATACAATCCGGAAGCCAACGGGAAGATCGAACGAGGACATAGTCCGATTGTCAAAGCACTTGCAAAGGCATGTGATGGAAGGGTGAAGGATTGGCTGCAGATGCTTCCGTATGCACTATGGGCGGATCGGACGACGCATAGCTCCAGAACCGGTTACATGCCGGCAGAACTCATGACCGGACAAGCACCGGTAATGCCAATGGAAACCGCGATCGCGACATGGACGGTGCTACCATGGAAGGAAGAGATGGGCTGGGAAGAGCTACTAGCGGTCTGAATACGACAACTAGAGGGAAGACCGGAAGACATAGCAGAAGCAATACGCTGTCGTGCCTTGCGGCTCTGGATCGTTGCGCGAGTTGGGTGGGAACCGCTGGGGTTTTGGACTAGGAGGAAAGAAAATTCTAAGGCAATTAAGAATATGAAATATATTGTAAGAAAGAAAGATATGAAAAACTCGTGAATCCCACGAGTATAGTGTATTAGTGAGTACTCAAATTAAGAGAGGAAAAATAGTTAGCAAACTCGTGGATCCCACGATTATATTATATTAATCAACCCTTGTAAAAATAATCAACAACCTCTATACATCTTTCTCTCTTCCTTATATAGTGTTGGAAGAGTCTAAGTTTATCACATGCAAGCATCATGCTTTTCCTATTTTTAGTTTTCATGCACACTGCATGTGCATGATTAGCTTTCTATCTCATCTTTTCTTTTAACTCGAGTGTCTATGCATGAATAACTTTTTGTACCATGCATGTCTAAAAATTTTACATGGGATAAAGTTTAGTATAACTTTAAAATTCATAATACGCTAGTATAATGATAAGGTTTAACATTATTAACATGGAGGTGCAAGGTTCGATTCTTGCCCTATGCATGTAATATATAATTTTATACTTTCTTCTATTTACAAATATGTCTCTTCATCTCACCGGCCTTCTTCATCGAGCTCTTGCCGGTTCTGCTTCATCCGGTTCTCGCCGGTTTTCTTTATCCGGTTCTTACCGGATCCTTCTTACTGGTCCTCTTCGTCCATTTCTCACCGACTCTCACCGGCCTTCTTCATCCAGCTCTTGCCGGTCTCCTTACCGGTTTCGGTCCTCACGGGTTCTTCCTTCTAGTTCTCACTGGGTACTCCATATCCTATCCGGAGAAACCAAAAATGTAATTTTTCATGTAGTGTGCGAATTACACTACGACAATGCCGACAACCAGAAGCGCGATTCCGGAATAAAAGCCGGTTCGACACAAAGCACCGACTACGACTGTGAAAGTTTGAAGAAGGAGATTGGGTGATTGTCTACGATAGTAGTTTGGATCATCAACATACAACGATGCGGAAGTTCGCGAAAAGGTGGTTTGGGCCATACGAGGTTCGGAAAGTTTTCGACAACGGAACTTACCGACTATGCGAGTTGGATGGAACGATGCTACCAGTGCCTATAGTCGGGAAACAGGTGAAGATTTTCAAGAAGTGGATTGATGAAGAACCCTATGTGATCCTAGAGAAGACCGACAAGAAGGAGCAATCGGACGAAGATCGCGGTGATGTGGAAAGCGAAGAAAGTGTATTATAACTCATAGTCGACTTAAGGGGAGAATCGGAGGAAGCTTCGAATGAAGGTGAATAGCAAGCATCGGGGACTTCGGCACATACCGGAGGATGTGCGGGTTCGGAGGGGGCGAGTGTCATAGTGTGAATCACACATTACGTGAAATATGTAAAATACTATATCCGATTTAAAGTACGTATAATAAATAAAATAAAATATTAAAAATATTTATTACATACATAGGGTAAGATTCAAACCTTGTACCTCCACGTAAACAAACCCCAACCTTACCATTGTACTAACTTATCCTAAGTGTTCTAAATATAGATTTATTACGTATAAGACCTTTATTTACGCCTACCTTTATTAAAAGATAAGACATGCATTTTTTAGGATACGTGAATACATTATTTATAAGAAAAATGTACACCAATAAAAAAGTACTCGTGCACATCTAGCGAGCATGAGCACTATATTTAGGAAATAAAAGCATAGTGTAAAAAGGCAACTCATGCACATTTAGTGTGCATGAACAGTTTAGAAAAAGCATGAAGCTATGCTTAGCCTCTTCCATCCTTATATAAGGAGGAGAGAAAGATGTATGGGGGTTGTTGATTATTTTTACAAGGATTAAACCATGTAATGACAGCCTTGCAACAACTTCAACTCGAAAATGAAATCCTTCGGGAATCATTACGGGAGTTTCAATCCATCACATCAAGAAACCCACCACTTGCCGAGACACAACCACCATCGGCACCTAGCCCAACCACTTTCTCTTCCCATCCATATGTCCTCGAACCCACCGTCAACCTACCCGACAAATTCAACGGCACGAGGGTGCATCTTCGTGGCTTCATCAATCAAATTCGGTTGATCATCTTATTACAGCCCCAACGGTATGCTAATGATTTTTCTCAAGGTTGGCCTCATCAGCACCCTTCTCTACGGGTCAGCGCAAGCATGGTTTACACCCGTGGTCGAGATATCATCCCCTCTCTTAGAAAACTTCACCGCTTTCCTTGCTGAGGTCGAAGCTACATTTGGCGAGACAGATCGACGACGGATGACACTCACGAAGCTCTATTCCTTCCAACAAGGCTCACGTCCAGCCTCTGTCTATGCTTCAGAGTTCCACTAGATTGCTTACGATGTTAGTTAGGATGATCAAGCCTTATGCGACCATTTTTGTCGTGGTCTCCCAAACGATGTCAAGACTCTTCTCTTGAACTTTTCGGAGCCCACATCATTGTCTCAAGTAATCTCCCAAGTTGTCCAATGTTATAATCGTCTGTTTGAACTTCGTCAAGAAGAACATGGGACTCGCGGATTTTAGTCTTCCTCCCGAAACGCGTCAATAGCCAAGCCCTATGTCTTAGTTTCTCCCCCCACTCCAACCTTATCATCACCCAATGATACTCATCCTACGATGGAGGTCAATTCCCATACTCCGATGGAGATCGACCATGCTCTGTTCCAACCACTAACTAATGCCCAACGCCAACATCGTCACAACAATGACCTCTGTCTCTATTGTGGTAACCCTGGCCATGTAATCCGCCACTGCCCCATGTGGGGCCCCCGACACCAATTCCACTGTGCACGACTTGCGGAGGTTCCTCGACAACAGGAAAATGACCAAGTCTGACTGCAGTAGGAGCCATGCAGCTGGACACTTCTTGTTACCCACCTTCTTCATGCTCCTACAAGTCCGTTCCACCATTAGGAGGGTTTTCTTTGCAAGTAAGTCTTTGTTTCGGGTCGCCATCAATACATTCTCATGCTTTGCTTGACTCCGGAGCATCCACTTGTTTTATCGATATATCATTTGTTCGCGCACATAATATCCCCACCATCCGCACCTCACAACCCATATCTGTTGAAGCAATTGACGGTCGGGTTCTCTCTTCGGGGGCGGTTACAGAAGTCATTATGCCGTTGGTACTTCAAGTCGGGGCCCACCATGAGGTACTAACCTTCTCCCTCATCGCAACCCCCCGACATCCAATTGTTTTGGGGCTATCTTGGTTGGAGGCACATAATTCGATAGCGGATAGGTGCAATCACTCCATCACTTTTCCGGTGCGGCCGATTCCGGTTGGGTCAGTACATTCTCTTGATTCCGGTGTGATCGACTCCAGCTTGGTCACTACACTGGCCGTTTTGTCGCGGGACATCTCCGTTCCTATCAACAATTTGCCTGCACGATATAGCAACTTTTCGGATATATTCGAGAAGCACAATGCAAATCGGTTACCCACACATGATCACAGTTTCTTTTAAAATAAGGAAACTTGGAACACATCATACACTTATTATTATCTCTACTCATTTTCTTTTCACATCGTATAATGATTAATGTGACTAAATGTTACCATTGTTAAGTTATCACAAATATGAGTGACATAGATTTCCAATTACTGGCGAATGTTTGGTTAAAATTTCCATTATGGAATACTACGAACAACCTTGAGCATGGGCTCTGAGGATATGATTTAACCTTCATGTACTAGTTTACTTCATTACAAGATATATTTTGTCCTACTTGTCTATGGTTTCCCACATTGACACCTCATCAACTTATATGGTCACATTGAACAATTGTTACTCTTGATTTTGTGAACTCTAAGAATACATGTTAGGATAAACTCACAACTTGGGAGTAGTCATTGACTATATATGATAGAACAAATCTAGTTAAATCTAGATAAATCTAATTAATAGTAATGTGCATCTCTTCCGAGATATCTCAAAAAATAAAATTATGTAAGTCCTAATTTACTTTTAAAGACATGTCTTGGGAGAGAAGACCAACAATTAATCAATGATTGTGTTCGTATAGACGTACAATATATTGGGCATCCTAAATAAACAAAGAAAAGTTGGAACGAGAGCATTATTGCCAAGAGAAAGAATGAAGATATTGTAGGTTTTATTATGCAAATACTATATTTTAGAGGAAAGATTAATGGCCAAAGTCACATTGAGGGCCTTGTCCTATTTCTTAATCAATATCCTCATTACTCTATTATGTCATCTGCTCGAGCATTAAAAAATAGTGAATTAATTCCAATATTTCATCCATATGTAATGAATCACAATCAGGGCAAGAATTTGACGAGTGTCATGCCCGTCTAAGGCCATTTTGCCCGTCAAAAACATACACCCAATAAAAATGTCTGTCAAGTGACATATAAACTTACAATTTTCATTTTTCATGCGAAAGGCGCCCAAAAATTATCTATGTATGTATGTACGTATGTATGTATGTATGTATGTATGTATATATATATATATATATATATATATATATATATATATATATTATAGTGTTGGGCAAAGGTTGAATTGGGAGTCGAGACTTTTGTCGGCCAACGGCAACCATTATGGATAGCCGGAATCGATTCCAGCTAGGATTTCCGACCAATTGGAATCTAGCCGGATGAGCCGGATATTTCTATAGTATATGAAAATATTTATATTGTATATTTCTTCCAATTTTTCATTCCCAAATTCCCCCCTCTTTCTATTTCCCCCCTGTTTTCTCTTTTCTTGCTTCCTTCTTCACGCGCTGCTCGTTGCTTTCCTTCATCGCAACTCCTTGTTCCTTGGTTGTTACCCATTGCTCCCGGCTTGCTCACTACTCATTGCTCCCTGTCGCTTCTTGGTGATTGCACGACATCTGTTGTTTGCCACTACACCACTCTGAAGTATGTATTTTGTCTCTTTTTTTCTCTTTCTCTCTATTTTCTTTGTTTTTCTCTTTTATTGAATCTCTTTTCTTTGAAGATTGCTCATGAGAAGCATGTATGACAAAGTGGAATGCATTTTCTTTTATTCCCACAAAAATCTACAATAGGAGAAGGACTAAGCAATTAGAGTGATTAGTTACATATGTTTGGCCAATATGGACTTATTGAAAGCCATAGAAAGCATGGAGGAGGTGAGATAGGTCTGATTGTTGATTGGATGAACTATTAATATGCACAAGTGATGCTAGAGGAATTTTAGGATACTCTAGGAGGTATTTTGAAAATTGGAGGTTAATTTGGTCGATTGAATCTTAATATTGGGGATATTTTGATTCTTAGAATTAGTGATAAGATTTTTTGTATTTACTCTATTGTATGCTATAAGTCATCGAGTACAATAAGCACATCTTATTGTCACACATCACACATCATACAAGTACATATTGTATTATATGAGTTAACAAAACTTTGATAGAGAACAAATATCTTGTAGATGGTATGCTCATTTGGCCATATGAGCTTAGCGAAGAGGTTTATGACACTAATGCACGAGTAGTTGGGAACAATATGTACATGAGCATGCATGCAAGGAAATTTATATGCAATATCCAAATTTCTTAGGTTATGCATGTAAATTGAAGAAGGCATTGTATGTATTACCAACAATGAACATCAAGTGCTTAATTACGCATGGATTTGAAATATCAAAGTTTGGGTATATGTTAGTTAGTACAATGGAATCATTCTCATTGTGAATTGTGCGGATGTTTATATCCTTGAATTTTTCCTATTAAATTAATGGGCTTGGTTCTCTTTGTCCAAAAATGAAAATGTGTCTATTTCTCTCTAGTTTGATCTTGTCAGCCGTCGGCCATCTCAGCGTCTTTGAAAGACATTAATATCTCTCTCTCTCTCTTTCACATAGTGTGTGTTTACTACAAAGTAGTAACTCTCTTCCACATCTAGAGTTTTAACTTTTTACTCCATGCCACACCAAATATTTCATATATCTATTTGTACAACTCTAGAGAAATTACGAGAAATGTTAAATACTCATGTTTCTTAAAATATTCAAGCATTCATCATTTTGAAAGAGCGAGTTACTAACGCAGTTATTTGGTACATTATGGGTTGCATAAAAATACAAGATAAATCGTGATGATGGTAGATAGTTAACCTATATAATTTTCCAGCTGGCTATGGATATGTCCCCATCCCCCGGAACTAACATATGAAACTCTTATTATTAAAAGCATGGGCTTGGTTATCCTTGTCCAAAAATGAAAAGGTGAGTGTCTTTCTCTCTAGTTTGGTCTTGTAGGCCATCTTTGACTCTTTAAAAGACATTAATATATCTCCCTCTCTTCCACATAGAGAGTGTTTAGTACAAAGTAGTAACGCTGTGGCACATACAAAGTTTTTAGTACATGCCATACCAAATAATTCCTATATGTATTTGTACAACTATAGAGAAATTATATAAGGAAATGTTAAAATTTTGAGTTTGGGAGCTCATGTTTCTTAGAATATTCAAGCAATCATCATTTTGAAAGAGCAAATAAATCTTGAAGATGGACAGTTATCTATACAAGATGTCTATGGATATGTCCCCATCCGTCACAACAAAAATATGGAACTCTTAGTATTCAATGGATGGCATAGTATGTAGAGCAAGTTATAAATGGCCCCAATAAACTGTGACTTGGGGCCAGTTCCTGCATAGCAGCAATAAAAATATATACATATCTACACACACACACACACACACACACACACACACACATATATATGTAGATCCTATGCAGGAACGGCGGTAAATTCCTTGTAATCCTAGTAGTGTGACACTACTTAAATGCCCTAAAATACAAATTAACAAACCATGATTATGCTCATACTTCATACCTCCTGATGATAAACGGCCGATTCATACTTACAACCTTGGGGGGAGCCAGATCCTTAGTAATCGAATGTGCTGAAGTTGTAGACTAGAGCAGATTAGAGTAGAAGAGCACGGCAGCGAGTGATTGTGAAGCCGCGAGGTCATCCGCAACTCATAGAAGAAGCAGGTATCATGGCAGCTCGATCTCCTGGACGAGGTCTACAATAGATCATCACAAAAGGGCATGAATAAGATCAGAATCAGTGTGTCAGTATATGTAGGCTGGGTGATTCTGATGTTAAGAATTTGCCTCATTGTTGTTTGATGATCCTTTGCAGACATCAGGCAGGAGCTGGAGGGGCCACGATACGTGCTGCTACTCTTGTATATGGTCGACAGTACCATGGGTGTGGTGTGTCTAGACTCTAAATAGGAGCAGATGCAGATACATACATACATAGATGGGCACACGAGAAAAGTGACCCCTTGGGCATGCAAGAATATTGCTTTTTCGATCCCATCCCACACAATAAATAAATAATGTCTCCATTACCCCCTCCCCACATCTTTTCCTTCACACTATCTCTACTTCTTCTACTAGGTGCTAATCCTTACCACCTCATCACGTGGTCATCCATCCTATCCCCCCCTCCCCTTCGACGTCCAACCTTTATATGTAAAAGAATCTCTTTTTTGGGTGCGCCAATTCCCCTTCCCCATCCAATCTATTGATTGCTCTCCGAAAACGTCTACTATATCTAACTCACGCCTCATAATTGCGGTATGTTGCATGCTGCTTCGTGAGACGTGTATCATGTAATATATATACATATATATATATATTGGGGCATGACTTCGATATTGTTAAAGTTAAAGTTTCTTGGATAGTAATATAAAAAATGTAGCCCCACTTGGTCGCTTCCTCTTTGGGTTCGAACGTTGATAAAAACAAATCACCATGTGTATTGCAATTTGACTTTGTGATGCGCAATAAATTAGCCATTCTATGAAAATTTCATATAAACTATCCAACTAGTAGAAAACGTGTGCACCGAAATTATGGTGGCAATTGAAATCTCTCGAGTTGAAAAGAGTAAGATATCATGTAACTTTGTGGGTCCTACACAAGAATTGTTAGATATGACAAAATCTATTAAGTTGAATGGATAACCGAAAGAAGAAGAAGATGTGAAGTCACAATCCCCTTTTTCTATGGAAAGGGGGATTTGCTGAACAACACCATGTTGGTTGTTGCGACCCGAGAAACTAAGGAGCTACATGGTGCTTGCCTAAATGTAAATGTGACAGTAAGAGATGTGGATATTGACCAACATTTCTTCATGCAAGAGACATCCTCTAACCCATCATATTGGGAGAGCCATAAATTACAACAAATTGTATGGAGTTAGGCAATGATGGCACATTGCAATCTAGCCCGACTGCAATGTTTCCTGTAAAAGGAAATGTGTTGAAGCGCATGTGACACACTGAGTACACAGTCGGTTATCCGGAAGTACAACAGTTAGGAAAGCACAGAGAATGGAGATACATAGTATGAGAGAGAGACTAAGAGAGCAGACAACAAAACTTCAATTATCAAAATAATCAACACTTTGTACATGGAATGTGCTTAGTGAGCACTATTTATACAAGTCTTAAAAAGGACTGACAGAAGTACTAACAAGTACTTCAATGCTCTTAAAAGAACCTCCAACACTAACTGCCTATACTAGGCCTATTTACTAGAATAGGTCTAATAAGCACGTGTGACGTTTCAGATCGGCTTCCACGGTCGCTTCGTCATCCGGATCCGGTATCCGGCTTCTTCAGCCAATCCGGCATCTGGTCCAGAACCTAGGCTGGAGCGCCTAGCCAACTGGATCGATTCCAATCTGGCCTAACTGATGTTGCAGCCGGTCCGGCCCATGTTGAGCTTGCTCGCTCAACATTTCCTGACTGGAATGAACGATTCATGTGCCTTCTTCTAAGCTTTTGTATACTTGGTTTTTTGTTTCATAAAAGAATCTCATGTACATTCATCAAGAGAGATTTTTTCAATAGGTTCGAAGCTTTAAATATCTTGGTATTGATGTACTTGCAACAAATAAATGGAGTGCATGCTTTGATTATAAGGCTCCAAGCCGGTTGGAAATCGTATTATCTTTTTGAGAACCAATGCAACCAAAGTGATACTTGTGGATGGGAAGTAAAACTAATGTTGTTCAATGCCATCATAACTCATGTATTGCTTTATGGAGTAGAAGTACGGGGTGACACCATCTCTCTTAATGCATGGAATGGCTATGTAGAAGTATGAGATAGCCATGAACAACGGTGTCGAGGCAAAGGTGGCTATGGACGAGTCGATGGTGTATGATGGTGTCGAGTCTTCCTCCCCACTAGTTCTAGAGACTTGCACAATTGTGTTTGGGAAGCAATGTTAGACGCAAGAGACGGAAGGTGGTGGCGATGAAGTGAAGGTCAAAGCTAGTGTGTATGACAAAGAGGGCAAACACAACACAATAGAAGAACAATGAGGGCCAAGCGGTCCGGGTGGATTCGAAAGGTGTTCCTCAGGAAGTGATTAAAACTTCTAATGTGAGGGAGGATACTAGTGTCAATATCGGAGGCTCAAAGGTCAACTCTAACGCGAGAGTTAACTACAAAGGTGGATGAAATGGGAAACATGTGGTGTGGTCGCCTAAGGACCTAAAGATGAGCATGTACTTTACGAAAAGGCTACATGGCGTAGTCAACGTCGACGTTCGAATGGGGATTTGTGAAGTCAAGGATGTAATGGGAAAGAAAGAAGGGTGGAAGTGCTTTGACCAAGGGGATGGTCGGAATGAAGGTGGCACATGCAAGGGTTATTCTTGGGAGAAGCGAAAGAGGCCACAACATCCAGTTGTGTTAAAAAGTACGGACGAAGAATATGGTGGATTGGAAGGTGACGGTGGTTCGGGTGGAAAGAATGGACAAGTTCAAAGTGGAGGAACAAAGACAACGCATGCAAGGTGCAAGGAACGAAGGACTCAAAGGTTGACTACCTTTGACCCTGCCAATCACACTCTTTTCATGGCACATGCAGGAGGATATGCGATTTGGTGGGGGTGGATGTCATGATGCAGCATGGCCAAAGGAGGAAAATGAGAAAAAGTGAGGTTTCACACAGATTATAAAAATATTATGTATATATGAAAAGAAATAAATAAAAAATAAATATGTATGATCTAGTTATTAGGACCATTAATTGTGTATAAAAAAGTGTAGAGTTCAAATCTTGCCAACGTGAATTACGAGGCATTTTGATCTTCCCTTAACTTTTTGAGAGAAGGGATTAAATAGTCGATGCATTTAATGTTGAGAGAGGCGCCTCTTTTCTTCTATAAAAGGGGGAGAAGAGGGCTTATTTGGGGTCGGACATTTTGGGGTTTTGAGGTAGACCATTAGGTTTTTGGGTTCATCTTCCTTTCTTTTCTTTTCTAGGGCTGGTGGTCCTTCGTCTTGAGTTGGAGGTGTGTCGTTAGGGTTTCCCAAGTTTCTTTTCTTCTACTTCATCATGGGTTTACGGTTAATGAGTTCTTCCCTCATCTTCCTCTAGGTTGGGATTTATGATTCGTACTTCTACTCCTTTTCTCCTCACCATACTAGGGTTTCTACTTTTACTTCTTCTCCTTCTTTTTCTTTCCTTCTTTCTTTTTGGTTTCTTGGGGTGCTTGATCTCTCTCACTCTCTCTCTCACCCTCTCCTCTTTGAGGTATGTCTGCGTCCTTGTGTTGGTGTTGGTGCTCGAAGTGATTGAGTCATTTGCGGTGTTCGTGAGACTAAGACTCATTTGGTTCAGTGTTGCTCCCCTATTTGTCGTTGTGAGTCCGTGTGCTAGTTGTTTAGGTGGCATGGTCATGGTTCGTTGGGATCGGTGTTTTCGTGGTGTGACCGTGCTCGTGTGCTCGTAGGTGTAGAGATCATGTGCTCACTTAGCGATCATGGTCATCTTCAGAAGCACCATCTACCTCCCTATCTCTTTCCCTATTATTGTTTTCGTGTAGTTGAGCTTGAATAAATACGTGGTGGCCTTGAGCCTTTCATAAAAAAATATTTTTGGGCGTATGATGTGGTGCCTCTTCCCTTGTGTGGTCCTGTCCCCTTCTTGTTGTGCATTCAGACATCTTGTGACGAGGGAGAGTTTCGGGCATGCCCATCCACCTCTCCTCCTCACAAAGGCGTATGGGCATTTGTTTTAGTGTTCTCGTCCCCTTCCTTGTACGTTCAACCGTCTTGTGATGAAGGAGCGTTTCAAGCGTCCCATGCACCTCTCCTCCTCATAAAGGTGTACGGGCATTCATGTTTGTGTTCTCGCCCCCGTCGTTGTACATTCGGCCTTCTTGTGATGAGGGAGCGTTTCGACCGTGCCCATGCACTTCTCCTCCTCATAAAGGCGTACGGACATTCGTGAATGTGTGTTCTTCTTTTCCTTGTGCGTTCATCTTGTGTGCTCGTCTTTACTTGTGTACCCGTTCGTTCACTTGTGTGATGAGCTTGAAAGCTTGACGAGTCGTGTTCATCGAAAGCCACCGACTCCACAAAGGGGCAACGAGCCCTTGCTTAGGAAGTAGTCTTCGTTGACAAGCAAACCTCGGCTCTTCTCCATCCCTTTGTACTCCCTAGTCCGAGACCCTTGTGGTCCTGCCCAAGTAACACACACACGTGAAACTTCGCAACACCAATTGGGTTGTTGACATAAGGAAATGGTTTAGAAGATGGAGTGTAGATGATCTTTTAGAGCTTTTGGGGGATGCTATGCATTATGTAATGATTGAGGAAAGGTTGTTGGAATCATTAAGGATGAAGTGGGAAGATGCTAAGAGGACAAAGCTAGAATACTACATTGCAAATGTCAACCCTAAATGTTGGTCTTATTATAAAGCAAGAATGTCTACTGATCGTATCCAACCTTATCTCATTACCAATATGAGTAGTAATGTTTGTAGTTCCCTTGCACTACTTTGCACTCAATCTCACAACTTAAGTATTGAAGTTGCATCATGGTAACAAAATGTAACGAATTTGAAGACATGTAAAGAATGCAATGAAGGCATGGTAGAGGATGAATGTCACTTGCTCTTCACATGCTTGACCTATACTGTAATTCATTCAAGATATGCTGACATAGTAAGAGGGAGTGATAACTTAAGTGCCCTACTTAAGACACCACCTAGAAGGTTGAGCTCATATGTGTGCTTTATTCCCACATAGAGACTTTGTGCTTCAATGTATTGAATACCCCTTCTTAGGAAGGAGACACATATCAAGAACACATGTGTACTCTGGTCAAAACTAGCCTATTAATGGATGATAAAAATTCTAATTCTACTTCTAATTCTAATGGGAGCCAAGACAAGAAGAATTCAGTCTAGTTCCTAATGATCATGCCAAATCATGAATGTAACAAGGAATCTGTCAAAGGTGAAATCCGCGAGGATTTTTGTAAGGGGTGTATTAAAGTGTGGGACCACAATAGCCTAGGGCATGTCAAGTGCCCAGAATTTTGTAATAGAATTACTGCCCCCAAAAATTTCAAATAGAAAGTGAGATTTTCCGAAAATTGGAAGTGTAAATTCTCTAAAGTAGGGTGTAAAGTTAAGGAAAGGGTAAAGAGTTTTGAAAGCTCTCTAAAACAATGTAGTATATTGGAAGACCAAGATGCCATAGTTGGTGCCATGGAGGTGACTTGTTTAAACTGCTCCAGGTGGTCATAAGCGTCTCCATACCCTAAGAATCGTGGAACATGTGTTTTTTCTGTTGAGAATCGATTCTTAAAACCACAAGATCAAACGATGCTGAAAATACATGATACAGGCACACAATGACACAGTACACAGAGATTTACGTGGAAACCCTAAAAAACGGGAGAAAACCACAGGAGAGTAAGCTTCACTATACAATGGATATACAAGACAGAGATTACAACACTCTTTCTAAGTGTATCACCCTCACAGGGTTCTTATCGTCTACTGTTACGCACACAACTATGATGCCTCTCTCTCTCTCTCTCTCTCTCTCTTTCTCTCGCGTCTCTCTTATGCACACTTCTATTGTCGTCACGTCACTATGTTTGCCCTAGATGTCTATATATATATATACTGATACATTGTGTGGACTATTTACAATTGTAGCCACTGCTACATATCATTACTATTATTATTACTATAATAATAATAGTAATCTGTTTAAATAATCGACTCTCTATTGTCGACTCTTCGATTGTTGGCTGTCGGCTATTTCCGAACAATCGGTTCCTTCGACTCTTCGACTGTCGGCTAATTCCGAACAGTCGGTTCCTCCCACTAGAGGGACATATCCCCAACAAACTCCCCCTTCACTCCTATGGCAGGGAGTCAGTCAATCCTATCTTCTGTCGACAAACTCTAAGTCTGTCCATAGGTAGGTTCTTCATGAGCATGTCGGATCCATTGTTATCCGTGTGGATCTTCACAAGTGTAAACTCTCCTTCTTCGACTTTCTCCCGCAACTAGTGATACCTTCTCTGTATGTGCTTGGTCCGAGAGTTATATGCAACATTCTTGGCAAGATGTATGACACTCTGGCTATCATAGTGAAGCAAGAACTCCCTCTGCTTCATCTCTAACTTGTTGAGAAAATTTCTCATCCATATCAGCTCTTTGCCGGCCTCTACCGCTACCATATACTCTGGCTCTGTAGTCGACAAGGCTACAGATTTCTATAGTGATGATTGCAAGACATTGCTCCCCCTCCATAGGTCATCACATACCCCGACATGGATTGGCTTGAGTCTACATCTCCCGACATGTCCGAGTTGGTAAAACCTTCCATCACAGGTTTTTCGACACCATACCCTAGGCACACCCATGGGGCGCCTTTTAAGTACCCAAGTATCGACTTCACCGCTGCCCAATGTTCTCTTCCTGGATTACTCATATACCAGCTTACTACTCCCACAACAAATGCTATGTTTGGTCTCGTACAGACTGTCAGGAATAGTACTAAAGCAGAGATGGAATTAGTACTAAGAAGAGTAGTACTATTAGTACTAAGAAGACAGGTCTGCGTAAGATTCCCGAGAGAGAGGAAGTGAGAAGAGGAGAGAGAGAGAAATAGGATGATGACAGCAACTCTTATATTATATGAAAGATAAGTACAAATCGGCTAAGAGGCTTAAGACTGGTGTTGAACCAATTTGGTTCAAAACAATGCCTTGTGCCTCCTTTTATAGTGTTTTTAGAAATAATCTTGAAGCTTCTAGAATGTTCCAGAGAGATCTGGAATATACATCAATTTTCTATGATAAAGTATAAATGAAAATAATATCCTACAAAATACAATTCCTAATCTAATGGTAAGAGCTCGACCCATGTAGCATAAAGTCATGGGTTCGAGTCTTGCCATGACACTATCTCCCCCTTAAAGACGACGAGTGGAACGAGTCGGCGCTAACTGCGGGCCGGGTTTGTCCGGATACTTTCGGTGGAAATCAGCAAGAAGATCTTGTGCATTGGCAACATTCTCGACGGGTTCCCAAGTACGTTCGCTCGGACTATAACCGAGCCAATCGACCAAGTAATAAAGTTTGTTGCGAACAAGTTTGGAATCGAGGATGGCAGCAACTTCATACTCCGGGCCGGCGTCCAACTCCAGCGGGGGCGGCGGTGGTGTCACACGATCGGGAATGGTGTTTGCTTTATAAGGTTCAAGAAGAGAACAATGGAAAACCGGATGTATCTGAAGCTGCGGAGGGAGATCCAGGCGGAAGGTGACATCATTAATCTTCCCCGTAATACGGAAAGGACCGAGTCGTCGATAATCCAACTTGTCGCACGGTCGTGTAGTCTTGATGTGACGACGTAAGAGCCATACTCGATCTCCGATGGCAAAAGAGGAGGGAATCCGATGACGATCCGCATAAGTCTTCTGTGTGTGTTGAGCATGACGAAGGTGAGTAGAGAGATCCATCTGAATCTTGCGTAGCCTCTCCAAATGGTCCTCGGCACGAGGGTTGGTAGGTAGCTCCGGAGTGTCGATCACCGACCAGCGAGGATGGAAACCGGTATAAGCGAGAAATGGGGAGACCCGAGTCGAGGAGTGAATAGCATTATTATACGCAAACTCCGCAAAGTGGAGAATCTCGGCCCAATCGTCCTGTTGATAACTCAGGAAACACCGGAGATATTGCTCCAACGTTTGGTTTGTTCGTTCCGCCTGTCCGTCAGTTTGAGGATGGTAGCCGGAGGAGAGGTTGCAGGAGACCTTGAGCATCCTGAAGAGATGCTGCCAAAATTTGGAGACAAATTGCGGGCCTCGGTCACTGACAATACTGTCTGGTAGGCCATGATGCCGAAATACCTCACGCATAACAAGAGCGGCGGTTTCCTCGCTAGTGATGGCTTTAGTACATGGCACAAAATGTGCCATCTTCGTATATCGATCGACGACGGTTAGGATAGCATCGAACCCCTTCGAGACCGGCAGATCTGTAATAAAATCAAGACAAATAGACTGCCACGGCTTACTTGGAATTGGTAAAGGTTCCAACAAGCCATATGGATGGTGTCGTGGCATCTTTGCTCGGCAGCAAGCATCACAGGTCCGAACGTAGTCGTCGACAAAACGGCGCATGTGGGGCCACCAAAAAGATCGCTGCACTAACTCCAACGTCTTGGTACTACCGAAATGTCCCGCCGTATGGGTGTCATGACAATGTTGGACGATTTGAAGGCGACAGGAGCAATCGGGGACATATACGCGCTTTTTAAAGAATAACAAACCATCATGATATTCGAATTGTCGGTAGTCAATACCTGGTTGTTGAGACTGAGAACAGGATGCCCGAGAAGTATCAATGTGCGCCAGGATGTCTTGAGCAAAACTATCTGTCTTCAAGGTTGCACGTATGTCATCGGTAATCCGTGAATCCATCGGGGTGTGAAAAATCCGCGTCGTGTGCAATCGTGTTGGTCCCAAGATTACTTGCTTTTGATTATCAAATGTTGCGTCACCAGGACGAGGTGCAAGATATGAACGCCGTGATAGTGCGTCTGCTTTTCCTTGCTGCTTCCCCGGTCGATATGTGATTTCGAAGTTGAAACGCGTGAGGAATTGCGCCCACCGAGCTTGCCGTCGATTTAGTACGCGAGCGTTCTGAAAATAAGCAAGATTTTTATGATCGCTAAAGACAATGACTTGATGTGGAGAGCCCTCTAAGAAATGCCGCCATTGTACAAATGAATCCACGATGGCTAATAACTCCTTGTCATGTATTTCGTAGTTGATTTCTGCGACATTGAATTTGCGCGAATGGAAAGCCACCGGATGCAACTCTTCTTTATCGCCTTGTTGAGAAAGGATGCTACCGAGGGCGAAATCTGATGCGTCGGCCTCCATGATGAATGGTTTGCTTGTATCCACATGAGCTAGAATCGGTGCTGATGTAAAGGCTTTCTTAAGATGCCGAAAAGCCATATCTGCTTCGATGGACCAAAGAAATGCTTGGCCCTTCTTCGTAAGTTGAGTGAGAGGTAAAATAATCTTCGAGTAATCCTGTATAAACTTACGGTAGAAGTTAGCAAAGCCTAGAAAACATTGTACATCTCGTACCGACCGTGGAATTTGCCACTCTAGTACAGTTTGGATTTTAGCTGGATCCATGGCGATGCCCTTTGAGGAGATGACGTAGCCTAGAAATTCCACTTGCTTGCAGTCAAAGCTACATTTCTCTAGCTTGGCATAAAGACCATTCTCGCGGAGTCGCTTTAGTACTAATAGTACATGAGAATCGTGCTCTTCCTGGGTCTTCGAATAAATCAAGAGATCATCCAGATAAATGATCAAACAGATATCCAAGAGGTCTCTGAATATATCATTTGCCATGTGTTGGAAGACTGCGGGTGCATTGGTTAGGCCAAACGGCATAACAGTATACTCGAAATGCCCATACCGCGTGCGAAAAGCGGTCTTCCACTCATCTCCCGGTCGGATCCGCACGAGATTATACGCTCCTCGTAGGTCGATTTTAGTAAAAAACTTGGCACCATTAACTCGCTCTAAAAGACTTGATATAAGAGGAAGTGCATACCTATTCCGGATGGTGACCTTATTCAATCCGCGGTAATCAACGACGAGACGAAGTGAGCCATCTTTCTTCTTGACAAAGAAGATGGGTGCACCGGCCGGAGATTTCGAATGACGGATGAACCCGCTTGCCAAGTTCTCCTCTATGTAGGCTCGAAGGACTTCTAACTCGGTGGGTGACAAGTTGTAAATTGGTCCCCATGGTGGCTCGGTTCCTGGTTGTAAATCGATGGGACAGTCATAGGGACGGTGATGAGGAAGGGTACCGGCTTTTACCTTGTCAAATACATCGGCATAAGGATGATATTTTGCCGGAAGTTGTATTGAGGAGTCCTTCTTAATAGTGCTAGAAGGATGTACTGATATGGCAAATAGGAACATTGCCTCCTTGGGTCCTTCTTCGCGTAGTTGATGGAGTGAAATGGTCGAAACTCGGTGAGTTGATTCTTGGGGTGGTCGATATCGGACTTCTCTTGTTCTCCAATCTATGGCTGGATTATGTAATTCAAGCCAAGGTAATCCTAGGACAATGGGATGCTCTGGACTACTAATTATATTAAATGATATTATACACACAAAACTACCTAGGACAACTTGAATGGGTTCTGATTCTTCTACAATATTCCCGGAAGCAATGGGACGACCATCAATGACCACTACAGATGCGGGACAAGGAAGTTTTCTTAAGGATATCTGAGAGGCTTGGGCAAAATTTCGATCCATGAAACAGGAATTAGCTCCGGAATCTAAAAGTGCTAGGACGGGTACTGGGGGAGTACTTTTAGTACTAACAATGACTTGGGCTAGGAACACATTGCTAACTTGCTTGGAAGGAATGGAACCACTAATGGGCTGTACAGATCTAGGGCTGCTGTCCAACCAAATGGCTCCTATTTTGGCTGGACTCAATCGTTTAACTCTTCATCTAATTGACTAAGGATTTCAAATTTATTTGAGATACTTGGGCTATTAGTACTATGAATACTATCTGACACTCTATTAGTACTATTAATACTATCAGACACTCCAAAGGGAAGAATTGATTCGGGTTTAATACAGGCGACGATTTGATTTACCTGTCTTCTTGGCCTATGGGGACAATTGATGGCGATATGTCCGGGTCCACCGCAATAAAGACATAATCGATTGGCACGTCGTCGTTGCTTTTCTTCTTCCGATAACGGGCCGCGTCGACGCATGGTATCGATCTCCATCGGTGTCGAAGTATTTTCTTGAGGTGTGTCTCGTGCAAACGGTTTAGCCGCGACTGTGGCGTAAGTGGGCTCTGGCCTAGAGCGTGGTATCTGTAATTGACGTTCTGAACGCCGTTCAAAAAGGCGGTTGTCACATCGAACTGCTCGACTGATTGCCTCCGTAAGAGACTTTGGTTCTTCGGGGAAAGTTAGAAGTAGATCTTTGACATCGTTTCGCAAGCCATAGCGAAACTGCTCCATTAGTGCTTGATCATCCCAGGGTATATCTGAAGCAAGTAGGCGGAAATCCGCCGCGTAGGCAGAGGCTGGACGATCGCCTTGACGCAATCGCCGGATCTTGTTGATCGCCGTCCTGATGCTGTCGGTGTCTCCAAAGCAGGCTTTAAACTCACCAATAAAATCTTCAAAGTTATTAAGTAAGGGTGATTGTTTTTCTAGAAGCGGAGCAAACCATGCCAAGGCTGAGCCGCTAAGTAGCGTGCCTATTAGGCCGACTCGAGATGCATCAGTGGGATATCGGGAAGGATGCATCTGGATGACTAAGCGTACCTGATTAAGGAATCCCCGGAATTGCGAACGCGTTCCATCAAATTTCACAGGAAGTCCAATCTTGGGCTCTTTATGAAATCCTTGGGGACTAGATCCTTGTTGTTGCAATGCTGCTTCGAGTTGTTGTACCCGTAACGCTAACTCCCCATGTTGTTGTTGCGTTTGTTGTTTTTCTAGAGCGATTTGTTGCAGATCCCTTATCAGCCGTTGGTTTTCTTGTTCCAGGGCAACAAACTTTTCTTTTAGGCACTGTAGCTCGGAGAAAACGGATTGGTATTCTTGGGCGCTAACAGTAGCCATAGTATAGGGAAAAGGGTAGGAGGATGAGGGAGAGTGACAAGTAGGCTAAAGGAGAAAATTGGTTCAAACTGTCAGGAATAGTACTAAAGCAGAGATGGAATTAGTACTAAGAAGAGTAGTACTATTAGTACTAAGAAGACAGGACTGCGTAAGATTCCCGAGAGAGAGGAAGTGAGAAGAGGAGAGAGAGAGAAATAGGATGATGACAGCAACTCTTATATTATATGAAAGATAAGTACAAATCGGCTAAGAGGCTTAAGACTGGTGTTGAACCAATTTGGTTCAAAACAATGCCTTGTGCCTCCTTTTATAGTGTTTTTAGAAATAATCTTGAAGCTTCTAGAATGTTCCAGAGAGATCTGGAATATACATCAATTTTCTATGATAAAGTATAAATGAAAATAATATCCTACAAAATACAATTCCTAATCTAATGGTAAGAGCTCGACCCATGTAGCATAAAGTCATGGGTTCGAGTCTTGCCATGACACAGACCATAACATACATTAGACTGCCGACGGCCGAGGCATATGGTACCTTCCTCATCTCGGCCTTCTCCTTCTCCCCTTCCGGGCACTGCTTCACATTCAACCTGCAATTTTTTAGCAACACCAAGCCGACCGGCTTTGCGTCCGACATGTTGAAAATTTTTAGGATCTTCGTCACATACTTTTGTTGTGACAACCATAACACCTTTTGAGTTCTGTCTCGAACTATGTGCATTCCTAAGATTTGTTGAGCCGGTCCAAGGTCTTTCATGGCAAACGACTTGCCTAGAGCTTTCTTCAAGCTTCCAATCTTCCTTGTGTCTTGACCGACTATCAACATGTCATCAACATCTAACAAGAGAATCAAGAAGTCTCCTTCTTCGTACCTTTTGACAAACACACAGTGCTCGGCTGGTGTTTTTTGGAACCGGTGTTCCATCATGAAGGACTCGATATTCTTATACCATTGGCATGGAGCTTGTTTCAGACCATACCATCTTTTCTTTAGTCGACACACTAGGTTCTCTTTCCCTTTCTCCTCAAAGCCTTCGAGTTGCTGCATGTAGATTTCTTCTTCTAGCTCCCCATGCAAGAATGCGGTTTTGACATCCAACTATTCGATCTCTAGGTCCATACTAGCCGCTATACTCAGAACAATTCGAATGGATGTCATCTTCATGAATGGTGCGAATATTTCGTCAAAGTTGACGCCCTTTTTCTGTTGAAAAACCTTCACAACTATGCGGGCTTTATACCTGGGCTCACTATTGGCTTCTCCAGTCTTTACCTTGTAGACCCACTTATTCCCGGTGCTCTCTTACCTTTCGGCAGCTCTACCAAGTCGTCGGTGTAATTCTCGTGCAAGAATTCCATCTCATCTTCCATCGCGCTCAGCCATTTCTCTTTGTGCTTGTCAGCAATGGCTTCTTCATAGCACTCCGGTTCACCTTCATTAGTCAAGAGGATGTATTCACTGGCATATATTGTCAGTGCTTTCCTTTCTCTGAGTGAAAATCTCCTTCCACTCGTTGTTGGCTATCTTTCGGATGTCTCTGCCAACTCTTCTCTCCGCTCAGGTTCTTGCACGTCAATCGGTATCTCCAGGTTGGAGGACTCCAACTCATACTCTTCAATTGACCTTAGCAACTCTGCCGACTTTGAATCTGAGTCGGTCGGTCTCTCCGAGTCGACCGACTCGGATTCAGCTGTGCCGACTGGCTATCTCCGAACAACTGACATTGTCAGTTCACTTGACTTTAGACCGACGATAGTCGGGGTTGACTGGGGAGTCGTATCCGACTTTTGTTACTTCCAGTCTTCAATCGTCTTATCTTCAAGAAAGACTACGTCTCGACTCCTCACTACCTTCTTGTCGACTAGGTCCCATAGCCTATAGCTGAACTCATCTTCCGAGTATCCCATGAATATGCATGCTTTCGACTTACTGTCGAGCTTTGACCTCTAATCCTTCGGTGCATGCATATACCCCAAACATCCGAACACCCTCAGGTGTTGGTAGGAGACATCCTTCCCTGTCCACACTCTCTGTGGGAGATCACCATTTAATGGTACTAAGGGAGACTTGTTGATCAGATAAACAGTTGTGTACATTACCTCAGCCCAATAGGATTTCGGCAGTTTCGCATGAGAGAGCATGCTCCTTACCCTCTCCATGATTGTTCGATTCATCCTCTCTGCAAGCCCGTTCAACTCTGGGGTCTTCGGCACTGTGTATTTGATCTGAATACCTTGGCCCTTGCAGTATTCCTCGAATTACCCTCTATACTTGCCACCGTTGTCGGTTTGAACAACCTTCAACTTCGGACCTGACTCTTGTTCAGTTCTAGCTTGGAGCTCCTTGAAAACTGACAGTACTTGATCCTTTGACTTCAGTACGAAGGCCCATGTCTTCCGACTATAGTCGTCGATGAACGTCGCAAAGTACTGTCAACCTCGATGCGATGGAGCATCTACATAACACACATCCGTGTGTACCAGTTCCAATGCAGCTTCTCTTCTTCTTGGTGGTCTTGTGGGGAATGTTTATCTGTTCTGCTTTCTGACTAAGCAGTCAACACACTTCTCCAGGTGCACTCCCTTGACTTATGGTAGAAGCTTTTGGTCGGCTAGCAGGTGCATTCCTTTCTCACTCATGTGGCCTAGCCTCTTATGCCATATCTCTCCTGTCGAGTTGGCTGCCACATTTACTTCGGATTTGCACAGTCGGGCATGCATCATATATAATGTGCCTTCTTTCTGTGCTCGGGCCACTATAAGATTTCCTCGGCAGAACTTCCACTTGCCATTCCAAAAACTACCACTATAGCCTTCGTCATCTAACCTTCCAGTCGATATCAAATTTAATCTGATATCGGGGACGTGTCAAACATCCTTCAGAGTCAGTCGACACTCTGTCGACGTTGTCAAGCAGACACTTCCAACTCTGGCTATCTTGCACTCTCCACTATCACCCATTTTCACATAACCGTGATCTTCGGCTATGTAAGTCGAGAAATACTCTCTCGACACAGTTATGTGGAACGATGCCCTGGAATCAATCACCCAAGTGCATTCTTCACTTGCAAGATTTGCACTTGTCTTTTCATAGATGAACAACAATTCTTCATTGCTCGTAGCAATGGCAGAAGTTTTCGTCTCATCAGGAATCTTCCTGGGTTCGACATTGTTTCCGACACCCTTGTCTTTTCTCATGTGTCGGCAGTCCTTCTGGAAGTGTCCAGGTTTACCACAGTAAAAATGCACTAGCTTACCTTTGGACTTCGATCTGGCTTGGGACTTTTCTCTCCTTAGTGGACTTCTTTGCCGATTCCTTCCTCTGTCTGAATGTTGTGTTACATTCGACTTCGACTGGGACAAGATTCTCTTGTCCTTCCTCCTTGCCTCCTCATTTAGGATGCTTGTCTTTACGGTTTGTAAAGACAAGTTCTCTTCTTGACAAGAGGTACTGAGAGTGACCACCAGGTTCTCCTAGCTATTCGGCAGTGTGCACATTAGCAGAATGGCCTGCATCGCATCATGCAGTGGAAACTTGGTTGCAGCAAGTTGATTCACATACCCCATGAATGTGCTGATGTGTTCGACAATACTCTCACCGTCCCTGTATTTCAGCCGTACGATCTTTCCCATCAGTAAGGTTTTATTGAGCGCGTTCTTCCTCTCATATAGACCCGACAGCTTCTGCCACATCTCGTGTGCATTTGTGTCGTTTGCCACATGTTGCAAAACACTTACGTCGACGCATTATCGGGTGGTGGCCACCGCCTTTCTATTAAGAAGTTTCGAATCCAACTCCAATACCCCCCTGGGTATATCTGCTCTATCGAGTGGCTCATACATGTCTTTGACTATGAGAAGGTCCTCCATCTTTATCTTCCAATCTGCATAGTTATGTGACTTTAGAACTATCATGCTTGGGAAGTAGCTCACACCTCCTTCCATGCTTGCCCCTCAAGCTCTGATACCAGATTGTTGAGAATCGATTCGTAAAACCACAAGATCAAATGATGCTGAAAATACACTACACAGACACACAACGACACAGTACACAAAGATTTACATGGAAACCCTAAAAAATAGGAGAAAACCACGGGAGAGTAAGTTTCACTATATAGTGGATATACAAGATAGAGATTATAACACTCGTTCTGAGTGTATCACCCTCACAGGGTTCTTGGTGTCTACTGTTACGCACACAACTATGGCGCCGCTCTCTCTATCTCTCTCTTTCTCTGGCGTCTGTCTTATGCACACTTCTATTGTCGTCACGTCACTATGTTTTCCCTAGATGTATATATATATACTGATACATCGTGTGGACTATTTACAATTGTAGCCACTGCTAACATATCATTACTATTATTATTACTATAATAATAATAATAATTTGTTTAAATAATCGACTCTATGTTGTCAACTGTCAACTGTCAACTGTCGGCTATTTCCGAGTAGTCGGTTCCTTCGACTGTTCGACTGTCGGCTACTTCCAAACAATCGGTTCCTCCCACTAGAGGGACATATCCCCAACATTTTCCACAATCATTCGTGCATTGGTTGGAGGGTGCACTAGTTTGCCAACAAGGATCCAAGGTTTGGATGGACTGCAGTACCATGGCAAGGTTTGTGTTAGGTGGCAAATTGGTATTGGATATTGCATTCAAGCAGGGGTCTCCATTTCTTTAACGAGCATGTTCTTGAAATCGTTTTCCATCTATTTGTGTGATGCCAAATGTGCTCGAGTTTGGGTTTGACTTTGCTTCAATTAGGGGTGAGTCTTGTTTGTGCATTTGTTGTAGTCCATGTTCGAGGAGAAATAGTTATTGGTGGAATGCTTCATGGGCCACCTTACATTTGGGTATCACCACATCAATTTCGTAGCCTATCCTATCAGTTGGGATTGTTCCTTTTGACCAATTGATTATTCATACCTCCTCTTTTTTCCTGATTTTAATCACTTCTAGGGTTTCATGATGTTGGCATTGTAACCCATCTCCATCAATCTCATGGTTTTGATATGGATTGTGTATAGGAAGTGTATTGTTTTGGATGTCATAGTTCAAGTTTAATTTTTTGTGCCACTCTACATGTCGATCACCTTTAATGCTCCCAATCTTGGTTTCTAGTGTTGCTTTTGGTTGTTCTTTTCCTGTCTCATTGTTCATTGGAGGAATCATGTTATGATGGGATAGGTTTTATTTAGTTTTCCTTGTGGATCTTGAAAAGAAGGGTCACATTTTAACGTAATGCCACAAGCTCTAGCAAAAAGAACACTAACAACAAAAGACCATGTCTCTAGACCTTTGTCCAATGTTTAATACCGCTATCCCATGGCCAAAACTTTGACCTTTCCTTAGTTATGTTGATTTATTTTAGAAATCTATTTGTAATAACTTACAATTGATGACACCGTTTGGTAACCTCTTATAGGTCAAATGTGCAAGTCAAGAAGCCTTAAACATACCTCAACAACATGTGTGACAATCTTCTTAATCTAAAATTGCATGATTCCTTTCAAAGTTGGAAACATTCTTCTAATCATTATTAGTATATAGTTCAAGAAGAAAACTATTTGAGATTAGTGGCATGAAGAAATAGGAAAATATTACATAATGGAAATAATTTTCGAGTAACTATGAACAGGTGATCCTTGAAATATTATGTGGTCAATAGAACCTCATGGGTTGTTTGGCACAATGGCCAAACCTCATTAAAGACTTTAATATTCCATTAGATAACTTCAAATGATTTGTCAAAATATTTGTTAATGCTTTAAATCATATTCAAAGTTAACTTGATTAACTGCATTAACAATCTAATCATTATTATCATCTTCGAGGAAAGTTCCTTGATGACAATTTCCTCTAAAAATTCTAGGCAAAAGCTAAACCATTTATAGGTGCTACTAAGCATTGCAGCCTCGAAAGGAGTCTTCCACAATGATAACAATCTACTCAACCATATTGGAAAGGTTTGTGTTCCAAATTTGTTTGAGTTCAAACACCCTCACTAAGGCATCTTGTAATACATAATACACTTGTTTTCATTTGCACTCATTTCATTTTACTTGATATTAATGATCAATGTGAATAAATGCCACCATTGTCAAGTTACCCAAACATAAAATTAGTGACAAAGATTGTTAGTCACTTTTGAATTTTTTGTTAAAGTTTCCATTGTGGAACTAGAAACGACCTTGAGGAGAGGTACAAAACAAGAAAGGGCATAATAAAGGTCATTAACTTAGTACAAGAGCTTTTGGGTTTGAATTATTCTAGCACACATCAAAGTCAATCTCTTTTCTTACATTTGCATAGCCTTATCAAAAAATACTAAGAATGTGAAGCATTCTTTTCATTGAATTACGTCAAAACTAGTTAGCACTAGTATTTTTAGTTCTTTTGCTTGTTATTTTTTCTTTTCTCCCTTAACCGCCTGAACATTAGGGCAATATGATGTTATGGGTTATTTGTCACATATTGACTGTACATCATGATGTATTTAGTCTCCTTTATATGTGCAATATGGGGGTCTAAGAACACTGTATGTAGATGAATGAGATATGCCAAATGCTTGTTCTCGAATTTGACCAATGGTTTAAGCCAAAGTGATTATAACCTCCAATTCCAACCAAGAACATTGTAAACATGTTCAGAAAATGTTGAGTATTACATCGAAATGGACATGTAAGATAGACTAGCCAAATTAAAATAAGGTGTAAAGAATCTAACTCTTGTAGAGTTGGAGTATGCAGAAGCGTATTGTGTGTGTGAGAGTGGCTGTGTGAGCAAAAGAAGGAATCAGAGAGAATAACTAGAAATAATACAGTAAGGGAATGATAACTTATGCACTGAAGAGAAAACTATATTAATCAACTAAAAATCATCGACAAAACATAATGGGCCAAGGGTGTTTTATATACAAGTTCTCAAGGGACTGCCACATTAAATGTGGTTGGTGGAGTCTACTCATATATATCCAATTGAGTATGATTCTGTCATAAGAATATCTGATATTCTTTTATCACATTATATGTGACAACTAACTCGATTTTCACAATTTAGTTGTTCGTGTAACTAGACAGTTTACACATATTACAATAAAGTGTCCTCATGCACTTTTTCACACATTGTGCTTTTCTTCATAAGAACATGTTCACATAAGTTGAGATTGTGTGATGGTCACCATGTGTTGGCTAGGACCTGTGACCTATGTGTACATATGTCAAGGACTTAACCATTACGCTATCTAATGTACAAATGAAAAATAATGTCTTGATCCAGGAAGAAGTGGAACATGAACTTCGGTATTTATAAAATAAAATCTCCTCCTTTGTTTCTCATCATATGTTTTCTTTGATTGTGTGTTACAACTGTCTTATAATTTTATGTGTGTTCTAGTGTTCTAAATTGTTTTCCTTGTGGGATCACCTTGAACAATTTAGGTAGTTTTTTGCTTGAAGCTACGTTTGATGAAGACTATCTCACCTATAGGGAACCACCCAAAAAATGCAACTAGTGTAACCTAGGATCTTTCCGATGCGGCAAAAGAGCGAAGTGTTTGGACACTTCCAAAAATTCAAGAATGAAGTCGAGAAATCCACGGGCCGTCATGTACGATGCCTTCGATCGGATAGCGGCAAGGAGTACTTCTCGGATGATTTCACAGCGTATCTCCAAAAGGAAGGAATTCGGCAAGAATTCACTTGCTGACACACTCCGCAACAAAATGGAGTAGTCGAGCGCAAAAATCGGCACATCCTCGAAGTAGCACGGGCCATGATGAACGAGAAGCATATGCCCAAGTCATATTGGGCCGAAGCTGCAAATACGGCCGTCTACCTAATGAACCGGTGCACAACATCCGGAGTGCACGAGGTCACTCCGCACGAAAAATACTTCAGAAAGAAGCTGGACTTATCACACACCCGGATATTCGGCGCGATAGCGTACCTGCACATCCCCAATGAGAAGCGTCAAAAGCTTGACCCGAAGTCGGAGAAATGTATCCTCGTAGGATACTCACTGGAACAAAAGGGCTACAAGTGCTACAACCCCTCAACTCGAAAATCTTGAGTAAGTCGAGATGTCGTTTTTGACGAGTCCGCATCTTGGTACGCACCAGAGACAACTTCGACTCTAACTCCTCTTGACCCAGAATCCCCCGAACAAGAGAGAGAGGATGAAGATCGCCTTACGTGCATGTTCGAAGAAAGTCCGATCACGACCCGACTGAGCGGACCACAGGAGCCTTTGAACGATCAAAGCACATCACGGCCTAGCCCGAAGATGGACAAAGGCAAGGCGTAAATGACGGAATACGAAGATGACCGCTTCGACGACGATGAGTCAACTCACTCACTTGACAGTGAGTTTGGCGGCTTCGATGTACCAATCGGAGCTAAGAAAGCTCTCATATTTGCAAATGAAAAGCTTCGTCGCTCCACCCGTGAAAAGAATTCGGTCAACCGATTCGGCTACAACGACTACATGGCATATCACTATGCCTTTATGATGAAGGTGATGACAGTATGCGAGCCGGAAACATTTTCCAAAGCAGCCAAGGATCCGCGATGGATCGAAGCCATGAATGAGGAGATGCAAGCACTACGCAAGAACGAGACATGGGATCTCGTTCCTAGCTCACCACACAAAAAGGCGATCGAATGCAGATGGATTTACAAAGTGAAGTACAACGCCGACGGTTCCGTCCACCGCTACAAAGCGCGACTCATAGCGAAAGGCTACGCCCAAATGCACGGAGTTGATTACGAAGAGACCTTTGCCCCGGTGGCAATGATGATGATGGTACAGACTGTAATTGCGCTTGCCGCGGCGAAAGGGTGGCACCTCCATCGAATGGACGTCAAGAACGCCTTTCTATAAGACGAATTAGAAGAGGAGGTGTACATGCTACAACCATCCGAAAGTTGTATGCTGACTCAAGAGGCCACTCTACAGCCTCAAGCAAGCACCGCGCGCTTGGCATTCGAAGATAACGCAATATCTTCATCAAATTGGCTTCCGTATGTCAAAATCGGACAACTCCCTCTACATACGAAGCGATTCCGCAGGTCCGATCGTCACCATCTTATATGTGGATGACCTAGTCATTGGAGGCGAGCATCTCGTCAAAATCAATAAGGTTAAATCTCTCCTTTCCGACAAGTTCGAGATGACGGACATGAAGGAGCTCCACTACTTCCTCGGCATTCAGGTAATTCGGACTCCGGCCGAAATCATGATCTCTCAATGGCACTACATCTTGAACTTGTTATACAAGTTCGGTATGGCTGAGTGCAAATCCGTGGCAACCCTGCTCGATCGCAATCTCAAACTAGATGCGAACTCCGGCACCAAAGTGTGTGAGCCGACTCTGTATCGGCAACTCATCGGGAGTCTCATCTACCTCACGATCACTCGACCCGATCTCAGTTATCCGGTCGGTCTCCTTAGTCAATTCATGCAAACACCGCGTGATACTCACTTGGATTGCGCTACGCGAGTTCTATGATACGTGAGCGGCACAATGGATTGCGGCATCCTCTACAAGACCGCGATGCCCATACGACTCGAGGGGTACACAGACGCCGATTGGGCCAGCTACAAAACCGATAGAAGATCAACCTCTGGATTTGTTTTTTCCCTCGGCAGCGGAGCAATATCATGAAGCAACAAAACGTAACCAACCGTCGCTCTTTTGAGCACAGAGGTGGAATACAAGGGCGCAGCAGTGGCCGCATGTGAAGCCGTATGGCTCAAAAGGATACTCAAGGATCTGGGCGTACCCATCAAGGATTCAACTTCCCTTTACTGCGACAACATGAGTAGTATCTATCTGGCTCGGAACCCGGTGTTCCACGTGCAGACAAAGCACATTCAAGTGCACTATCACTTCATCCGAGAGTGCATTCTAGCTGGCGATATCGTCCTACAACACATTAGCATAAATCTTTAAACGGCCGACATCTTCACTAAAGCCTTAGGAGCCGACAAGCTATGGCAATTCATGAGCGATCTCGGATTGACGATCCCTGACCTGCCAAGCTTGATGGGGAGTACTAAAGACACTACGCAATAACGCGTGGATACTGAAGACACTATGCAATAACGCGTGGATTCCGCAACCGCACAACAAAGCCGCGGAGAGCCGATGTACCGTGCAAATCCGCGAAGAAAGACGCAAGACGAAGCACAGACTTCGCAACTACGCAGAACGCAAGCTGGAGCACAGATTCTGCAACTCCACATAAATGTGAGTCAACGCGAACTCCGGAACGCGAGTCATAGCGGATTTCGGATACCGTTTGAAACCGACCCGACTTGAGCTTGAGGGGGTGTGTTGAGAATCAAGCTCAACTTGGTCTAGTGTGTGAACTCACCTTGAGAGTGAATAGACACTCCAACGGTCAAGAGTCACCATTATGTCACCACTTTGTATTCTAGCATTAAGTATGAGTCATAGAATCATATTCTATGACACATAACTTATGAGCTTTCACATTCCCCATGATCCATGAGTCTTGTAGTTAATGAAGAGAGAGGGTGACTATATAAAGCACCCTCCTCCCACTTTGTATAATGTTGAGTCTTTCTCCTTTGTTAATATACATTACCTTGCGTATTCTCGGAGTCTGACTCCTTGTCTCCCTCTCTCTCTCATACACACACATAGTTCATATCTATTCCGCTGCACAAAATCCATCTCTTGATTCTTTACAAATAACAACCAACATTATAACATTATTGCCCTAGTTATATTTATACTTATATAACTTTGGGGCTATTTATAAATATGATCTCAACGATCTCGTTTGAACATATTTGCTAGTTCATACCGGATTCCTTCTGGATCCATCCGATCTAGTATCTGGATACCTTCCGGATCCATTCGGTTCGGTTCCTTCCTTCGTCCGACCTAATCCGACTTGTCCAGTTCTCATCCCTGATCCCATCCAGAGGGAGCTGTTTCCCGACTAGTCGGTCTTGCCTTTGACTTTGATCATCTGCTATGTCGACTCTCTCTTAGTTGACTCACCCAGTTGACTCTCTATGACTTCGACTGTCAACTCTCGGCCCAACCAGTCGGCTCTTCCGATAGGAGGGACATTTTCCTAACAAACGCCCCCTTCAGTCCTATGGGTGGAGTCCGTTAGCGCTGTCCTTTGTTGACAGACTCTGAGTCTGTCCATCGGTAGGTTCTTTGTCAGCATGTTAGATCCATTGTCGTCCTTACGGATCTTCACGAGGGTAAACTCTTTTTCCTCCACTTTCTCTCGCAACGAGTGATACCTTCTCTATATGTGTTTGGTTTGGGAGTGGTACGCAATATTCATTGGTAGATGTATGGCACTCTGGCTGTCACAATGAAGCAAGAACTCCCTTTGCTTCATCCCCAACTCGCTTAGAAAATCTCATCCAGAGTAGCTCTTTGTCGGCCTCTACTGCTGCCATGTACTCTACCTCTATGGTCGACAGTGTGTGGAATAGCACTCGGCCACAACCGACTCTCAAACTCACAATGGAATAAATAAACAGAAAATAGCAATGCACTTAGACAACAGAGATGGCACCAAATTTTACGTGGAAAACCCTAATTGTGAAAAGAAACCATAGGAGTCCACAGACTCCAACTATCACTATGAGAGGGAGGGTACAATGAGATAAACAGAAGCAATAACCTCGAGTTCTATCTTTGTCTATCAGTTGTTACAACAGAACAATTTTCTATATTTCTCTCTCTCTCTCTCTCTCTTTACAACAAGAATAATAATAGCAATAACTATAATGATGATCTACATTCAAACAATATTGCCCTAGTTATCGGGGGCTATTTACAAATATGACCTCAATGGTCACGTCTGAACATATTTACTAATATGTTACTATTTGCTGGTTTATACCGGATCCGACCGGGTTCCTTTTGGATCCATCCAATCCGGTTCCTTCTTTCGTCTCGTCCGATCCGGCTCGTCGAGTTCTTATCTGAATCTCATCCGAAGGGACCTGTTTCCCAACAAACTCCCCTTTCACTCTGGCATGAGATGTCTCATCAATCCGATGCATCTCCGGCATACATCCAGCTTGTCGTCTAACAACATCTTGGTTAGCATGTTCGACCCGTTCTCCTCCATATGGATCTTCATTAGCAAGAACTCTTTATCTTCTACCTTCTCCCGGAGCCAGGATATCTCCTCTGGATTCGCTTGGTCCGGGAGTGGTACACAACATTATCTGCGAGGTGGATGGCACTTTGACTGTTGCAGTAGAGCCGGAATTCCTCTTGTCGAATCCCTAGCTCTCCAATAAATTCTTTCATCCAGATTACCTCTTTGTCGGCTTCCACTACTGCCATATACTCCACTTCCATTTTCCACAATGCAACAAACTTCTGCAACCTTGATTACCACAATACAGCTCCCCCTGCATAAGTCATGACATATCCAGATGTCGACCAGCTGGTATCTGCATCAGCCGACATATCTGAATCTGTGAATCCTTGAAGGTGGGGTTTTCCGGAGCCAAATCAGAGTCACATACTCGAGGTGCCTCTCAAGTACTGAAGTATCCACTTGGTTGTAGGCCAATGTTCTCTTCCCGGATTGCGCATGAACCGGTTGACCACTCTGACTGCATATCCGATATCCGGTCGGGTACACATGATTGCGTACATTAGGCTTCCAACAACAGAAGCATATGGTACCTTCATCATCTCTGATTTTTCTGGCTTTGTCTTCGAGCTTTGCTTCCTCGACAACTTGCAGTTTGCCGAAAGTGTCGATTTGACCGGCTTCGCATCCGCCATACTGAATCTTTAGAGCACCTTCATGACGTACTTCTCTTGTGATAGCCACAATAGTTTCTTTATTCAATCTCATACTATGTGCATCCCCAATATCTATCTTGCTAGACCTAGATCTTTCATTGAGAAGGTTCGGTTCAAGGCCTTCTTCAGATTTCCGATTTTGATTCAGTAAGGTCGGATGATAAGCATGTCATCCACATACATCAAGAGTATCATCCGTCAAATTTCTTCACGAATACGCAGTGGTTGGCCTGTGTCTTGTGGTATCCCTAATCGGTCATGAAAGAGTCGAATTTCCGGTACCATTTCCGGGGAGCTTGCTTTAGTCCGTATAAGCTCTTCTTCAACGAGCACACCAGGTGCTCCTTCTTTGGCTATTGCATGTAGATCTAGTCTTCAAGGTCGCCATGCAGGAATGCCGTCTTGACGTCTAGTTGCTCGACCTCGAGGTCCATGACTGCCGCTATGCTCAACACATTCCGGATGGATGTCATCTTTACTACCGGAGCAAAGATCTCATCGAAGTCGGCTCCTATCAGAAATAGTACTAAGACATAGAGGGAATTAGTACTAAAAGATGAGGATTAGTACTAAAAGGGGTGTAGAACTCTCAAGAGAAGGAGAGAGAGAGAGAGAGAGAGAGAGAGAGAGAGAGAGAGAGAGAGATCAATTATATTATCATCTTCGGAGGTCAAATATGAAGGGTGTAGAACTCTTAGGAGAGAGAGAGAGAGAGAGAGAGAGAGAGAGAGAGAGAGAGAGAGAGAGAGAGAGAACGATGATAAGAAAAGATATATATTATATAAAGAAAATATACATGAATAGTTAGGAGTCTTAAGACTGGTGATGAACCGATTTGGTTCTCAATAATGCCACGTGCCTCTTTTTCTAGTGGTTTCGGAATACTCTAGAAATGTGCCTTAGGAATACTCTTGACATTTCTAGAATGTTCCAAGGAAATCTAAAATATACATGGATTTCTAAGTGAAATAATAAATGGAAATAATTATTCTTCGTATTACAATTCATGGTTTAATGGCAAGGGTTCAATTCATGTAACACAAGGTCATGGGTTTGAATCCGTTCGGAGCCATACCATCCTATATCATGACACAACCCCCCCCCCCCCCCCCCCCCCCCCTTAAGACGACGAGTGTCAAGAGTTGTCTTAGATGGAGGACCTAGCTTGTCGGGAAATTGCCGATGAAAGTCCTCAACAAGAGCTCAAGCATTTACCACATTCTCGACAGGACCTAGCTTGAACCATAGCCTAGCCAATCGACCAAATAGTAGAGCTTGTTGTGAACAATCTTGGAATCGAGGATGGTAGCTACTTCGTACTCCGGTCCTACTTCAAGCTCGATCGGGGGTGGAGGTGGTGTAATACGATTCGGAATAGTGTTGTCTTAATACGGTTTGAGAAGAGAACTATGAAAAACCGAATGTATCCGTAGTTGCGAAGGTAGATCGAGACGAAAAGCGACATCATTAATTTTTCCAATAATACGGAAAGGACCTAATCGTCGATAGTCCAATTTATCGCATGGACGAGTAGTCTTGATGTGTTGTCATAATAGCCATACCCGATATCCAATGTTCAAACTGAGGGGAAGCCGATGATGATCTGGATAATCCTTCTGTGTTTGTTGAGCTTGTTGTAAATGAGTAGATAAGTCTATCTGTATCTTGTGTAGCAGCTCTAAACGATCCTCTGCACAAGGATTTGTGGGTAACTTCGGAGTTTCGAATACACACCACCGAGGATGATATCCTGTATAAGCATAAAATGGTGTAACCCTAGTAGATGAGTGGATAGAGTCATTATACACAAATTCGGCAAAGTGGAGAATATCTACCAAGTCATCTTGTTGATAGCTTAGAAAACACCGAAGATATTGTTCTAGCATTTGATTTGTTCATTCTGCTTGTCCATCTGTTTGCGGGTAGTAGCCAGAGGAGAGGTTACAAGTGACCTTGAGCATTTTGAAGAGATGCTTCCAGAATTTCAAGATGAATTGGGATCCACGGTTGTTGATGATACTATCGGGGAGGCCATGATGCTGACATACCTTACGCATGACAGTTTCGGCAATTTCTTCACTAGTGATTTCCTTAGTACAAGGCAGAAAATATGTCATCTTCGTATATCGATCTACTACAGTTTTGATCGCATCGGATCCCTTTGAAACTAGAAGATCTGTAATGAAATCTAGAGAAGGGGATTGCCACGGCTTGCTTGGAACTGGTAATGGTTCCAATAAACCATATGGATGAGGTGTTGGCATCTTTGCTTTGCAACATGTATCACATGTCGAACATAGTCTTCAACAAATCATCGCATATGAGGCCACTAGAATGATCGTTGTACTAAATCCAACGTTTTGGTACTACCGAAATGCCCTGATGTATGTGTCATCACAATTTTGGACTACTCAAAGGCGACAAGAACCATTAGGAACATACAAGAGTTTCTTAAAGAATAGTAATCCATCGTGACATTCGAATTGTTGATTGTCCATACCTGGTTGTTGCGACTGTGAACAAGATGCCCGAGAGGAATCAATTTGTGCTAGAATGGCTTGAGCAAAATCATCTATCTTGAAGTCTTCACGTATGGTATTGATAATGTGGAAATCCAATGGTGTATCGAAAACCCACGTTGCTTGTAGTCATGCCGGTCCCAAGATTACTAGGACACGATGCTAGATACAAGCACTGTGATAATACATATGCCTTCCCTTGCTGCATCCCGGGATGATATGTAATTTTGAAGTTGAAATGAGTGAGGAATTGGGCCCACCGAGCTTGACGTCAATTTAATACACAAGCATTCTAGAAGTAGGCAAGATTTTTGTGATCACTGAATACAGTGACTTGATAGAAGATCCAATTAAAAAATACCTCCATTGTGTAAAAGAGTCCACTATTGCTAATAGCTCCTTGTCATGTATTTCGTAGTTGATTTCGGTAGTGTCAAACTTGCGTGAGTGGAAAGCCATAGGATGTAGCTTTTCATCATCGCCTTGTGGAGTTTGCCATTCTACCACCGTTTTGACCTTAGCTGGATCCATACACATGCCTTCCAAGGAAATGACGTAGCCTAGAAATTCCACCTGGTTGCACTCGAAACTACATTTTTCTAGTTTTGCATAAAGACCATGTTCTCGAAGTCGTTTTAGTACTAATAGTACATTAGAATCATGTTCTTCTTGAGTCTTCAAAAAAACCAATAAATCATCTAAATAGAAGATCAAACAAATATCCAAGAGACTACTACCAATAGACTTCTGGCGCATTACTGAGACCAAATGGGATGACCGTATACTCAAAGTGCCCATATTTGGTGCGCCACACGATCTTCCGTTCATCTCCTAGTCAGATCCGTACGAGGTTATATGCTCCTCGTAAGTCGATCTTTGTGAAGAGCTTTGCACCATTGATCTGTTCTAAAAGACTCGAGATAAGGGGAAGTGCATGCCTATTCCTATTGGTGACCTTATTCAAGCCACAATAATCTATGACGACACAAAATGATCCATCCTTTTTCTTGACAAAGAAAATATGTGCGCTGGCTAGAGATTTCAAATGTCGAATGAAATCGTTTGCCCAATTCTCCTCTATGTAGGCTCGAAGGACTTCTAGCTAGCTTGGTTGGTGACAAGTTGTAGATCGGTCCCCATGGTGGCTCTTTTCCCGGTTGTAAATCAATGGGACAATCATACGGTCGGTGGTGAGGAAGCATACTGACTTGTACCTTATCGAACACGTCGGCATAATGAGGATACTTCTCGGGAAGTTGAATTGTGGATTCCTCTTTAGTGGTGTTGGAAGGTTTTACTGGTACTACAAAGACAAACATTGCTTCCTTGCGTCCTTCCTCACACAATTGCTTAGTTGGAAATGGTTGCAATTCTATGAATAAATCCTTGGGTTTATCGATACTAGATTTCTCTTGTTCTCCAATCTATGTCTAGTTATGTAATTCAAACCATGGTAACCCCAAGACAATTGGATGATCTGGACTACTAATTATATTAAATGATACTACACACACCAATTATCTAGGACAACCTGAATCGGCAAAAAGATACTATTTGTTGAAGACCGAGTGTGGGACCTGGTCGACAAGAAAGTGTTCCAGAGTCGAGACATAGTCTTCATGAAAGACAAGACTATTGCCGACGTTGGAGTCGAAGAAGAAGATAGCGAACTTCGGATTGACCGACAAAGATCAGTTGGAAGATGCTAGCACACATCCGGTGTGAAGCCGAATGTGAACCGAAGACCATGATGAACTGGCCGGATTCGGACAAGAAACCAAACCGATCGAAGAAGAAGAAGAGGACACCGGAACCGGACAAGATCCCGAATCGGATTCACATGACAAGAAAATGGAGGAACTGGTGGTCGAGAACCAAGGAAGAAGATACCCTCTAAGGGAGGGAAAGCCCCCCCCAGAGATTCCCGGAAGGAGAGCATATATTGCTGACCAATGAGGGGGAGCCGGAAAGCTTTGAAGAAGCAAAGAAAGACACCCACAACCGGAAGTGGTTAAGTTCCATGTAGGATGAGATGTATTCCTTGCATGAGAACCACACATGAGAATTAACGGAGCTGCCAAAAGGAAAGAGAGCACTCCGGAACAAGTGGGTGTACAAGTTGAAATCGGGAGACGCCGGAAATACACCAAGGTACGAAGCCCACATTGTGGTGAAGGGCTTCAATAGAAGAAAGGAGTGGATTTTGATGAGATTTTTGCCCAGGTAATAAAGATGACATCCATCCTGACTGTGTTGAGCATTGCCACAAGCATGGACCTCGAGGTAAAGCAACTAGACGTCAAGATGACGTTCCTACATAGCGACCTCGAAGAAGAGATTTACATGAATCAACCAGCGGGATTTCTCAAGAAATGGAAGACGCACCTAGTATGCCAGTTGAAGAAGAGCCTATACGGAATGAAGCAAGTGTTGGGAATTCGGTCCCTTCGGATGGGATCCGGAAGAGAACCAGAGGAGCCGCATCGGATGGATCCGTTGTGAACAGGATCCAAGAACATATCTGTAAATATGTTCCTAGTGTGCCTATCATGGCCATATTTGTAAATAATCCTAAAGTCATATAAGTATAAATATGAACGAGGGCAATCACTTATTACAATGATGTGCATAGAGTTATTGTACAGAGGTTGTGGAGAGAGAGAGAGAGAAAGAGAGAGAGAAACATAAATACTTTCTGTTGTAACCGCCAGTTGGCGAAGGCATAGAGCAAGAGGTCGTTGCCTCTGAGTTTTGCGTTGTAACATTCTCTTCTCATAGTGATAGTTGGTGTCTTTGGGCTCCCGTGCTTTTTCCCTATTAGGGTTTTCCATGTAAACATCCTATGTCCTCTCTGTTTTCTGTGTAAGTGTATTAATCTCCATTTTCGTTTTGTTCTTCCATTGAGTTCAAGACTCTGTCATTGCTAAGCATTATTCCTCTCAGCAAGCTCCCCAACAATGGTACCGGAAGTTGGACTCCTTCCTGACTGATCACGGATACCACAAGACGCAGGCCGACCACTGTGTATTTGTGAAGAATTTTGACGAAGGAGACCTCCTGATACTCCTGCTATATGTGGATGACATGTTGATCGTCGGACCGGACCAAACCAAAATCGGGAATCTGAAGAAGACCTTTGAACCCGACATTCTCAATGAAAGATATGGGTCCCGCGAGAAAGATCCTAGGGATGCACATAGTCCGAGACCGGTTGAAGAAGCAGTTGTGGCTGTCATAGGAAAAGTATGTGACAAAGGTTCTTCAAAGGTTCAACATGTCGGATGCTAAGTCGGTCGGGTCACCACTTCCGGCAAACTGCAAGTTGTCTGGGAAGCAGAGCCCGGCGGCCGTAGAAGCCGGTAAAGAGGTAATCTGGATGAAGGACCTCATCGGAGAGCTAGGAACCTGGTAGGAGAAATTCCGGCTCCACTGCAATAGTCAAAGTGCCATCCACCTCGCGAAGAACGCGGCCTACCATTCCCGGATCGACAACATTGAGAGGAGATATCATTGGCTCCGGGAGAAGGCAGAAGATAAAGAGTTCGTGCTGACAAAGATCCATACGAATTAGAACGGGTTGGACATGTTGACCAAAGTGTTGTCTGTCATGATATGGCAATACTCGAACCCATGACCTTATGTTATATGAGTCGAGCTCTTACCATTAGGCTATGTATTGTAATACAAAGGATATTATTTTCATTTAAGTTTTACTATAAAAAATTGATGTATATTCCAGATTTCTCTAGAACATTCTTGAAACTTCAGGAGTACTCCTCAGAACACTATAAAAGGAGGCACAAGGCATTATTTGAACCAAATTGGTTCAGCGCCAGTCTTAAGCCTCTTAGCTACTATTGTATATCCCCTTAACATAATATATATCTTTTGTTATCCTCATTCTCTCTCTCTCTCACTCACTCTTTCATTCTCTCGAGAGTTCTAAACTTCCCTTAGTACTAATCCTCATCTTTTAGTACTAATTCCTTCTTTGTCTTAGTACTATTCCTGACAATACTTCTCTGTCTTAGTACTGCTCCGGGAGACACTTCACCAAAGGGTGATTACGGCATAGGATTAAGATTCAACGATTACACCGACTTACGTAGGTTACAAGATTATAGTGCTTTTGTTAATTACACGCGTAAGATATAACAGTAAGTACAGAACGGAAATCAACACAGAAGTATAAACACCATATGCTCTATTAATTATCCGCTGCGATTACAATGGGGTCCGGGCCTTTAAATAGGTTTCCGGCCCGTAGTACAAAACGGTGCCTATCGCACCTATTCGGGATCCGTCCGGATCTGGAACGGCATACCGTTTCCAGTCCGTCCGTCCACACTATGCTTATTTACAACCGTACTTAATTCATTCCTTCACTCCGTATTTTGGACTCCTTGCCGGCCGGTAACATCCCCTTCCTTCTCTCCTTTATCTTCTTACTTCTCCCTCCCTTCATACTAATCTCTTATTCCTCTTTTCTCTCATACTATGGCCACTACTGTTAGCGCTCAAGAATATCAATCCGTTTTTTTGGAGTTCCAATGCTTGAAAGAGAAGTTTCTCGCATTGGAACAAGAAAATCAATGATTGGTTGGGAATCTGGAACGGCATACCGTTTCCAGTCCGTCCGTCCACACTATGCTTATTTACAACCGTACTTAATTCATTCCTTCACTCCGTATTTTGGACTCCTTGCCGGCCGGTAACATCCCCTTCCTTCTCTCCTTTATCTTCTTACTTCTCCCTCCCTTCATACTAATCTCTTATTCCTCTTTTCTCTCATACTATGGCCACTACTGTTAGCGCTCAAGAATATCAATCCGTTTTTTTGGAGTTCCAATGCTTGAAAGAGAAGTTTCTCGCATTGGAACAAGAAAATCAATGATTGGTTGGGGAGCTTCAACAAATCTCCTTAGAGAAGCAGCAGACGCAACAATAACACGGAGAACTAGCGTTAGCGTGCAACAACTCGAAGCAACCATAGTAGCAATGCAACAACAAGGACTCAGTACGGAAGGGGTTCATAAAGAACCCAAGATTGGCCTTCCCATGAAATTCGATGGAATGCGATTGCAGTTTAGAGGATTCCTTAATCAGGTATGATTTGACGGGAACTCAACGCTCCCTATATGCAACGCTCGGCCACAACCGAGCTTAGGATCATACACAGAAAATGGGAAATAAAACACGACAAGAAGAAGAGGGAGATACACAGGAGGTATACGTGGAAAACCCCAAACTAAGGGAAAAAACCACGGCAGCCCACAGGCTACAAACTGTCACTATGTAAGAATATACAAACAGTGAGTTCACGGAGGCAACGACCACGTGCTCACGATCTTCGCCACAGGCGGCGGTTACAACAGAGGCAACGACCTCGTTCTCTCTCTCTCTCAACCTGTACATTGTTACACGCTCTCTCTTCTTGGACCAACAAGAAAATGACAACAACTTCTACTAGTTTGCCCTAAGTCATATTTATAGTAATATGACTTTTCGGCTATTTACAAATATAGTCTCGATGGAATCTCAGAAACATATTTACGAATATGTCTCTTCATCCGGTTCATACCGGGTCTGCACCATCCGGCTCTCCGTAGCCGGGTACTTCTCATCCGGTTCATACCGGGTCTGCACCATCCGGCTCTCCGTAGCCGGGTACTCCTCATCCGGTTCATACCGGGTCTGCACCATCCGGCTCTCCGTAGCCGGGTACTCCTCATCTGGTTCATACCGGGTCTGCACCTCATACGATTTCAACCTCGGCCTATCGGCCTCGGCCGAGTTTGTTCATCGGCACTGTTCTTCTCCCTTCCCATCCGGAGGGACCTGTCTCCCAACAAACTCCCCCTTCACTCCGGCATGGGGTGTCTTACCAGTCCGATCCTCTTCCGGCATGCATTCAGCTTGTCGGGTGTCAGAACTTTGGTCAACATATCTGACCTGTTCTCGGCCGTGTGGATCTTCGTCAGTGCGAACTCCTGGTCATCTACTCTTTCCTGGATCCAGTGATACCTCCGCTGGATATGCTTCGTCCGGGAATGGTAGGCTGCATTCTTAGCAAGGTGGATGGCACTTTGACTGTCGCAATAGAGTCGGTATTCATCTTGCCGGATACCGAGCTCTCCCATGAAGTCCTTCATCCATAATATTTCCTTGCCGGCTTCCACAGCTGCCATGTAATCCGCCTCCATGGTTGACAAAGCAACCGTCTTCTGCAGGCTCGACTGCCACGAAACAACTCCCTATGCATATGTCATTATATACCCGGATGTAGATCGGCTGGTATCCACATCAGCTGACATGTCCGAATCGGTGAAACCGTCCAGTTCAGGTTTTCCGGAGCCGAATCGGAGACACATATTTGAAGTGCCCTTCAAATACCGGAGTATCCATTTGACCGCGTTCCAGTGCTCCTTGCCGGGATTACTCATGAACCGGCTCACCACTCCGACTGCGTATCCTATATCCGGTCGGGTACAAACCATTGTGTACATCAAGCTCCCGACGGCAGAGGCATATGGAATCTTCATTATATCCGCCTTCTCTGCTTTCGTCTTCGGGCTTTGCTTACCAGATAGCCTGCAGTTTGCCGGAAGTGTCGATCCGACTGGTTTCTCTTCTGACATGTTGAACCGGTGAAGCACCTTTGTCACATACTTCTCCTGTGACAGCCATAATTGCTTCTTTGAATGGTCCCGAATGATGTGCATCCCCAACATCTGTCTTGCCAGACCCAAGTCTTTCATTGAGAAGGTCCGATTGAGAGCCTTCTTCAGCATCCGTATTTTGACTGGGTCACGTCCGACGATCAACATGTCATCCACGTACAGAAGGAGTATCAGGAAGTCGCCTCCTTCGAACTTCTTCACAAACACACAGTGATCAGCTTGCATCTTGTGGTACCCTTGATCGGTCATGAAGGAGTCGAACTTCCGGTACCATTGTCGGGGAGCCTGCTTCAGTCCGTACAGGCTCTTCTTCAGCCGGCATACCAGGTGCTTCTTCCCTTTCTCCACGAATCCTTCCGGTTGCTGCATGTAGATCTCTTCTTCGAGGTCACCGTGAAGGAATGCCATCTTCACGTCTAGCTGCTCTACCTCGAGGTCCATGCTTGCCGCTATACTCAGCACCGTCCGGATGGAGGTCATCTTTACTACCGGGGCAAATATCTCGTCGAAGTCCACGCCCTTCTTCTGCTGGAACCCCTTCACCACGATCCTGGCTTTGTATCTCGGGGGGTTGCCGGCATCTCCCAGTTTCAACTTGTACACCCACTTGTTTCGGAGTGCCCGCTTTCCTTTCGGCAACTCCACCAATTCGTACATATGGTTCTCATGCAGGGAATCCATCTCATCCTGCATGGCACTTAACCATTTTCGGCTGTGGGTGTCTTCCTTCGCTTCTTCGAAGCTTTCTGGCTCCCCCTCATCGTTCAGCAGAACATGCTCTGCATCCGGAAATCTCTGGGGGGCCCTTCTCTCTCTGAGAGGATATCTCCGTCTCTGGGCTTCGGTGACCGGCTCATCCATCTGCTCTTCATCCGAATCCGATTCGGGGTCTTGGCCGGTTTCGGTTTCAGCTTCCTCTACTTCTTCTTCAGCCCGTTCGGTATCCTCACCGTAACCGTCTGGTCCCTCGAGTGCTAACCGGTCTCTTGCCGGTTGGGTCCGCTCATCGTAGAGTCGATCCTTACCGGTCGACTCGGAGTTCATTATCTTCTTCTCCGACTCCCAATCGGCGAGCGTCTTGTTCTCCATGAAGATAATATCTCGACTTCGAAATACCTTCTTGTCGACCAGGTCCCACACTCGGTAGCCGAACTCATCGTCACCGTAACCGAGGAATATGCATGGCCGGGTCTTTGGATCCAACTTTCCTCTCCGGTCCTTAGCTACATGCACACACGCGAGACACCCGAACACCTTCAGATTCCGGTAGGATACTTCCTTACCGGTCCACACTCTCTGTGGCGTGTCTCCGTCCAAGGGTACTGAGGGTGATCTATTTATCACATATGTTGCCGTCGACAGTGCCCCAGCCCAAAACTTCTTGGGTTGTTTTGCATGCACTAGCATACTCCGGACCCTCTCCATTATGGTCCGGTTCATCCTCTCGGCCAGTCCGTTTAGTTCCGGCGTCTTCGGCACGGTAAATTCGAGCCGGATTCCCTTCGAGCGGCAGTACTCCTCGAACTGTCCCCGGTATTCTCCTCCGTTATCTGCTCGAACCGCCTTCAGCTTCCGGTCTGTTTCTCTTTCCACTCTCGCGTGGAGCTCTTTCAAGACGGATAGCACCTGATCCTTCGTCTTCAACGGTGTGGCCCACAACTTCCGACTGTGGTCATCTATGAAAGTCATGAAGTACTGCGCTCCGGCATGTGACTTCGTGTCTACTTGACACACATCCATATGCACCAACTCCAGTGGTGCATTACGTCTCATCGGTGGCCTTGGTCGGAGGAGGTCCGGTTCTGCTTACCGGCCAGACAATTAGTGCACTTCTCCAAGTGCACGTTCTTCACTGGAATGAGGTTGTCGTCTGCAAGCCTCTTCATCCCCTTCTTGCTCAAATGACACAGCCTCTTGTGCCACAGCTCACCGGCAGTGTCGGATGCCACGTTCACTTCTTCTGGACATAACCGGGCATTCATCAGGTACAGTGTGTTTACCTTCCGGGCCCGAGCAACAATCAGGCTCCCTTTGCTGAACTTCATGACACCGTTCCGGATGCTACCCGTGTAGCCCTCATCATCTAGCCGACCGGCTGATATCAAGTTCAGTCGAACCTCTGGAACGTGTCGTACATCCTTCAGCAGCAACTTGCATCCGGTTGGTGTCGATAGCCACACGTCTCCTATGCCGACAATTCAGCATGTCCCTTCATTCCCCATCCGGACATAGCCATGATCACCGGCTGAGTAGGATGAGAAGCATTTCCGGTCCGGGGTTAGGTGGAATGACGCTCCGGAGTCTACCACCCAGGTCATCTCGTCACCGGCAAGGTTTATCTCACTCTCCTCGGTGATGAGCATCAGCTCTTCTTCACTTGCCGCAATTGCCGTCGTCCCCTTCCGGTCCGGCCCCCTCCGGTCTTTACCGTTCCGGTCTGGGGTCCGCTTCGAATCGGTACCGTTGGTCTCCTTATCTTTTCGGAAATGCCGATAGTTCTTTTGGAAGTGTCCCGGCTTGCCGCAATAGAAGCAAGTGGGCCTCCCCCTTGACATTGACCGTGTCCCCGACTTCTCCCGGTTCTGGGGACTACGCTTTCTATGTCTTCCGCGTTCCGATTCGGTAATGAGCACTTTGGAGTCGGAGCTCGTATCTTTATCTTTCCGACGCGCCTCCTCATCTAGCAAGCTCGACTTTACTCTTGCTAGGGATAACCGTTTTCCTTCCGGCCCTACGTTGCCCAAAGTGACAACCAACGTCTCCCAGCTATCCGGGAGGGAACCGAGCAGGAGCAGCGCTAGTACCTCATCGGCAAGAGGTACTTCCAATGAAGTTGCCTGGTGGATCAGCCCCTGGAAGGCATTCATGTGCTCCGCCATGCTGGAGCCATCTTGGTACCGGAGTCTTACTAGCTTCCGGAATACCGACACATGATTGACAACATTTTTGTTCTGAAACATTATGCCGATCTTCTCCCAGAGCTCATGAGCCTTGCTCTGTTCATTAAAGTTGTTGTACAGGCTCATGTCGATGAAGCACCGTATGTACGCCGTTGTCTTCATGTGCATCACCTCCCATATCGCGGCGTCGATTTTGTCCGGTCTCTTGTCCCCGAACTGAACCAGCAGCCAGAGGTCTTTAACCACAAGCATGTCTCTCATCTTTGACTTCCATACCGAATAGTTGGAGCCGGTGAGCTTGAACATGTTGCCAAACGATTCGTCCATATTTCTGTGTTTTTTCGCTCTGATACCACTTGACGGGAACTCAACGCTCCCTATACGCAACGCTCGGCCAGAACCGAGCTTAGGATCATACACAGAAAACGGGAATAAAACATGACAAGAAGAAGAGGGAGATACACAAGAGGTTTACGAGGAAAACCCCAAACTAAGGGAAAAAACCACGGCAGCCCACAGGCTACAAACTGTCACTATGTAAGAATATACAAACAGTGAGTTCACGGAGGCAACGACCTCGTGCTCACGATCTTCGCCACAGGCGGCGGTTACAACAGAGGCAACGACCTCGTTCTCTCTCTCTCTCAACCTGTACACTGTTACACGCTCTCTCTTCTTGCACCAACAAGAAAATGACAACAACTTCTACTAGTTTGCCCTAAGTCATATTTATACTAATATGAATTTTCGGCTATTTACAAATATAGTCTCGATGGACTCTCAGAAACATATTTACGAATATGTCTCTTCATCCGGTTCATACCGGGTCTGCACCATCCGGCTCTCCGTAGCCGGGTACTTCTCATCCGGTTCATACCGGGTCTGCACCATCCGGCTCTCCGTAGCCGTGTACTCCTCATCCGGTTCATACCGGGTCTGCACCATCCGGCTCTCCGTAGCCGGGTACTCCTCTTCCGGTTCATATCAGGTCTGCACCTCATACGGTTTCAGCCTCGGCCGAGTTTGTTCATCGTCACTGTTCTTCTCCCTTCCCATCCGGAGGGACCTGTCTCCCAACATGATTAGTCATTCAAGTGCATCCTTCTTTATATCCCACCAATGCATCACGAGTGGGACTCGTAGGCACTCTACTTAGTGGCATGGCTTTGGCATGGTTCGCCCCCCTGTTAGAAAAAAGCTCTGTTAGGAAACAAGTCCCTCTAGATGGGAAGTGAGAAGAACAATGTTGATGAGCAACTCGGCCGAGGCCGAATATGGAAGTGGAGTACGCGGCAACGGAAGACCCGGTGAGAACTGGATGTTGCAGGCCCGGTGAGAAGCATCTCACCGGATGAAGGGACATATATGTAAATATGTTCCAGGGAGCCCACTGGGGCTATATTTTGTAAATAGCCGAAAGTCAAATATGACCTAGGGCAAACTCAGTGTGTGTGCGTGTGTGTAATTTTGGTGTAACGACAGTACAGAGAGAGAGACAGAGAGAGCGATACAAAGCATGTCTCTATTGTAACAGCCGCCAGACGAAGATCGTGAGCAAGAGTTCGTTGCCTCTGTGCTCCTTGTTGTAATTGTTGGCATAGTGATAGTTTGGATTCTGTGGACTCCCGTGGTTTTTCCCTCTCAGGGTTTTCCATGTTAACATCCTATGTATTCTCTTTTCTATTCGGGTACTTACTTCTATTCCCATTTCTTCTGTGTTCGATTGTTATCCAGTGATCTACGCTTCGGTTGTGACCGGAGATTATTCCAGGTATTTCCTTGTCAAATTGGTATCAGAGCGAAACGACACAAAGAAAATGGACGATTCGTTGGGAGGCATGTTCAAGCTCACCGGCTCCAACTACTTAGTGTGGAAGTCGAAGATGAGGGACATGCTCGTGGTCAAAGATCTTTGGTTACCGGTTCAGTTCGGGGACAAAAGACCGGACAAAATCGACGCCACTATATGGGAGGTGATGCACATGAAGACAACTGCGTACATATAGTGCTTCATCGACATGAGTCTATACAACAACTTCAATGAAGAGAGCAAGGCTCATGAGCTCTAGGAGAAGATCAGCATTATGTTTCATAACAAAAATGCTATTAATCAGGTGCCGATATTTCGGAAGCTAGTAAGACTCCGGTACCAAGATGGCTCCAGCATGGTGGAGCACATGAATGGCTTCCAGGGGCTGATCCACCAGGCAACATCATTGAAAGTACCTCTCGCCGATGAGGTACTAGCACTACTCCTACTCGGTTGCCTGGTTGGATGGATGATGAAGGCTACACGGGTAGCATCCGGAACGGAGACATGAAATTCAGCAAAGGGAGCCTAATAGTGGCTCGGGCCCAGAAGTTCAACACGTTGTACCTGATGAATGCCCAGTTATGCCCGGAAGAAGTGAACGTGGCTTCCGACACTGCCGGTGAGCTGTGGCACAAGAGGTTGTGTCACATGAGTGAGAAGGGGATGAAGAGGCTTGCAGACGACAACCTCATTCTAGTGAAGAACGTGCACTGATTGTCTTGCCGGTAAGCAAAACCAGACCTCCTTCCGACCAAGGCCACCGATGAGACGTAATGCACCATTGGAGTTGGTGCATACTGATGTGTCTCAAGTGGACACGAAGCCACATGCCAGATCGCAGTACTTCGTGACCTTCATAGATGACCACATCCGGAAGCTATGGGCCACACCGTTGAAGATGAAGGATCAGATGCTATCCGTCTTCACAGAGCTCCACGCGAGAGTGGAAAGAGAAACCGTCCGGAAGCTGAAGGCGGTTTGAGCAGATAACGGAGGAGAATACCGGGGGCAGTTCGAGGAGTACTGCCGCTTGAAGGGAATCCGGTTCGAATTTACTGTGCCGAAGACGCTGGAACTAAACGGGCTGGCCGAGAGGATGAACCGGACCATAATGGAGAGGGTCCGGAGTGCTGGTGCATGCAAAATTACCCAAGACGTTTTGGGTTCAGGCACTGTCGACGGCGACATACGTGATAAACAGATCACCCTCAGTACCCTCAGTACCCTTGGACGGAGACACGCCGCAGAGAGTATGGACCGGTAAGGAAGTGTCCTACTGGCATCTGAAGGTGTTTGGGTGTCTCGCGTACGTGCATGTAGCTAAGGACCGGAGAGGAAAGTTGGATCCAAAGACCCGGCATGCATATTCCTTGGTTACGGTGACGATGAGTTCGGCTACTGAGTGTGGGACCTGGCCGACAGGTAGGTACTCCGGAGTCGAGATATTATCTTCATGGAGGACAAGACGCTCGCCGACTGGGAGTCGGAGAAGAAGATAATGAACTCCGAGTCGACTGGTAAGGATCGAGTCTACGATGAACAGACCCAACCGACAAGAGACCGGTTATCACTCGATGAACCGGTCAGTGACGGTAAGGAGACAAAACACGTCGAAGAAGAAGGAATAGGTGAAACCTGAACATGGGAAGTGTTGCATCTGAAGGCAACCGCATACATAAGGTCGTTGCCTCTGAGTTTCGTAATTGTACTTCCTCTCTACTACAATGATATGTTTTCTTGGGGTTTATGGACCCCCATGGTTTTTCCCATTTCGGGTTTTCCACGTAAAATATCTTTGTCTCTATGTCTTCACGTTTTTTCTTGTCTGTGCACTAGTTCTTGGATTTTGCACACGGGTACGAACGTGAAACTGGTTGTGGCAAGTCGATTCCTAACAAAGTGGTATCCGAGCGATGGAAGACTCGTTCGGCGACATGTTTAAGCTAACTGACTCCAACTACTCAGTGTGGAAGTCGAAGATGAGAGACATGCTCGTGTGCAAAGACCTCTGGCTACCGGTGATGTTTAGAGATAAAAGACTAGAAAAGATTGATGCAACGATGTGGGAAGTGTTGCATCTGAAGGCAGCCGCATACCCCGAATCGGATTCGGATGAAGAACAAATAGAGGAGCCGGTTGCCGAAAGCCAAAGACGGAGATATCCTCTCAGAGAGAGAAGGCCCCCCCAGAGATTTCCAGTTGCAGAGCATGTGCTGCTGACCGATGAGAGGGAGCCGGAAAGCTTCGAAGAAGCGAAGGATGACACTAATAGCCGCAAGTGGTTGAGTGCCATGCAGGATGAGATGGATTCCTTGCATGAGAACCACACGTATGAATTGGTGGAGTTGCCGAAAGAAAAGAGGGCACTCCGAAACAAGTGGGTGTACAAGTTGAAACTGGGAGATGTCGGCAACCCTCCAAGGTACAAAGCCAGGATCATGGTGAAGGGGTTCTAGCAGAAGAAGGGCGTGGACTTTGATGATATATTTGCCCCGGTAGTAAAGATGACTTCCATCCGGGCGGTGTTGAGCATAGCGGCAAGCATGGACCTCGAGGTAGAGCAGCTCGACGTGAAGACAACATTCCTTCACGGTGACCTCGAAGAGGAGATCTACATGCAGCAACCAGAAGGATTCGTGGAATAAGGGAAGGAGCACCTGGTTTGCCGGTTGAAGAAGAGCTTGTACGGACTGAAGCAGGCTCCCCGACAATGGTACCGGAAGTTCGACTCCTTCATGACCGACCAAGGGTATCACAAAACGCAAACCGATCACTGCGTGTTTGTGAAGGAGTTCGAAGGAGGCGACTTCCTGATACTCTTCCTGTACATGGACGACATGTTGGTCGTCCGACGGGACCAAGCCAAAATACGGATGATGACGAAGGCTCTTGTTGAGCGGCAAGCTCAACCGGAGCCGGATCGGCTGAATAAGCCGGAGCCGGTAAGCGAGACGGATCGGGCGAAACGGATCGGTATGACGGTGAGCAACCGAACCGGCAAGCAGTGGAGGCCGGGTGCAATCCGTAACCGGCAGTCCAATCGAAAGCCTAGAATAGGATAGACTACTAGGTATCTATAGTCTCGTAGTAAGTGTAAGATGCTCGTGTGAGCATTGAAGTACATGGTACTTCTGTCAGTCCCAAGAGGACTTGTATAAATAGTGCTACTTAGCACAGTGTGTATGACAGAGCCTTGATATAATTTTTGAAATTACGTTCTACTCTCTCTCTCTCTCTCTCTCTCTCTGTTGTTCTTTGTTTTACGCTTCCGCAAACACTTACGTTTACATGGTATCAGAGCGCGAGGGTTGAGAACCTCTGCTACAGACATTTACTCTTGAGAAAAAAACCCTAACAGGTCGAAAATAGACACAGTAGAAGACATGGATAAAGAGGCATGGCTACATCGCTCCCGGTGGAAAAGCTCGACATGAGCAACTACGCATCCTGATCTTACAAGATGCACCAGTACCTACTTGGACACGGGTACTGGAGTTATGTCGAAGGAGCGAATGATGCGACGCCAGACTCGGCACACAAGGACTTCCCGGTATGGGAACAGGCGGCAACCAGGGTGATGTACTGCTTCGCATCCAGTGTCGGCGATCAGCTGCTCAGCCACATCCGTGACGCCAAGACACCGAAGGATGCTTGGGGGAACCTGAAAAAGGTTTTCACCGCAAGCACCACTGCCCGGAAGCTGCAACTCCGACAGGAGTTGAGCAATGTTCGACAGAAGAACATGTCCGTGGCAGACTACACGGGCCGGATAAAGGAGATTTGCGACTCACTCGCCTCTATCAATGTTACCGTAGAGGAAGACGAGATGGTGCAGGTATGTCTCGGAGGCCTGGCGTCCAAGTTCGGAGCGTTCCGGACTGCGGTGTGTACAAGGGAGAATACCCCCTCATTCTTCGACTTACAGTCGATGCTCCTTGTAGAGGAGAAACATGCCGGTGCATCTACCAGTGCATCCCCGGACAGCCGAATGTTGTACATGGGAACGGATCGGCACTGTGGGCGTGGTGGAAGAGGTGGGTCCGCACGCAATGGAGGCGGCCAGCAAGAGCAGGAACGGAGGCACTATGAGTGTGCCGACAGCAGTTCCGGGACTTCCACAAGCAGGGGGAGTCAAGGCGGTGCCGGAGGCCGGCAAGACAAATCCGCTATGAAATGTTGGTATTGTGGCAAAAAAGGCCACAGGGAAAGCGAGTGCTGGAGAAAGCGTGCCGATTCGGACAAATCCGGATCCGGCAAGACCGGTAAGGATGGCCGGCAAAACTCGCACTACGCAAACGGATCATGAGGATCCGGAACCGGAAAGGCCGGTAAGGGGCCAGCCTTGGTGATGAATCACAAGGCAAACTCAATGAAGAAGACCACTTCCAAATCGGAGGAAGTGTGGTATGTTGATTCCGGCGCGTCGAACCACATGACGAGCCACAAAGAGTGGTTCTCCTTTCTGGAGAGATCGGATCAACCAGGAGTAGTCGAAACCGGAGACGACACTCCTCACCCAATTGTGCACGTCGGAGAAGTCCCTCTAAGCCACGTTGGACAGAAAGGGAAGCTGATGAACGTGCTACACGTTCCGATGATCACGAAGAACCTGGTGTCCGTCGGTCAGATTGTCGACCAGGGGATGCAGGTGCGGTTTACGCACCTCGGGTGCTTCATTGAGGATGAGGACGAAGTCATTGCGCAAGGGCGTAGAGACAGGAGGATGTTTATCCTCGACACCAATGACTTTGGCACCACTCTGTTCGCGAAACGACAGAAGGTCGAGTCGGACATCGACCTGTGGCACAAGCGGATAGGCCACGTCAACTACCGGAGGCTTCAAGATCTGCAAACGAAACAAATCGTTTTCGGTTTGCCCAAGTTTAGCGGCCGGAGAGCCAAAATTTGTGAAGCCTGCCAACTTGGGAAGCAACACTGGCTTCCATTCCCCACCGGACGGAACCGGAGCCGTAACAAACTTGATCTCATCCATTCGGATGTGTGGGGTCCAGCACAAAGTGTAAGCCTTGGCGGGAGCCGATACTTCGTCTCCTTCATCGACGACTATACTCGGCATACTTGGATCTACCTCATTGAGCGGAAGAGCGAAGTCTTCGACTGTTTCCGGAGCCTCTAGAAGATGGTGGAACGGGAATCAGAGAGGAAGATCAAATGCCTTCGGTCGAATGGCGGAAAGGAATATTTTTCCGGCCAATTCACTCGTTATCTGCAACAGAAGGGAATTCGGCGAGAGTTCAGCTGCAGATACACACCGGAGCAAAACGGTGTGGCCGAAAGGAAGAACTGGACACTCGTCGAAGCGGCAAGGACAATGCTGGAGGAGAAGAGCATGCCCCGTTTCTACTGGGCGGAGGTGGTCCAGACGGCCGTCTACATACAAAACCGCATTGGTGACAAGGTGTCAGCTAATGAGCTGTATTTCGGGCGCAAGCCGAACTTAAGACACCTTCGGATATTCGGCAGCATAGCGTATGTGCATGTGCTGGATCAGAAGCGGAGGAAGTTGGATGCAAAATCGGAAAAATGCATCCTAGTCGGCTATGCTCAAGAGAAAAAGGGGTATAAGTGCTATAACCCCCGGACGAAGGAAGTCCGAGTTAGCCGGGATGTCGAGTTCGATAAATCGGCATCCTGGTACTCCGTACCGACTCCAACTTCCGATCCCGACCCAATGTCGGAAGACCAGGCCAGTGAGCCTGAATCAGCCCTGGCAGAGGATGATGATGCAGGTACTCAAGATGAGAGTCCGGAATCGTTACGGTTGAGTGGACCGAACCAGCGACTGAGTCGGTTGGACCAGTCGGATGAAGAGACGGCAAGTGCTGGAGACTCTGCCGTGCTCTCCCCGCGCAAGGAACCGAGGAAACGGTTCATGCGCAAAGAGAAAGGGAAAAGAAAGATGCCGGAATTCGAAACTGGCATCGATGAGTCGGATCAGTGCGTATCCAACTCCGAAAAGGAGAAAGGCAGATCTTCGGCAACGAAGACCGAATTGGCCAAGAAGGGCCTCACATCAGGTGACAGTGCGTTGCGCCGATCAACCCGTCAGAAGGATCCCGTCGTGCGGTACGGGTACAATGAATACATGGCGCATCATTATGGGTACATGACTAAGGTAGCAGAAGTGCGCGAGCCGGAGAGCTACGCAGAAGCGACAAAGGACGCAAATTGGCGTGCCGCTATGGACGAAGAAATGCGGGCAGTCGATGCCAACGAAACTTGGGACCTAGTTGATCCTCCCCGTCACTGTAAACCGATCGGATGCAAGTGGGTGTACAAGGTCAAGTACAATGCCGACGGTTCTGTTAACCGGTACAAAGCCCGGTTAGTGGCAAAGGGATACGCGCAGACCCACGGAATTGACTACGACGAGACCTTCGCTCCTGTGGCGAAGATGACGACAGTTCATGTGGTACTGGCGGTTGCTGCGGCAAGGGGGTGGCATCTTCACCAGATGGATGTGAAGAACGCCTTCCTTCAAGGAGAGCTTGAAGAAGAAGTCTTTATGACTCAGCCCCTCGGATTTCACTCGGAGATGAACAAGTCGGCGGTATGCCGATTGAAGAAGTCGCTTTACAGCTTGAAGCAAGCCCCCCGAGCTTGGAACGCGAAGATCACGCACCGGTTGCGTAAGCTGGGGTTTGCTGTCTCTAAGTCGGACTCGTCGTTATTCATCCGGCACGGCTCTGATGGTCCAGTATGTATACTCTTGTATGTGGATGATTTAGTCATCACCGGACCGGGTCTTCCCGAAATCAACGGCGTCAAGTCCCAGTTGTCGGACGCATTCGAAATGAAGGACCTGGGGGACCTTCATTATTTTCTTGGGATCGAAGTGATCCGGACCCCCACGGCATATTGCTCTCACAACGACATTACGTGTTGAATATGCTGTATAAGTTCGGCATGACGGATTGCCGACCTATCTCCACACCCCTGGACCGAAACCAGAAGCTCCGTCCCAACTCCGGACCGGCCTGCAATGAGAAACGGTTCCGACAGGTTGTCGGAAGCCTGATCTACTTAACCATCACCCGACCCGACATCAGCTATCCGGTCGGGATGGTAAGTCAGTTCATGCAGAAGCCGACCGTGGAGCATCTTCAGTGCGCGCAAAGAATATTACGGTATGTCAGCGGCACTAAGGACCGGCGACTGCTATACCGGCGAGGTATACCCGAAGAGCTTGTCGGTTACACTGATGCTGACTGGGCCGGCGATGCGTCTGATCGCCGCTCCACTTCCGGATACATGTTCTCCATAGGTAGCGCGGCCGTTGCGTGGAGCAGCAAGAAGCAGCCCACAGTGGCTTTGTCAAGCATTGAGGCTGAGTACCGGGCCGCTACCGTTGCCACTTGTGAAGCCATCTGGCTTCGGCGACTGCTGCGAGACTTGCGGATCGAGGTACCGACCCCGATCCCGATTTACTTCGATAACATGAGCAGCCTGCAGCTCGCCAGGAACCCTGTGTTCCATGCTCGCACAAAGCACATCGAGGTGCACTACCACTTCGTGTGTGAGCGGGTCTTGAGCGGTGAAGTTGACCTACGGTATGTTCATACGGATCGGCAAGTTGCCGACATCTTCACCAAGCCGCTCGGATCGGACAAGTTGCAGCACTTTACCGACATGCTTGGTATTTAGCATCTCGACGTGCCGCACTTGAGGGGGAGAAGCAAGGGCAAAGTCTCTACCGAAATGGGCAAAGGCCAAAAACCTGTTGAACCCATCGGTAAGAGGAGAGCCGGAAGAAGAGGAGACAAGAAGCTGAAGGAAGCCGAGTCGACGAAGGAAGTCGACACATCCGAACAGGTCGGAGCAAGCGGCTGTGAAGAAGAGTTGTGCACTCAGGAAGAGAAGCGCATGCTGTGTGGAGGTCATCACGACGGTACTGACCATGATACAGAGTCGAATGAAGAATTCGATTTCGGTTCACCGGCTGAAGAAGCCGAGGGAAGCATGGAGAAGGCCAAGACTCGGAAGTGGTCTGATGTGGTGAGAGGCCTGACACCGGAAGTCGAATCGGAGTGTACCGATTCGGACAAGAGCTGGAACGAGCCGGAGACAGCTGACTCGGATCAACAGATGGATCCGGATGAAACGGATCGACTGAAGGCCAAGGGGACACAGACACAGCGGAAGTCGATGCCATCGTGGGAGAACCGATGGATCGGCAAGCGCTGGAGTCACAACAACTTGACTGCTGAGATGGGCCGATTGAGTAGACATACCGACCGAGAGGGTCGAAGCGCGCAGAACCAAAGGGGTCGCGGCAAACGGGACCGGACCGGACGAGGAGCGCGAGCAAGGCGGAGTGTCGCCAGGAGAACTCGGTTGGAAGAACCGACTGCCACAGAGGTCGACACTACGACCCCACCTCAGGTTGAGCTTGAGGGGGTGTGTTGAGCGACAAGCTCAACCGGAGCCGGATCGGCTGAATAAGCCGGAGCCGGTAAGCGAGACAGATCGGGCGAAACGGATCGGTATGACGGTGAGCAACCGAACCGGCAAGCAGTGGAGGCCGGGTGCAATCCGTAATCGGCAGTCTAATCGGAAGCCTAGTATAGGATAGACCACTAGGTAGCTATAGTCTCGTAGTAAGTGTCAGATGCTCGTGTGAGCATTGAAGTACATGGTACTTCTATCAGTCCCAAGAGGACTTGTATAAATAGTGCTACTTAGCACAGTGTGTTGTTAAGGAGTCTTGATATAATTTTGAAATTGTGTTCTGCTCTCTCTCTCTCTCTCTCTCTCTCTCTGTGTTGTTCTCTGTTTTACGCTTCCGCAAACACTTACGTTTAGACTAAGAATGCAACGTACCATTCCAGGACGAAGCACATCTAGCGTAGGTATCATTGGATCCGGGAGTGTGAGTAGAAGATCGAGAGTTAGCGTTGACGAAGATCCACACGACCGAGAATGGGTCAGATATGCTGACCAAAGTACTGATACCCGACAAGCTGGATGCATGTTGGAAGCGGATCGGACTAGTAAGACATCCCATGCCGGAGTGAAGGGGGAGTTTGTTAGGAAACAGGTCCCTCCGGATGGGAAATGAGAAGAACAGTGTTGATGAGCAACTCAACTAAGGACGAATCCGGATGTGGAGTACCCTGCAACGGAAGACCCGATGAGAACCGGATGTGGTGTACCCGGCAACGGAAGACCCGGTGAGAACCGGATGTGGTGTACCCGGCAACGGAAGAACCGGTGAGAACCGGATGTGGAGTACCCGGCAACGGAAGACCCGGTGAGAACTGGATGTTGCAGGCCCGGTGAGAACCATCTCACCGGATGAAGGGACATATATGTAAATATGTTCTAGAGAGCCCACTGGGGCTATATTTTGTAAATAGCCGAAAGTCATATTAGTATAAATATGACCTAGGGCAAACTCTATGTGTGTGCGTGCGTGTGTAATCTCCTCTTCGAACGACGTTCGGAACGTCTGTTCCAAATGCCAAGGACAAGATCGGAGCCCACCTACGCTTCAATTGTAGGAAAGCCTTTCCCAAGGGATTCATTCAATACGTCTTCAACAAATACTCCGACTCCAATGGAAATCGACAGCACACGTCGTCACAGACCACTATCGGAAGAAGAAAAGCAACGACGCAAGGGAAATCGATTATGTCTTTATTGCGGTGAACCGGGGCATATTGTAGTGAACTGCCCCCATCGGCCGAAAAGGCAGGTAAATCAAATAACCGTTAGTACAAATAGTACTAAACCCGAGTCTATTTGTCTAGGTGTGTCTAATAGTCCTAATAGCCCAAGCCTTTCAAACAAATTTGAAATCCTTAGTCAACTAGAAGAAGAGTTAAATGATTAAGTCCAGCCAAAATAGGAGGTGTTTGGTTGGACAGCCCTAGATCTATGCAGCCCATTAGTGGTTCTATTTCCTCTAAGCAAGTTAGCAATGTGTTCTTAGCTCAAGTAATGGTTAGTACTAAAAGAAATCCTCCAGTACAAATCTTAGCACTCTTAGATTCCGGAGCCAACTCTTACTTCATGGATAGGAATTTTGCGCAAGCTCATCAGATATCCCTAAAAGACTCCCGTGTCCAGCCTTTGTAGTAGTCATTGATGGTCGTCCTATTGCTTCCGGAAATATTATAGGAGTCAGAACCCGTTAATATTGTCCTAGATAACTTAGCGTGTGTAGTATCATTTAATATAATTAGTATCCTAGAACATCCCATTGTTTTGGGATTACCATGGTTCGAATTACATAACCCAGCCATAGATTGGAGAACAAGAGAAATACGGTGTCAACAAACCCAAAGATCTACTCATAAGATTGCAACCATTTCGCTACAACAGTTGCGTGAGGAAGGACGCAAGGAAGAAGTGTTTCTCTTCGCAATATCAATAAACCCCTCCAGTATGAATAAAGAGGAGTCCACCATTCGACTTCCAAAGAAGTATTGTCATTATGCCGATGTGTTCGATAAAGTACAAGCCAATACGCTTCCTCACCATCGACCGTATGATTGCCCCATCAATTTACAACTGGGAAAAGAGCCACCATGGTGACCAATCTACAATTTTTCATCAACCGAGCTAGAAGTCCTTCGAGCCTATATAGAGGAGAATTTGGCAAATGGTTTAATTTGACATTCGAAATCTCCAACCGGTGCACCCATTTTCTTCGTCAAGAAAAAGGATGGATCACTTCATCTCGTCATAGATTATCGTGGATTGAATAAAGTCACCATTAGGAATAGGTATGCACTTCCCCTTATCTCAAGTCTTTTAGAACGAACCAATGGTGCAAGGTTCTTCACAATGAT